>NC_037349.1:49129848-49432878 GCF_002263795.3 Bos taurus | reverse complement strand
GTGCTACAATCAAAAATGCAATGTGAAGGCAAGGGGTGGGATCGGAGGTACACGTACAGAGTCTCTCAGCCAGTCTGTCAAGGTACGGCTGTGCAGGAGGCTCCTGCTAACTCAAGAGAGGGACTCTTAGGCACATTTGAGCACCGATGATGAAGAGGCTTATGGACTTCAGACCTCTAGCAGACCGAACATCCTCATCACTTAAATGCCTCTGGGTACAGGCAGAAACCCCAGGGTCAGTGCATTGTGTTTAAGTAGAAATTGATGAATTTTCCTTGCTGAATAAATACTGTGAACAGACTATGGGAAACTATTGCAGGGTACTCAGAAATCCTATTCTATCTAGAGTAGTGACTCTGCTCCTGAACCTCAGGATGATTTTCAGGTAGTTTGTAGAACCTCCCAGCAAATTCTTTGGAAAGAACTTGTACCTGTTGAATTTTCTTTCAACTGGACTGAGCCAATTTAGTCTGCAAACTCTTAAAAAGCCAAGGGAAGGGAATATCTCAGAAGCCCATAGAGGAGAGCTTTCTGTGTTCTCTGATGCTCCCAGTGAAGGTCAGATCATGTGCTGTGGCCCTACTCGGGAAGCTTCTGTGGCTGGAGCATATACTTCTATCTGCTGGGTTGTGTTGTGCAGGTGAACATAAGATCCACTTCATTCCGGGAATGATTGGCCCGTTCCTGGGTGTGACACTAGTCCCACAGCCTGAAGTGCGGAATATCATGATTCCCATCTTTCACGACATGATGGACTGGGAGCAGAGGAAAAACGGCAACTTCAAACAGGTGAGACCCCCACCCCCCGCTGGTGGTGTTAGGGTACTCTTCCCTGGAATGGACCCCTTTTACCCTGGCACATGATGCGGATGGCCAGGCTGTAGTTCTAGTGTAGTTCTTGGCCGCCTTGAGTCCCATCCAAGGGTTTCCCTCCCTTGCTGGCCAGAAGTGATTTGTGGATTTTCTTCATGAAGTGCTATCAGAGAAGAATCAGAGGAAAAGAACTGAACATCATGTGAAAGGACTTTTCTGATCAAGGAGAGAGTGACTGAGACTGTAACCTCCCAGCTTCACTCAGAGGGCGGTCCCAGGAGCATGTTGTCTTTTCTCTCTCGAGGTTCCCCAGTGCATATGGTCCAGGCATTTCTATGGCTAGAGCCCAGACCAGAAAACTTATCAGAGCTGAGAACTTCACAGACTCCTGCACAGAGAGGGATAAGTGCTTGGTTTCTGACCACGTGGCTTCAGGCTGTGCCTCTGGGTGGTTCCTCTGCCACCCCTAAAGTGGAGGAGAGGGCCCCTGCCCTTGTATCTGTAGCTCCAAGGAATAGGACTAGGAACAACAGATAGAAAACAGTGATGGTAATACCAGTTTTAGCCAATAAAAGGAATAACTTGCTCGCAAAAAGTGATTTGCTATAAGCTGGCCTGGTTTCAGAGATGCGGAACTCCTCTCTGTTGGTGGTTCTCAAACAAGCTCCCTGGAGTCCTCTAGGGAAGAGTTCTCTGTTGCCTTGGGGACTGTAATCACTCCCCTCTAAGCTCCCTCCCAACTCTGTGATTCTGGGAAGAACCAGTGGTCTTAGAGTGAGTGATTCTAACACTGAGAACAGACAAGGCAAACAGTAATTTTTTAATTTTTATTTATGTATTTTTATATTTACAAAGAGTAAAATTCACTCTTTGGGATTTACAGCTCTGTAAATTTTGGCAGACACATGAAAGTCATGTAACCACCATCACAATCAAGATTTTAAAAAACAATTTTAATTCCTAAAATTTCCATCTGGCTACCCCTTTATAGTCAAACCCTTCCCCTACCTTTAACCTGTGGCAACCATTGATCTTTTCTCCATCACTGTCATTGTGCCTTTTCCAGAGTGTCATGTAAAGGGAATCATGTAGACTGTAGCCTCTTGAGGCTGACTTCTTTCACTTAGAACAGTATGATTGCATCAGTTATCTTTGTTGTTATTCAGTCAATCAGTCCTGTCCAACTCTTTGCGACCCCTTGGACTGCAGCACACCAGGCTTCCCTGTCCTTCACCATCTCCCAGAGCTTTCTCAAACTCATGCCCATTGAGTCGGTGATGCCATCCAACCATCTTGTCCTCTGTCATCCCTTTCTCTTCCTGCCTTCAATCTTTTGCAGCATCAGGGTTTTTTCTAATGAATTGGCTCTTCACATCAGGTGGCCAAAGTATTGAAGCTTCAGCTTTAGCATCAGTCCTTCCAATGAATATTCAGGACAATCTCCTTTAGGATTGACTGGTTTGATCTCCTTGCAGTCCAAGGACTCTTATGAATCTTCTCCAACACCACCATTCAAAAGCATCGATTCTTTGGTGCTCAGTCTTTTTTATGGTCCAACTTTGTCACTGTTTACATTTTTCCCCATCTATTTGCCATAAAGTGATGGAACCGGATGCCATGATCTTAGTTTTTTGAATGTTGAGTTTTAAACCAGCTTTTTCACTCTCCTTCCATAAATAAAAATTTCACCTTCATCAAGTGGGTCTTTAATTCCTCTTCACTTTCTGCCATAAGGGTGGTGTCATCTGTATATCTTAATTCCAGCTTGTGCTTCATTCAACTGGTGTTTCACATGATGTACTCTGCATATAAGTTAAATAAGCAGGGTGACAATATACAGCCTTGATGTACTCCTTTCCAATTTTGAACCAGTCCATTGTTCCATGTCCAGTACTAACTGCTGCATCTTGACCTACATAGAGGTTTCACAGGAGGCAGGTAAGGTGGTCTAGTATTCTCATCTCTTTTTAAGAATTTTCCACAATTTGTTGTGATCCATACTCAAAGGCTTTAGCGTAGTCAATGCAGGAGGCAGGTAAGGTGGTCTGGTATTCCCATCTCATTTTAAGAATTTTCCACAGTCAAAGGCTTTATAGTCAATGAAGCAGAAGTAGATGTTCTTCTGGAAATCTCTTTTTCTCTGATCCAGCGAATATTGGCAATTTGATCTCTGGTTCCTCTGCCTTTTCTAAATCCAGCTTAAACATCTGAAAGTTCTTGATTCATGTACTGTTGAAGCCTTGCTTTTAGAATTTTGAGCATTACTTTGCTAGCATATGAAATGAGTGCAATTGTGCAGTAGTTTGAATGTTCTTTGACATTGCCCTTCTTTGGGATTGGAATGAAAACTGACCTTTTCTTTTCAAGAATATTGGTTTTATAAAATAAAAGTAGCTCCACAGACCTGAAATGTTCAGTATTACCAATTATGACGTTATATTTGAAGACCTTAGCATTTTGTGTAACCTAGAGACATTGATTTTGCATACATTGATCTTTAGTGTCACGTTTTAAATTTCTCAGTTTCTCTTAGTAACTTCTCCCTTTATCAGCACTACAGGGAGTGAGGAAGTACTGTCCCTAAATCCTTCCATCACCAGCTCCTTTGAACTCCTATAGAAGTTCTGACCCTGGAATAGGCCTCAGAACGACCTGAGAGCTTGTAAAAACGCACATTGCTGACCCCCCACAACCCTGAGTTTTTGATCCAGTGGAGCCTGGGAATTTGTCTTTCTAATAAGATCTCTGGTGACTTGCTGCTGCTGGCCAGGGAGCCATTTTGAGAACTCCAGGAAACGGCTGTGCCCATTTTTGCACCGTCGTACCCTCTGCTGCTCCAGGTCCCCTCCCACCTTTGCCCTGTTCTGGAAAGCACAACCTATGCCTGTGTGTGTAAAGAGAGATCCCTACCTGACTTTGCATGACCCCAGGCAAGTCCCTGCTGGTGCCTTTTCTCCTCACAGAGAAAGGCAGACGACCTCAATCCCAAGGACTGCAGTCCTCAGACTTTGTGTGTCTTCCGAAAAGTATATTCAAGCAGCTGACTCGTTAGGCCAAATGTAGATGTACAGCCATCTCCACCCTGGCCGTAGCAGACCGCTATAAAAGGGCCATATTTATTCATCCATTTTCATTTTCCACTGATAGGATTTCAAAAGCCATAATTGCCTTCAATGACTTTTCTAATTCAGTTATTCTTTTACTACTTCATTGCCTTAGGACTCTGGCCTTGTGTAGAATGAGAAAATGCCTTTTGTTATAGCTCATTATTAAATGGAGCCATGCCATTTTTTGTTGATATAAAATATACAAATAATTGCACAGGACCACATTTCAAAGGTTAATGAGCAATTTAAAAGATTTTTTTTTTATCTTATATCACTTTAAAAGTAATTTCTCACTTAAGAGTAAATGCATTGAGGCCTATTAGGAAAGTGACTGAGCACTGTTGAAAGCCTTGCAAATTAGTGGGTTAGGAATGGACGCAGTGTTGCTCCTCACAGTTTAGGAATCAAGTAACAAGTGCAGGGGCCCCCAGTGACAAGGCAGCTGCAGGGGCAGCAGCAGTCCAAGGGCTCTAGGTCCTGTGAGGACAAAGAATGGAGCCTTTTCTCCTCAAGGACAATCTCTGAAGGAAACCCATCTCCCTCAGTGCAAACGAATGTCAGCCATTAAGGTGAGGACCAGCCCCCAGCAAGCGTCCTTTGTGACTAGCTGACGGAGGGTAAAGTTCTAACCAAATATGTCTTGGGAAATAGATGGGGAAACAGTGGAAACAGTGTCAGACTTTATTTTGGGGGGCTCCAAAATCACTGCAGATGGTGACTGCAGCCATGAAATTAAAAGATGCTTACTCCTTGGAAGAAAAGTTATGACCAACCTAGATAGCATATTCAAAAGCAGAGACATTACTTTGCCAACAAAGGTCCGTCTAGTCAAGGCTATGGTTTTTCCAGTGGTCATGTATGGATGTGAGAGTTGAACTGTGAAGAAAGCTGAGCACCGAAGAATTGATGCTTTTGAACTGTGGTGTTGGAGAAGACTCTTGAGAGTCCCTTGGGCTGCAAGGAGATCCAACCAGTCCGTTCTGAAGGAGATCAGCCCTGGGATTTCTTTGGAGGGAATGATGCTGAAGCTGAAACTCCAGTACTTGGCCACCCCATGCGAAGAGTTGACTCATTGGAAAAGACTCTGATGCTGGGAGGGATTGGGGGCAGGAGGAGAAGGGGATGACAGAGGATGAGATGGCTAGATGGCATCACGGACTCGATGGACCTGAGTCTGAGTGAAATCTGGGAGTTGGTGATGGACAGGGAAGCCTGGTATGCTGCAATTCATGGGGTCGCAAAGAGACACGACTGAGCGACTGAACTGATGTCTTATACATACAAATTCTCTTGAATGAGAATTTTTAAGAAAGAAAAGCAACACTTGACAAAGGCGTCTTTTGGATCCAAAATAGGAAAAGAGTATCTGAGATGTACGTGTAAGTTCCAGCTCTTACTTAAACCCCCAGAGTGGGATCCGTTCCTGATGGGGGGAGACAGGGTGGCCTCCCGGTGCTGTAGGTGAGATCCCACCTTCTCCAGGATTTCTTTGGTACAAGAACAAAAGCAGGAAGCAGTTCCCCAGTGTCCTCACCCATCACAGAAGGCTGGATTTCGCATCCTTCTCCTGAGCTCATTTCGGGTTTACAAAATCTCTGCTTCCCTCTAGGTGGAGGCCGAGCTGATTGACAAGCTGGACAGCATGGTGTCAGAAGGGAAAGGCGATGAGAGCTACAGGGAGCTCTTCGGCCTGCTGTAAGCTGCTTCAGCCCGAGGCACCCCACGTTGGAGTAGAGGGTGAAGTGGGCTAATGAAGGGTAGGGGTGCAGCCTGTTCTGGGCAGGCTTCAGAGCGTGGGTATCAGGAGAGACCCAGGTTGTTGCTGGTGGTAGCAATGCTCACCTTCTGTCAAAAAGAAAGAGACTTCACGACAGCAGGCTCTCTCAGGGATTATCGTAGTTAACTGAAAGATGTAGACACAGATAGTAACTCTGAGCTCTTGGGTTTGCCAATAGGAAGAGGATCATCATATGTCTTCATACCATGTACTGTATCCTAGTTGGGCAAACAGCTCATGGGGACTCAATGAGGGCTCAGCGCTGGCCTTTCTGAGGAGGGGAAGGGGTTTAAATCTCAGCTTTGTAAGATTGTACAGATGCTACCATCCATTTTGTGATTTAAACAAGTTATACCCCCTTTCCAGACCAGTTTCACTTGTGAAACAGGGTGGCTATACTGACTGAATGTCAGGGGTCCCAGGTCCACCAGTATGGCTTCTGTCCTGAGTTGATGGGGCCACAAAACCTGACAAGACCCAGCTATAGGGCTCAGTCTAAAGGAGGGACATAGGAGAGCCGTGGTCCTCCCACATAGGCAGTAAATTGGGTTTTTTATCTTCCCGAAAAGCAAAATGTGAAGACATTTACAGCTTTAGAGCCCCCTCCCATCTCATTCATTGTTTCTAGCTGTGAGATTTTCTAGCTGTAGCATTCTGAAGATGAGCTCATAACATATTTTCTGTTAATGATACTGTACATTTGCTTAGAATTTTACAGTGGACAAAATATGTTGACGTTTCTGATTTAATCCTAACAATACATCTGTGAGGTGGGCACGGCAGAGAGTATCCTGATGAGTAAAAATAATGCAGCTGAGCTTGGAGAGCTGGTGGCATTGCCCTCAGTTGCGTGGCCACTAAGAAGCATGTCTGGGGATACCACCCAGACATTCCAGTTTCAAGAGGGGGAAATCTTTCTCCTGTACCCTGTGTATGTAGTTTGTTCCTTGATGAGTCATGGAATAAAATGTGAATTCATTTGAAACTTAAGTAATTTTAATTTGTGAAAATGAATCCATCCTTAGGGTTTCTCTTTTGGCCAGAGATGTTTCTAATTATGGAAATAAGGAAGCGAAGTCTCTTCCTAAGCCACTCACTGATGATTTTACTACAAAGGAAAAAGCACAAAAATAACTTGGAGTTAGTAATTACCTGGCAAAGAAGTGTTTCATAAACTCTTCTGAGTCATGTCTGAGAACTAAAAGCCACTGATAATCGTGGAGCAGCATTTCCCAATTTGTGTTTAGAAGAAGATGTTTGTGTAGGTACACTGGGGGATGTAGGTCATGGGCTAATCAGTTTAGAAAAGATTCAGTGAAAGAAAATTAAACAAAGCTCTGTATTATAGAACTTCTCAAAGCCTTCAAAATGCAGAAAGGTGTGAAAAATCTCTTCAGAGGAGGGTGTAGTGATCTACCACTTTCATGCTTGTTTGCTCACAGAACACCTCTTGTCCCCCAGGACAGCAGAGCTCTGTAGAACATAGTTTGGGAAATGTGTACACAGTAGCTTTTCCCACACAGCTCAGAGGTGAGAACCAGTGATCCTGCCATCTTGCTCTAGGAAGATGGGTCACCTGGGAAACCCTCACTGTCTCAGAGGCCCCATCTCAGGTTAGACGCTCTGTGCAGGGGAGACAGTTGGCATCACTATAGCATTAACAACAGTCAGGCTATGGGTGTGAGTCCCCACTGCCGGTCCCTGGCTGAGCGCTGTACTCTAGGGGACTCTCATGACCTCAGGGAGCTGGGGCCAGTGTACAAAGGAGTCAGCAGCAAGACCTGCACCTGGGATCATCAGTGGGAAGGTAGAGGATCTCAGAAGCCAGGTTCTATGGAGAAATCAGAGCCTACCTGGAGATAATAGGAGCACAGGCTGACAAGTGAGAAAAGGACCCAGGCATGTAGCTCTTGGCTCTGGCCATTTTCTGTGGAAGTCTCCTGTGACAGTGGAGATGACCAGGTATAACTCTTGGACTCACTCTCTGTCCTTCATGCTGGGCCCTCAAGACTGATTGCAGTCTTACCCTTGGTCTACATGAAAAGGCTGGTCAGCGTGTTTGCTGGGGATGGTTCTGAGCAGTGATAGAGGCGGCCAGCCGGTTGGCAAAGCCAGGTCTCTCCCTCAGTGGACTGGTCCTCAGCTGCTTCCTCAGAACAGCTCTCACAGGGTGTACCCCTACTGGGGCTGGGGCTCTGAAGCTTATCCCTCAGCTCAGGGGCATCCTTAAGAGCTCACACAGGACAATGGAAGACATGTTCATTTGTTGCTGTCCATTCAGTAATTGCTTTATCTTTGCTTTCTGCTGCATGGAGTAGAACCCAGCTGTTTGGGCCCTACCCCAGGTAAGACTGCCATGTGGTAAGTCTGCCATCTCCAGATCCATCACAGGCCCCCTGGGCTCTGGGACCTCACTCTGGTGCCCCTGGGAGGCTCATGAATTGTGCGTTCTGTTTGCTTCTATCAATAGCCTGCTGGAGAAGGTTGAACAGGAAACATGGCGTGAGACCGGCATTTCCTTTGTAACCTCAGTCACCCGCCTCATGGAACGCCTTCTTGACTACAGGTATCTTCTCAGGAACCTACCTGACCTCTTCTCTGGTCACATGCTCTCCCCAGCAGGAGGATCCCCTGACCTTAAAATTGAGACCACGTGACCACAAGAGGCAGGGCTGTTCTGGTGTTGTGTGCTATCACCAGTCATTAGGAATCTCCTGATTGCCAAGGAGGCGGGGTGAAAGCCTTCTCTCAGGGGTAGGCCAGGGTTTCCTGGGCTTACCCGTGATACATGGGCACATGTACGCTGGAGATGTCATAGGGACATGTAGCCATCTGACTTTTCATCCAGAAAAGTCAAGGCTCAGAGAGGTGGGCACAGCAGAGAGGAGGAGAAGGGCTGTCTCCAGAGTGAGAGGGGACCTTAGTACAGACCTTCCTCAGAGCCGTCTGGCAGGTGGGCAGAGAAATATCACCCAATACAGAACCGTTGCACTTGTTTGGACTTCCCTGGTGGCTCAGCAGTAAAGAATCTCCCTGCAATGCAGAAGACATGGATTGGACCCCTGAGTTGGGAAGATCCCCTGGAGAAGGAAATGGTAACCCAGTCTAATATTCTTGCCTGGAAAATCCCATGGACAGAGGAGCCTGGCAGACTGCAGTCCATGAGGTGGCAAAGAGTCAGACACGACTTAGCAATTACACAACAACAGAATTGTGACCCAGGAGGACTTTCACTTCTCTTTTCCAGGGCAAGGGGTAATTTTCCCATGCCTCCATTCTTTGTGTAAAATCTGTTTATTTCTGTCCCTTGACCCTGGCCAGGTGTAGATGAGAGGAGGCAGCGTGTGAGCTCAGAGATCTTTATGATATGTGGAGTCTGGGAGTTCACATGTAATCCATTTTTTCCTGAAAGCCTGCCTTGTCAGTCATATCATGGCTTTTGACTTAGCCTAAAAGGAATACTGCCACTGCCACTGGGGCCTTAGTTGTTCTCTCAGTAGAGTTCAGGTGAGTCAAGAGGGCCTTTGGGGAGGTTACAGGGGAAGGTGATAAGGAATGAGGAGGGATGATAGAGAAACCAGCCCCAAGCAGTGGTTGTCTTCTCTGTGCTGTGTCTCGTGCAGATATCAGGAGGGTGCACCTGGGACTCAGGTGGCTGTGTGTACAGGAGGCTTCTTACTGGATTCACAGTCTGGTCCTCATTCTTTCATCTCCTTGTGCTAGGCCACCCCTCCTTGCTAGAGGAGCATGGATTTGATCAGTTCCCACTCTCCTTTGGCAAGGATCCATTCTCAGTGTTCCTGTGTTCTGTGTCTGGCAGGCCAGCCGTGACCCCTCCTGTACCCAAGCCTGTTCAGCAAAAAATGCAGCTCAGCCCTGGCTGAAGCTACCCCTAAATCCTTCCAGTTGGAGGGGATTCCAAGTACTAGTGCACAAGAAGGACACTACAGGGAGAAAAGTCAGTGAGATGATTTATGTGGCGGCTATGCCATGGTTGCTGGGCTGCTGGGTTCTGAAGGCAGGTCCCTGGAGTAGAGTGTATTGGCTTCTCCTAAAAACTGTCCTACAAAATGAAAACTGCCCTTTAAGGATGGCTCTGTGGCTCCCCTTCAGGGAACTTGAGGGTTTAACCTTCTACTTTACTGACATACTTACGCACTGAAGACATGGGTAGGTGCTACTGAATGCCCTGATATAGCCTCTGGGCTCTGTACTCTGCCACCAGAACAAGGGTCCAGCTGAACAGAGATATTTGAGCCCTAGGAATGGGTCCAGAGCCTGGAGGGAACACACAATACGGCCCCATCCGTGGACAAGTTTCTGTTGGGGACCATCTTCCTCTGGGGTTTGGACACACTGAAGCCTCGGGGACACTGCAGGTCTCTGAGTTGTCCCAGAGGTACCACTTGGTGCATTCATCTTCGCTCTCCCCTCCAGGGATTGCATGAAAGGAGAGGAGACAGAGAATAAGAAGATTGGCTGCACTGTTAATCTGATGGTGAGAGAACCTGGGCTCATCCTCCTCCCTGCTTCATGGAGTGGCTTCTGTCCCGCCATGTGATCGCCTTGTCCTTTCTGCAATACGTGGCTACAAGCCTAAGGGTTTGCATCAGGACATTAGCCCTGTCCCTGGAAACTCACATTCCCACTCGGGAAAGGAATACAAGGAGCCTCTCCGTGGACAGAGCTGTAGCCTGGCCTCTTAGCAAGGTCCCACAAACCCTGACATCCCGTTTCCACCACTGTTACTCTTCCTCTTTCTCACCACTCAGGACCCCTGCAGACCTGCCAGAGGTTTTGCTCCCAGCAGGGGTGCTTTATGACTGGTCCCTTCTCTTTCTGGCGCTGGCCGCCCACACGGCCTGTCTCCTCCTTCCTGTCCAGCACTCCCAGGGTTTTGGCCAGCTGCCTGGAGCTCAGATACGGCCTCCAGAGGGGGCATCCCCTCTCGCCTTTATGTGTACTTCCTCCTCTCTTACAGAACTTCTACAAATCGGAGATTAATAAAGAGGAGATGTATATCCGCTATATCCATAAGCTCTGTGACATGCATTTGCAGGCGGAAAACTACACAGGTAAGCAGGAAGGGAGAGCCAGGCCTCCTCCCGGGAAAGGACTGGACAGACACGCGCAGCTGACAGGGGAAAGCTCTGAGCTGGGGCCCGCCAGATGTCAGCGGAGTGTCAGTGCCCATGATGCCCATCCCTTCACCCCTTGCCCTCAACTCCTTTGTAATGTGTGGTGGAGAGAAAGCAGGGGGAACTTGCCCTTGTGCCTGGCTGCCAAGGTTCTTCCACTCCCTTTGCCTCCCATTCCCCCCCCCCCAATTTGAGGGTGACCTCCAGATCCCGGGAGCCAGGTTCAGAGCCTCCTGAGCTCTTTGTTGCTCCTCGCGAGCAGAGCCTTTCCGAGGACCTCACAGCTGGGCTGAGTGAGGCCACAGCCCAGGCTCTTTGCCTGACTCTGGGGCCTCCAGAACGTGCTGGCAGACCTGCCTTGTGGTCTGGGCTCTTCCCCTGCAGCCACCCTGCAGCCCCACACTGAGCTCCCAGTGGAGAGGATGGACAGTGTGCACCTGACTTTCTGACAGGCCGGACAGGGGCCCTTTCACTGTATCACAGTTTTGTCCATTACTAAGGCCTTTTCTAAAAGAAAAATTAAAAAACATAGCTGTCACTCTATTTACTGAGTGCCGCTCTGGGTCAGGAAGACAAGTGTACCCACATGTGCCCTGGGTGATTACCTTGTGCCACAGTTCCCCCCAAATTAACCACTTCTTCACCATGGTAACCAGCCACCGCATCTTAGCCCTTGAGCCACAGGTGGTGTGACAGGCCAGGAAATTCAGGCTGTTCTTGTCCACGGTGTTACTAGAATGAGATAAATTTGTAAAAATGCAGAAACTTCCTTCCCTATTTTCTGTTAGATGTTAGAAAATGTTTCATGGAGATTCCACCTTTTCTGACACAGCTTGGCAAGAATTAACTCTGAAATGACTGGGCTGAATCTGCCATCTTCTGCATCCACTTCCACCCACGATCCCAGCAACCCTTTGAGGGGGCAGTGAAGTGATAGACTGAAAAGTTCCATGTGTCAGTAGAGGCATTTACTAAACTCCTAGAGCCCTGGGATGAGACTGCGAGGCTAGGTCGGGAATTCGGACAGAGAGAAGGTGCTAAGCCTTGCCTCTGGTGGCCTCCAGGAATAACATCTAAAAAGAATATTGACAGGGAAGAAAAAGATTTCACATGATTTTCTAAGTTCCACAGAGAGGCCTCGAAGGCCTCACAGACTTGTCCCCACAGTCAGAAAGGGCTTCGCAGCTCCACTGAGGAGTCACATGCATCCCTGGGCAGGAAGGCTGGTCGCCAGAGCATAGGTGGAGAGGCAGAGGTGAGCAGGGCCTGGGAAGGCTGTGGGCAAGCAAGCCTGGCTAAAACTGGAAGTGGGTCACAAGATAATTAGAAAAGAGATTCTCCACAGTCATGGGGACCAGATTTGAATGGGGCCTTGAAGGCCAGGCAGAAGCTCAAGCTAATTAAGTTGCCGGTAGGAGATGCCCGCCAAAAAGGAGTGAAAGAACAGGATGGAGCAGGCTGTGTGATGAGGACCCAGAGCAGCAGCTGTAATTCAGTGTGACTCACTCCTGGGGGTTAGGAAGCCACGGTATTGAGCGACGGCTGTTTTAGAAACCCTCCCTAGCAGCTCCATGTGTACGGGAGACGTCACCAGTCCTTGGCCCTGGGCCCAGCATCAGCTGTAGTTTCCTCTATGAGTGGAGCCCTTCACACAATTATCACCATACACTCCTGCTCTCTGGTCCCTTTAGAAATGGTCGAGATGAGGAGAAAGGGTCATTCCCAGGGCCATGCTCAGGTCAGAAAGTGGAGCTGGAGGTATGGAGGCTGGCTGTGGGATGGCCAAGGAAAGCCTGTCAGAGCTCACCCCTCAGATCCAGTTCTGAGCAGGTTGGGAAAGAAGCGCTAGTCCCTTGAGCAAAAGGGAACCCAGGAGCTCTCTCTGACATGGCAGTGTGCCCCAGAGCAAAGCGGCCTGTGCACCAACCCTGGGGTACCTGAGCCACACCTCATCCAGAGCCCAGAGCAGGTGACCAGGCTGAGGAAGGACGGTATCCACTGGGTCCCTTCGTGCTGTGGTCAAGGGCTGGTGGGTGGCTGGACAGCCCCTCTCTCAGGTGTGGTATCCGGCATCCCTGACCTGGGCTGTGCACACCGGGTCCCCGGGCACCTGGCTGCCCGGGGACCTCGCTAGAGCCTGTCCCCACAGAAGCTGCATTCACTCTGCTCCTCTACTGCGAGCTGCTGCAGTGGGAGGAGCGGCCCCTTCGGGAGTTCCTCCACTACCCATCCCAGACGGAGTGGCAGCGGAAAGAGGGGCTGTGCCGCAAGATCATCCACTACTTCAACAAAGGCAAGGTGGGTGTCCCCAGGCGAGACTTCGAGTGCCTCAGCCCCTACTGGGCTCCGTGGCACCTTAACCCTGCAGGGGTGGCAACAGCTGTAGAGGGTGCTGTGAGGGGTGGTGAGGAGGTGGGTCCCCATGTGCATTCATTGGATTTGGAGGCAGCATGACTTTCTCCAGGGAAAAAAAACAACAGCTTAATTCTGTGGCTTGGAAGCCAGTCGCAAATTGAGAGTGTAAAAGACAACCCCACATGCCAGCTTTGCACGTCTGTAAATACTAATGCTCCAAGATCAGGGGCTTCTGGGCCCCCTGCTTGTGTGTATTAGATTAACTTAGGTTACTGTAGCATTCTGATCCACCATAGAAAATGTGAGCCGTAAAAATGAATGGATTTTAACCACAGCCAAAGGAGGCCCGTACTGCCTCCTGTCCATGTTCTTGTCTTGGGTCTCTCTTCCTTATAACACCATCCAGGTTCCTCTCACAGGCTTGTTAAACTTGACTCTCTGGAATTAGCAGGCATTGTCAGCATTGGTTCAGACTTCCTTGGAACTTCCCTACCATCCTGCTCCAATCTCTGGGAGAGTTCCTTGTGGGGCCCTCTGACCACCTGCTGTTGGGTGTGCCCCATACACTGGAAAGGCTAGGTTTGTGTAACTTGTTGAAGCTGTTCTCTCATTACTCAGCTTTGAGCACGTCTTAGAAAGCTAAACTAGGATCATGCAGGGATCTATAGTGGCTGAACACCAGACTTGAATGAAAAAAATTTTTAATGAGTTATTTCATCATAAAAAAGATTAAAACATTAATACCTTTTGCCCATAACTCAGAAAACATTCATCAGGTTTACACAGCATGGGAGACTTCTGTTTGTCAAAAACATCCACCCACGTTAGGGAATGCACTGGTAAGTAGGAACATGTCCAAAACCTCAGGAGCTCTCATTCCACCCAGCCCGGAAAGGAGATCCATGCCTTGCTCTCAGCCAGCCACACATGACTGAGCGACAGAGCCAGCCCAAAGCATCCTCTCCTTGCTGGTCCAGAGGTGGACTGAGGGCTCCATGCCAGCTCTTCCTGGCATGCAGTCTACCTGGAGCTGCCACCTACTCATGTGCCCAGTGAGCCCTCCCAGCTTGGAGGCAGTGGCGTAAGCAAGGTGTGAGTGTGCAGGAGTGCTGTTAGTGTATTAGGTCTCTTCTTTCCATGAGCATAGAGCACAGAGAAGAGCTGTGCTTATATGACTGAGCCCACCCGTGGATCATTTGAGCATTCATGGTCCCCTTTTCACTCCACACTACAATAGTGTTAAAAAAGCAGATTTAACGCGAAGTATGAACAAGGGAAGGGTCTCACAGGTGGCTCAGTGGTAAAGAATCTGCCTGCCAATGCAGGAGACATGGGTTCAGTCCCTGGGTCAGGAAGATCCCCTGGAGAAGGAAACGGCAACCGACTGCAGTATTCTTGCCTGGCAAATCCCATGGATAGAGGAGCCTGATGGGCTACTGTCCTGGGATTGCAAAAGAGTCAGACACCACTTAGCAACCAAACCACAACAGCAGCAACATGGACAAGGGAGGGTAATGCAAAGCCTGCCTGAGTATTGTGAATGAGCAGGAAGGGGAGAAGGACTGAGAGGCTCTGTAGGCCACCTTCTCAGAAATCTCGCACTCCTTCTGCCTTTGCTGTGAATTGCTGGGGGAGGCGCTTCTGTGCTCAGTACAGACCACTCAGTGAGCCCTTCCATGAGCTCATCCTCACAGGGTATTTCAGAGGCCTTCTCCTGGGCTTGTATAGAAGGTGTGACTTTTCTGTTTCTGTTCCTCCATACCTGATGGAGTCAGTGGATAGGGCTAACCCATTCTGTTGAAAGCATTCAGGGCCTTTTTTCTAAAGGCTCCAGAAAAGCAAACCCTGGCTGATACAGAAAAAGTACTTCCATAGGGGTTCTCAGTGCCAGGAGGAAAGTGAGCTTGGCAGTCAGAGGAGGGCAGGAAGAGAGAAAACTGCAAGGGAGCAGGGGCAGGTAATGAGGTTCTTGACCTCAGCACTTCTAGCACAGCCCACCTCACAGCCACTTTCCTCCCACTCCTAGTCTCTCTGTTACCCGCCACATACAGACGACCCCGTCTCCTTTGGTCCCACGTTTCTCTCCTGAGTATCTAGAAGGACTGAACCAGAAGTCCAGCTCATGGCCACAGCTTTGCCCTGGGTCATTCCCTCCAGTGGTAAGGTGATCAGCCTAGGAACCTGGGCCAAGGTGATTTGGGTTGTGGTCACAGAGGTCAGCTCTCCCAGGCCAGACAAGGATAGAGGGACATTCCAAAGGGTGTGCCCAGATGGGAGTTAAAAGAATGAAGGGAAGATGAGAAGATGGGAGGCAGTCCTTCATCCCAGGGAAGAGGCAGCAGATAGGAAGGGAACCCCTGCATATTTGGCACACAGACCATCAGGTATGAACCAGCCCTCCCTATGGGGGTGGGCTTGGGCTCTGCTGCCGAGGGCTGCTATTGCTCACACTCCTTGGAAGGCAGGACAGATCTGTTACTTCTGATACACTGTGTGTAAACAGAAGTACAGAGACTGCCCGTCTGGAGTCCTGGCTTTTGCCTGCCTTTCCAGTTTGAGCAGAGTGAGCCAAGTCAGTGCAGCTTCCGTTCCTGTGAGTGAGGGCAGCATGGATGTACAAACACATCTGCCCAGGTGGGTGGAAGTGACTGGATTTGAGACACCAGTTAGGAGTTGTGGGCTGCTTTGCCTCCTGCCTTTCTGGCAAGAGAAAAGAGGTAGATGGTATGCATCATACCTGCCGAGCATTCCCTCTCTGTGCTCTGAGGTTGCTCTCAGAACCCCCAGTATTCCAGCACAACCCTAAAAGCTCACCCTTTGGGTGGGATGTCGGTGCAGGCTTGGAGCAGCAAGGCTACAAATGAGGACAGAGATGCCAGCGAGGCGGATAAGCACTGGTCCTCATAGGAGGGGAGATCAGCTTTCCTAGGAGCTGCTGTGTCAGCAGGCAGAGTGCCCTGAGGCTCACGTGGGGCCGTCAGCACCTTAATGAGCAGTTCCCCATGGGGCGCTCCTTGCAGGCTGGCCGGCTGTCTGCACACACACTGCTTAGCCAGGCTCTGTGGAACTGCCTGCCAGGCAGACCCTTCACTAAAACCTGCCCAAGCAGCACTTGGAGCTAGAGAGCGGACAGACACATGCCCCCTTTAAAGCTACGATATGGGGGCACAGGAGGCTTTCTAGCTCCCTGAGGCAGAGGAACTGTATTGGAGCAGAGAGTCAGGGTCTATTTAAAATTCTCTTTGGTTTGTTTCAACATTTTTAATTGGTCCTGCAGGTCAATCCATATTGCATTAATTTCTTCAAAGGATAGAAATAATGTGCTCTTTTTAGGAAACACAGTCCTGAATAAAATAGTGTTGTCCTTCTCCCTGATGCTATTTCAAATCTATGTTTTTAATAAAGTCCTTATTAAACATTCATACTGAAACCCTGATGGGTGAAATTACATGATGTCTGAGATCTGCTTCCAAAACTGTAGGGAGGAGTAAGTGAGATGTGAATGATACAAAACTGACTCTGAGTTGGTCATGGTTGAGGCTGGGTTATGAGTACCTAGGGGTTCATACTTCTGTGTTTCCATATGTTTAAAGTTTTCCTATAATAAAAAATTTTAATTAGTATTTAGAAGTTGGGGAGAAGAGCCTATCTAAAATACCAAGTAAACCTTTGATTCCCAATCTCCCTAAGAGAGAAAGCACTATATTAAAAAGAGGAGGAAATGGACAGTATTGCCCCTTGGTGAAAGCTGCCATTAGATGGGCCTATGCCCATAGATGCCACCATAATAGGAGCCACACCACAGAAACAGCCTGAGACCTGATTAGACAAGGATTATCTGAAGCCTACTCTAAAGAGTAGAATATCTCTATAAAGGAAATTGTCGGACCTACTGCCAAATCCTTGGGTAGCTACTTCCTTCTTAGCTTCCATACTTCTTTCTAAGCTTAAATCATCTTAACTTAAAAGTCATTATTTCCTGCATTAACTCATTAAATAAATCTTGATTGAGTACCTGCTCATGCCTGGCCTGGTTCTAGGCTCTGAAGATAAAGGATATAAACAGAGTCCCTGCCCTCATGCAGCTTTTCATCTAATTATGACTAGCACAACATAAAAAAAATACTTCTTAGCCCAGAAATAAACCCATATACCAACAGTCAATTAATCTTTGACAAAGGAGGCAAGAATATACAATGAAGAAAAGACAGTCTCTTCGGCAATTTGGTGTTGGAAAAGCTTGACAGCCACATGGGGACCAATGAAGTTAGAACACTCCCGCACAAAAATACACTCAAAATGGCTTAAAGATTTAAATCTAAGACGTGACAGCATAAAGCTCCTAGGAGAGAATATAGGCAAAATATTCTCTGACATAAATTGTAGCAATGTTTTATTCAATCAGTCTCTCGAGCAAAAGAAATAAAAGCAAAAATAGATAGGGCCTAATCAAACTTGGAAGCTTTCACACAGGAAAGGAAGCCATGAACAAAACAAAAAGATAACCTATGGACTGGCAGAAAGTATTTCAAACTATGCAACTGGCAAGGGCTTGATTTCCAAAGTGTACAAACAGCTCATAGAGCTCAATATCAAAAAAGCAAACAGCCCAATCAGAAAATGCGCAGAAGACCTAAATAGACATTTCTCCAAAAGAAACATGCAGATAGCCAACAGGCACATGAAAAGATGTTTAACGTCACTAATTATTAAAGAGATGCACATCATAACTTAATGAACAATGGGTATCACCTCACACTGGTGAAAATGGCCATCATCAAAAAGTCTACAAATAATAAATTCTGGAGAGGGTGTGGATAAAGGGAACCCTCCTACACTCTTGGTGCAGCCAGTAGGGAGAAAAATATGGAGGTTCTTTAAAACACTGAAGACAGAGTACATTTCATTACATGATCCAGCAGTCCCATTCCTAGGCATATATCCAGAAAAGAAAATAAATCAAAAAGATACATGCACCTAATGTTCACATCAGCGCTGTTTATAATAGCCAAGGCATAGGAGCAACCTAAGTGTTCCTCGCAAACAGTTGGACATAACTGAGCTACTGGACTGAACTAACCAAAGTGTTCATCAGTATATGAATGGATAAAGGTGTGTGTGTGTGGTGTGTGTGTATAGGCATGCAGTGGACTATTACTAAGCCATTAACAAGAATGAAGTACCACCATTGCAGCAACATGGATGGACCTAGAGATTGTCACACGAAGAGAAACAAGTCAGAGAAAGGCAAATACTATATGGTATCACTTACATGTGGAATTAAAAAATTATACAGATGAACTTATTTATAGAACAGAAACAGACTCACACACATAGAAAACAAACATTGTTAGCGAAGGGGAAAGAGTGGAGGAAGGATAAATTAGGAGTTTGGGATTAACAGATACACAGGACTATATATAAAATAGATAAACAGCAAGGACCTACTGAATAGCACAGAGAACTAGTCAATATCTTATAATAATCTGTAGTGGGATCTAAAAAGGAAAATATATATGTGTGTGTATGTGTTTATATGTATGTATATAGTCTTATTTATATAACTGGATCACTTTACTGTATACCTGAAACTAACACAGTATTGTAAACCAACCATATTTCAAGTTTTAAAAGCAAATGCTTTTTTTAAAGAAGATAGCTTCAGAGTAATGAAAAGAGAATAGATAGGGTGGGTGCTTGTCCTTGACAAGATAAGTCATAAAGAGGCCTTTTGGAGGTGGAAACATTTGAGTAAAAACCTGAAAGCTGTGCACTGAGCCAGAGTGTCAGAATTCTGTGTGTTCTCCACAAATTGGTTTTGAGCATGTGTTTCTTGTGACATATGAGTTGCTGGAGGCCTTTAGTTGTGCCTTCTGATATGTTTGGCAAGGCTTGGACCATTCTGAGGATGTCTCCGGTGCTAAAGCCTCGTTCCTGTTTCTGTTGCAGAGTTGGGAGTTTGGGATCCCACTGTGCAGGGAGCTGGCGTGTCAATATGAGAGCCTCTACGACTATCAGAGCCTCAGCTGGATTCGGGTGAGCTTCGCCCCTCCCCCTGCCTCAGCCCTGACTGGCAGTGCTCATGCTTTTCTGGCATCAGCTTCTAAGGGAGCACTGACTGAGCAATTCAGCACTGGGTTGAGTGCTGTGGACAGTGCAGGAGAAGCAGAAGCCAAGGTTCCTGCTCTCAAGATGCAAAACACACACCTGACAGATGACTGCATGATCCAGACCCCGAGGGCCACTGGTGCTCAAGGAAGGGAGCAACAGCATATGCTGGATAGGATGGGGGTGGTTCAAGGAGGAGGTGGCAGTCCACCTTCAAGAAGAAGCTTCTCCTGAAATAATTTCGTTCAGATATGCCTTATCTTAGTGTTTCCCTGCCTTGGCTTGTGGTCACTCCTAAGCATCCAAGTAAAGAAAGTTCTTCCTGTCTTTGATGCAAAACATTCAAAATTAAGTGAAATGGACTTTGAAGGTCTCCACCAAATTTTTCCTTGTTTCTGGTGCTGGGTTTTGAATCGTAGTAGCTGGTTAAGTCTCTGGCAAAGAGAAGCCAGCTCATCCGCCTCCTGCACCCTTGTCAGTGTGCTCCCTGATCCTGATCAGGCTCTGTATAATAGATGAGGTTCATCCTGATCAGGCTCTGTATAATAGATGAGGTTCTACACCAGTAAATTTTTGCTCTGGTCTTTGAAGGTCACTGCTCCCTGGCAGCCTGGGTTGATTGAATGGATTAGGGACATCTTCTCAGTCAAATTTCAGTGAGTTTTTCTCAATCTGAAGCCAGGTTAGCCAAGACTAAAAAACTTACCAACGTGGGTAATGCCAGACATCATAGATAGTATTTCCACTTTTAAAGTTTAAAATCTCCAAAATTGGGACCAGTACAGTGACTCTGGTAACTAAGCCTTCCTCATTTTGTTAGCATCTTGAGTCAGATGGTAAATGAACTAGAGCAATGCAGTTGGACTGATGGTATCACCTATAGGCAACACTTACTATCAGTGGGCGTATTATCATCAAAACCAGAAATTCCTGAATAAAAAAGAGGAAGTCCATGTTAACTGTGTGCCCCTGAAAGTACAGGAAGCCTGAGTCTGTGTGGGGCTGGGTCCACTCACTGGGCAGAAGAGTCTGAGCAGCCTCTCGGGGCTGCCCCACCTCCAGGTGATGATGGGGAGGGAAGGTTTCCTTTCCATCCGGCAGCTCCCTGGTGAGGGGTTGATCGTGGCTAGGGGCTCACTTTTTATCTAGACTGAGTCACCACGTTCTCTTCCCAAAAGGCAGTGTCTGCTTAGGCCTGGGAGAACTTGCTTTGGACACACCACTAGCAGTCAAGCCAACCTGCAGGCAACTGCCTTTCTCATTCACAGAAAATGGAGGCCAGCTATTACGACAACATCATGGAGCAGCAGCGCCTGGAGCCCGAGTTCTTCCGGGTCGGCTTCTATGGCCGGAAGTTTCCTTTCTTCCTTCGGGTGAGTCCATTCAGGTAGTCACAAGAACTTCTATCATATTTTATACATAATTTATAATCTGTTTGGTTTTTTCTTTTTTAACCTTTTTTCCTATTGCACTGAATAGTTCCTTACGAAGAACTGATCAGAATATTTGAATAGTTCCTTACGAAGGACTGATCAGAGTGTTTGGCTTTATTTGACTGAACTGGGTACCAACTTTAAACTGTCTTTCTCTCTGCAGTTAAACTGTTTTGCAGCTACCTGGAATATATGAGGGTGGTTTCCTTACCAAATCAACCAGGATCCTGCAGGAAATGACCAGGGTTTGAGAATACCCCGTAGATAATGTTTAGAAACCTTCCACCTTCTGTTTCCAAGGTCCGGAATCCTCCGTTGTGACTGTTCTCTGCCAGACAGGACATCGGTGCAGCCCTGACCTCAGTAGTAGGCTTCACGGTCAGGGTGGAGAATCACTGAGTTGAGAGATCTCCCTTTTGAGGATAGTCCCTTTTGCTCCTGGGGTTTGTGGAGCAAACCAAACATTGGGTTTGGCTTGGGAAGAAGGCCTTTCCAAGGCAGCCAGTTCTCTGGCCAGGGTGACTACAGCCTTTTGCTCCACCACTGCTGGAAAGGCTGGGCAGGGATATAAATAGAGTGGAAGGATTGCCTGAGCACAGACATACTGACACCAGTTGAACAGTTGTGATTGTTTTTTGTCTTTATTTAGCACAATCCAGAGGTACCAGGAGGAGTCAGCCTGGGCTTGTAGGCTGTAGCCCATAAGTAGCTGTTCTCAGATGACCTAAATGAAGCCTTGCTGATGGAAGGACCCAGAGGCTGCAGTTGAGACCTAAGATTAGCTCTGATTGTCCCCAGCTCCAATATCATACTAAAGTTCAGTGTCCACAAGTTTCAGGAAGCTGCTAGGAAAATTCATAGGATTCCTTTGATGTTCTTGGGAACTATCTCACCGGGCCCAGTAAGATAGTTCTTGGGATCCTATCTTACTGGAGAAATTGCTTTAGCCAATGAGCAGTAATAAGCTTGGTATCTCATTGAAGGTCAGCAGAACTTAATGGCTTCTTTTAAAAAGAAGCCAGTCTGCTAAGCGACAGAGTCCAGGCTGACCACATTTTGGATATAAGGCAGGTCAACATGCACATTTCCTGGGCAGTAATTAGTCTAGGCTAAGAAGAAGAATGATTTCTGTAGGAATTAGAATAGTGACAGGGACAGCAAACACACCCTGCCTGACTGTGATCCCCAGAAGGCTCGAATTCTGTTCCACAGAAGGGTTGCCAGTAGCAGAATGTGCCTCAGTAGAGGCTCTCCGCAGGCTGCTGGACCTCCTTCACTCTCTAGGACCATCCAGCCCAGGCTTATCAAATGGGGCATGTTTGTTGCCCCATCTACATAGATCATACAACAGTAGTGGGGGTAGAGGTCAGCAGAAGAAGGAATAGTGCAAGAATCCCTGGGTGGGGAAGATCCCCTGGAGAAGGGAATGGCTTCCCACTACAGTATTCTTGCCTGGAGAATTCCATGGACACAGGAGCCTGGCAGGCTACAGTCCATGGGGTCGCAAAGAGTCAGACATGGCTGAGTGACTGACTCTTTCTTTCTCAGAACCAAAAGCATCTCTAGGAAGCCCTTCAGTAAGCTAATGATTCTAGCCTTGTAACTTCTTTCTCATTTTATCTTTGCAAGTTATGCTTTATTGCCATTTTACTCTCCTTGTTTAGTCCCACGATTTGTAACGTAATCAACTAGATTTTACTCCAAAACATCATTGTTTTGGCTCTTACAAAATCAAGCACTGGTGTGCCCCATTTCTGTCCCTGTCAAGCAAAGAAGTCTCCACCATGGTTCCACCTGGCTCCAACCCCCCATGCTCACGTCACAAGGAGCATCGGTGTCTCAGGGCTCTGAGAGCTTTCTGACAGGTAGGACCTGGCATAAAACCTGCATCTGAGCCAGTTACAGTCTAAATATTCAAACATGGTTTCCAGGGTGCCAGTGATAGAGGAAGAATAACCAGGAAACGTCACCCATCAGTCCATCCTCATCTCCACGCCAGGAGCTGTGTTGCAGGCATACGGGTCTGCTTGGCCTGGCCGCATGCTGTCCCCCCTCCCTCAGCTGTTCAGTTCATCTGCAGCAGATGGAATAAGGCCAGCAGAGGTAGCTGTTCGCCTTGTAAATGGCAAGGACAGAGGGGAAAGCAATGGCAGCCAGATCCGTCCTACGTGGGGCTGCTGGGACCCTGGCCTGAGCAGACTGGAAACCAACAGCTAGCCTCAAGGTCAATGCGCTGTGCCGTTCTGCTGGGTCCTCCCCAGAGCACTAGGCTGCTCTTTGACCTTCCCTGAACACAGAGACCGTCTATTACTCCAGCTCTGTCAGCTTGAATCCTCTGGACCATCTGCCCGTGTTGCTTCACAAATGTGATTATCTGCTAATCTGCATGGAGACAGGAAAACATCCAGCTCTCCCGTCTTGGGGGAGTTTCTTTTTTTCTTCATTTTACCCATGAACAGAAACTGATGAGGATTGTACATTTTGCATGAAAAGGCCAGTTCTTCACAATGAACCTTCTCTGTCAGTTTTGCTTATCAAGCAAGGAGCTTGTAAATGTCTTTGTCCTCTGAGTACTGGTCTGTTCCACTGGGGAGGCCAGCCTGCTTCCCCTGACCTTGACTTTCCTTCCACTGTTGCTCTTGCATTCTGATCCATCTGGACATGTGGCCAAACTGTACCAGAGTTCTCCCATAGTAAGAGAAGAAGTGAAAAGTGGGCAAAAGTCCTATTCCAGAAAGATTGAGGTTATACTGTATAGCACAGGGACTCTGCTCAGTGTTCTATGGCAGCCTGGATGGGAGGGGAGTTTGGGGAGAACGGATGCGTGTATATGTATGGCCGAGTCCCTCCACTGTTCACCTGAAACTATCACAACATTGTTAATTGGCTACACTCCAATACAAAACAAAAAACTTTTATTAAAAAAGGCTGAGGTCACCCATGGCCTAGCCTGTAATAACTCCTCTACCAAGAAGCATAGGGCTGGCCCTGTGGAACCTCTCTCTTTCTGAAGATGCATCAGTGCCAACACCATTTGTCAGAGTGAGTCTGGTGAGGCAGACAGAGGATACCAGGGGGCTTCCGAGGAGCCCCCTCCAGCCACGCACTCTGGACCAGCCGTGAGGCAGGCAGAGCAGAAGGGTTCAGGGTGCCTTCAGTCCACAGAGAGGAAAACTGAGACCTAACCCAAACCAAACATGACATAATGTGAAGTCTTAAGAAGCGTGTAGTTGGAATGATGGTCTGCGGACACAGTTGCAGAGGAATTGCTGCTAGAGGAGTTGATAAATGCCCGCGAAGCACTGGGCGGCGTTTAGACTGCTTCTCCCAGCTGACAAAAGTCATCCTACAAAAGCACACCTCTTATTGCCTTCCTGTTGTAAATTATCTGGTGGCTCCCATAGCGGTACTCGTGGACACACACCAGCAGCCTCTTCGTCGCCTCCCACCAGCGCTCCACAAGCACCTTCCTTCTAGCTGTGCCTTTTCCTGTCTTGGCTTGTCGCCCTGGTCGTCACTGTATGCACATAGATTGACCCCTGCTTCTCTACTCCGCTGACCCAGGTGGACCTTCCAGGACTCCTTCCAGGCGTGGCTGTTTTCCACAATCCCACCCCCGTCCCCCCACTAGCGTCCCTTCCCATGTGAAAAGCCCTCCCCACCCCCCACCATGAGCTTCCTGCAGCTTCCACCCCGGCCACCACACAACACCACACCACTGCTGTCCCTCACCCCTCTTGACTGTGGTTTCCCTTAGGGCAGCGTAGAGGGCAGAGTGCTGTGCCCCAGGCCTGCCCCAGGGGCTCCCAGGTTGAGGAGCTGAGGGTGGACAGGCGAAGCATGGTGTGTGCTCTCTCCTTTGTGGCAGAACAAAGAGTACGTGTGCCGGGGCCACGACTACGAGAGGCTGGAGGCCTTCCAGCAGAGGATGCTCAGCGAGTTCCCGCAGGCTGTCGCCATGCAGCACCCCAACCACCCTGATGACGCCATCCTGCAGTGCGACGCCCAGTGTATCTTTTGACCCATAGAGGGGAGGAGGACTGGGACTGTGGGAGGGGAGGCCCACCTAGTCGGTTGCCCCTCTGTGACGCTGTTGGCCATATAAGCCAGGTTACCCCCCAAGTCCCAAAGCAGAGGGTGCCACATCACTCACTGACCCTTAACGGGGCACTTGAGCCTCACAGAGGAGGCGGGGGCATGCCCTTAGCCCTGGGGGGCCTGATCATCAGCTAGCTTTTATCCCTCTGGTGGGCCATTGCCAGCACAGTCCCCACCCTGCCCGTGAAGGGTCTCCTGGCACCCAGCTGCAGACATTGTGGATTCTCCCAGTATCCACAGGGATGCTCCACTTCTATGACCTGCTCCACTCCCACGTGTGTCTGTCGATACCTTGAGCCTTTGTCAGGACTGAGGCACGGGATGGGGAGGAAGGGGTAGGGGAAGAGATGGGGAATTCCTGTGGTTTTGGGGGCACTTGGAAGTCTGAAAGCAAACACCAGCCTGCCCCTCCTTCCCTGTACTCAGCTTCCATGACAGTCACCATGGCTGTGGCAAGCTAGTCCACATCTCTTTAAGAGAGAGGAGGGCAGGCAGACACCCATGTTTCCTCTCCACAAAGATCCTAAAGAGTATCTTGTTAAAATGTTGTTTGGCAGTGAATACTGTGCAGTTTACCTGCAGTGGGCCAGCCTAGGCCCTTGCACCTTTTTCGTTCCTATGGGGGATCCTCCTGACCCCTTTCCTTTCCTTCTTAAAAGGGCACTAGGGAACCACTGGCTGCTGACACCTCACCTTGGCTGAGGGCTCAGGGCACTCACTGCTGGAGCGGGGTGGGGCTGGATAGGGAGTCAGCCAAACCGTGTTTGGTCCCATCTGCTCTTTGAAATGCTGCTGCTGCCCCTTTGAAGGGCTCTGTTGGTCTCCTCTCCCTTGGCGGGGGTGACAGGGGTCATCCACTCACGTCCGTCTCTCTTTCACGTCCGGTTTCCCTTCACTTCCTGCCCAGACCTGCAGATCTATGCAGTGACGCCCATCCCAGAGTACGTGGACGTCCTGCAGATGGACAGGGTCCCGGACCGCGTCAAGAGCTTCTACCGCGTCAACAACGTGAGGAGGTTCCGGTATGACCGGCCTTTCCACAAAGGCCCCAAGGACAAGGAGAATGAATTCAAGGTAAATGCATCTAGGGGAGCAGGGTCAGTGCTTGCAGCGAGGCTGGGGCCAGCCCCGCTTTCTCGGGAGCTCATCAGTGACTCCTCCATGGGCAGGTGGGGCATGGGCAGAATTGCTTCATGGCTTGAACCTGCCTGTACCCTCCCCACAGAGCCTGTGGATCGAGCGCACCACGCTGACCTTGACCCACAGCTTGCCAGGCATCTCTCGGTGGTTCGAAGTGGAGAGGAGGGAGCTGGTGAGAAACGATTCAGATGGGGCTGGTTTCACAGTGCTTCCTCAGTCCTTGCTTGGGGGGCCGTTCTCTGAGGAAGAAGAGAAAGAGCGCTTCGGCCACGTGCCCGCCTGGGGGAGCCACAGGCAGTCCTGTGCTGGAGGCTTTGCTCACCTTCCTTCTCTCCTTTAATCTCCACAACACCCCTAGGCAGCAGGCATTTATGTTCCCCCACCCCACTCCAGTGCTCTTGCCTGGAGAATCCCATGGATGGAGGAGCCTGGTAGGCTGTAGTCCATGGGGTTGCTAAGAGTCAGACACGACTGAGCGACTTTACTTTCACTTTTCACTTTCATGCATTGGAGAAGGAAATGGTAACCCACTCCAGTGTTCTTGCCTGGAGAATCCCAGGGACGGGGGAGCCTGTTGGGCTGCCGTCTATGGGGTCGCACAGAGTCGGACATGACTGAAGCGACGCAGCAGCAGCAGCAGTTTACAAATGCAGAAACTATTCCCTGAAGCTCAGGAAGCCAGAGACCTCTGTGTTCAGAACTGATGTTGTTTACTATTCACTGTACTTCGGAGTGCCTACAGATCAGAAGAGGAAATTAGAAAGGGCCCAGGGAGCCTCAGGTCCACAGGAACAAGAGTGGGGACTCAGTGGCATGGGTCACAGCCCCTTGCTGTCAGGCCTGTGAGGAGGGAGGGATTGTCGTTGGGCCTGGGCTGACACCACATGCTGTGTGCCCCCAGGTGGAGGTGAGCCCCCTGGAGAATGCCATCCAAGTGGTTGAGAACAAGAACCAGGAGCTGCGGGCCCTGATCAGCCAGTATCAGCACAAGCAGGTGCACGGCAACATCAACCTGCTGAGCATGTGCCTGAACGGCGTCATTGACGCTGCCGTCAACGGAGGCATCGCACGCTACCAGGAGGTAAGCTGGCCCAACCAGACCCGGCCAGGGACGCGGGTGTCCGTTCCTCTTCCTGAGGGTCCAGCCTCTGAAGGCAGCCTTCCCAGCGTGCCCTCCTGGGCCGTACCTCGGCCAACCGAGCGTGGTCCTGAATAGTGTGTATTAGTTGCTCAGTCATGTCCGATCCTTGGCGACCCATGGACTGTAACCTCCCAGGCTCCTCTGTCCATGGGATTTTCCAGGAAAGAATACTGGGGTGGGTAGCCATTCCCTCCTTCAGGAGCCCTTCCTGACCCAGGGGCTGAACCCAGGTCTCCTGCATTGCAGGTGGATTATTTACCATCTGAGCCACCAGGGGTGAGGCTTTAGGCTCCCCGCTGTTCCCTGCTTCCATGGCTACAGCTCTCCCATGGGAACTTTTCTTCCTTTTTATTCTCTGAACTCTGACAGAAAGGGTAATCTATCTGATCATGGAATGCGCCCTAGAGCCCAGCCCTTGACAAGGAGTGAGTTGTGGTCTGGCTGGGAGACTAACCCCCTCATCCTGGCCACCAGTCCTGCCTGCCCTGCCCAAGCCAGTTGGGACCAGCATTCAGGCTTAGATTACTTTGCCACCTTCAGTCCTCCTTAGACGTAAAAAGCACGTGTGATTGCAGGAGGTTCAGCAGGCTGTGCTAGAGGAGTGTTGGTGTGTGCACCTGTTAGGAGGCAACCCGGATGCCTTCCAGTGGGACCTCAGACTGAGTGGTCGCCTGGGAAGTCTTCCTTTCCTTTCACAGGCCTTCTTTGATAAAGATTACATCACCAAGCACCCAGGAGATGCTGAGAAGATAGCTCAGCTCAAGGAACTCATGCAGGAGCAGGTATGCCTTGCCAGAGCTGTGTGGAGGCACCACAGGGTAGCTGCAGCACCCACTGTCTGCTCCCGAGCTAACAGCATGGCTTTGTTTATCACCCTGATAGGTCCATGTCCTTGGAGTCGGGCTGGCAGTTCATGAGAAGTTTGTGCACCCAGAAATGCGCCCTCTGCATAAGAAGCTGATTGATCAGTTCCAGATGATGAGGGCCAGTCTCTACCATGTAAGCTGAGCCCTGTCCTGGCCCTGCTGCAGTCTAACCAGTGTCATCTCCTCCAGGCTTGGGACCTGTGCAGCAAGTCAGAGGAAAGGGGTGGGGAGGGGAGTAGGGAGAGGTGAGACTGAAGGAAGATCTGTTCCTGCCACAGAACAGCATGAGGCAGAGGTGGGTGCTCAAGGCAGGAGAAAAATACCCAGAACCCCCTTATCCACTTTCCCTTTAAGGAAGAGCCATATTCAGGACAGAGAATGTGTTTTTCAATGCACTGAGCTGGTGAACAGAGGTTTTCACATGAGGAGGAAAAGAGCTAAAGTGTATGTATGGCCTGTATGCAGGAATCTCTTCAGGGATACTTTTCATCCCAGGAACCTACAGAAGTAAGGCTTAGCTGGACCAGCCTTCTCTCGTCCGTCTCCCTCTCTCTCCATCCCCTTCCCCTTTAACTCCCTGCACCCGCCCCCACTTCCTCCTGTCTGGCGACCCAGGCTCCCACCTGAGAAAGCCTGGGGTGGCAGTACTTTTGTACTGGCTTTTCTTCGAGGGCCCAGGCAGATCCTGGGGCTGGCCCAGGCCCTAGAAGGTCTTCCTGACTCTGACCTGGCTCCGCGGTCTCCCTGGCAGGGTTTGACCCAAGGACTGATGCACACAAGCAGAAGCAAGGCCTGTATCCAAGACTGGTTTCCTTCCAGGGGTCTTCCAGGGAACGTAAGCAGGCTGAGAGTAGGGTTCAGGTGGCCTTTTATTTTCCCCTTGGCTGGGTTGGGTCTTGGTTGGGGTACGTGGGACCTTCACTGCAGCACGTGGACGTCTAGTTGTGGCATGCAGGCTCAGTAGTTGCGCCGCACGAGCTCCAGAGCACGTGGGCTCAGCAGAGGCAGTTTGCAGGCTTAGTTGCTCCACAGCATTTGGGCTCTTAGTTCCCAGACCAGGGATGGAACTCATGTCCCCTGCACTACAAAGCAGATTCTTAACCACGGACCATCAGGGACGTCCCTAGGTAGTCTTGAGCGCAGTCCTCTGGTCTCTGTATGTAAACTTCCCCATCACAGCAGGTGGCTCAGGCAAGCTAGAACCTGGCCACTGGAGGAGTGGGAGCTCCCTAGCATGCAGGCTGTCAGGTCACTGCAGGAAAAAGCACAGAACGCTCACTCACATATCTCAGGGTCTCCAAGGCACACATGGAAGTGTCCTGTCCAGCTGCAAAAGCACAGTTCCACCTTCTGCATGCTTTGAAAGAAGCAGGTGGAAAACTTCCTGCTCTTTCAGACCAAGCTCAGAAACATCCCCAGTGGACATGGGGACCACAGAGTGTGAAGGGCTTCTGGAAACTCGAGCAGTTGTGC
Organism: Bos taurus; assembly: GCF_002263795.3. NCBI lineage: Eukaryota > Metazoa > Chordata > Mammalia > Artiodactyla > Bovidae > Bos > Bos taurus. The sequence goes on along the minus strand of NC_037349.1, from coordinate 49,403,429 downwards.
TTTGTTGCCTCAGAGTTGCAAATAGTGACACAAACCAATGTGCTGTCCCCTTGGAGGATTTGGGACCAAAATTTCTACCAAGATGTGTACGTACTTAATTTAATTATGCTAAAATAGAAGCGTGCTGTTTTTCAGTTATCTGTGTTAGGATTTTGTGTCCTGACACCCCATAGACTGTGTCACAGACAATTTAACCAAGGTCACTAAGAGTGGGGCCATTTAGCAGTCCAGTAAAACTCCAGTCCTTACGTCAGAGGTGCCCAATGCCTGACGGGTGATCACCAGCTCTTCAACTCCTGTTGTCCAGCTCTTCTTCCACTTTTTCTACAGTGAGAAAGCCTATTAACACATTTTATGAACTCAGACCAACTCCATAGCCTGCTGCACATGTGCTCTCAGGGGTCCACCTAGGCCTCATGGCCTCTGGTCTAGGCTGTGTTGTGGTTAGGAGGGCACTTTAGTCGTGACGGGGTCACTGCCCAAATGAAGCCAGTAGTTTAGGTTCAGCCAATGGTATATGATTCTTTTTTTTTTTCTTTTACATTCTGGCTACCAGCCTGCCTCTTCTCTTTTACTCCTTAATTACTTGGGGAAAAAAAAAAGTGAAGTGAAAGTCTTAGTCTTGTCTGACTCTTTGTGACCCCATAGACTGTAGCCCACGAGGCTCCTCTGTCCTTTGGATTCTCCAGGCAAGAATACTGGAGTGGGTTACCATTCCCTTTTCCAGGGGATCTTCCCGACCCAGGGATCACACCTGGGTTTCCTGCATTGCAGGCAGATTCTTTAACGTCTGAGCTACCAATTACTTATTTATTCCCAATTATTTATTATGAAGGGGCACTCATGTCTCAACAGGAGTTTCCGGGTTTGGACAAGCTAAGTCCTGCGTGTTCGGGCACCAGCACCCCACGGGGAAATGTCCTAGCATCCCATAGCCCCATGAGCCCAGAGAACATCAAGATGACCCATCGGCACAGGTATGGCCTTAGAGCTGAGTAGGGTCCCCTCCACAAAGGTAAGTCCGGATGTCAGAGATCAGAGCAAGGGCGTCCAGAACGCTGCTTGTGTGCACTAATGTGACCCCTCACCCACACACACAGAAAACACACAACTCCTGCCACAGGATCTGCACTGTGCATCTGGTCATCCAGGGTGACAGAGGAGTGTATGTGGGGCAGCGGGGTGAGTCCTGAGGGGTGAGTAGAAGTTTGCTGGGTGGAAAAGAACTGGTGTTAGGAAGCTGACGGAGCAAGATTCAGGCAAAGTCAAAAACATGTGCAGACACCTCAGAATCCTCATGCAGGCCAGTGTGGTCAGCACTACAGGTTGAGCCAAGTGGCTGGAGTGCAGGGCCTGGAAGGGGGCCAGGATTTCTCTGGATGGGCCCTGTTCACTCAGGCCTTGGGACCTGATCCCAGGGGAACGAGGATCCCCAGTGGGTTTCAGGAAGAATAGCATGGTGGTGAAGGCATCAAGGTATGCCCGCTCTGCACTCAGCAGACCTGTTACCGGGGCTCTGCAGGGAGGCTCCAGGTTGCCAGGGCAGGAAGGCCAGGCAAGCGAAAAACCTAGAGAGGGACCCTCACTGGGATTTGTTTTCCACTGTGACCAGCAAGTCAGCAAAGGGTGGGCACTCAGCAGATGCGAAGGAGCAAATGAATGGGGGGAGCTGCTTAGAACTGACAGAAACTGCTGGCAAGCCTGTGGCCACAGCCGTGGAAGGAGGCCAGCAGATGGTTCACAGGCAGCTGCTATGACAGCTTCCTCAAGTCAGGAAGACACCCTGAGCTGGGAGCAGATCCCAGTGCAGGGTGGGCGCCAGCTTAAGTACACAGCCCATGGCTAGGAAGACCTGGGGTCCTTCACCTGATTCAGTGGATCTCCTTCATTCCTCCTGAGACACTGCTGATGTCATCAGACTGAGTGGCTGTAAACCATTTAACTCGAGGTTAAGGCTCTGCCTGGCTACTGTTGGCCTCCCAGACCAGGGGCCCCCGAGCAGCAGGGTGGGGTTCAGGACAGCTCCAGGCCTCAGACAGGTATGAACATTGGCTGTGAAACCTTCACAACCAGAGAGGCTGAGGCTTGGGGATGACTGTTTTACACACACCCATGACTCTTGCCCCCGCCATCTAGCGAAGCACCTCAGCTCCAGCCCTGACTCCTGGCCATCTCCCACTCTTGTCCGCAGCCCCATGAACTTGATGGGCACCGGCCGCCATTCATCGTCCTCCCTCTCCTCACACGCATCTAGCGAGGCTGGAAACGTGGTGATGCTGGGCGACAGCTCCATGGGCGAGGCTCCCGAAGACCTGTACCACCACATGCAGGTACCAGCGCGGCCCAGGAAGAGCGGGCCAGGGCCCGCACCTGGAGGACTCGGCTCTCTGCTTGCTGGTCTGGCCTGAGGACTGGTGTTGCTGCCTAGTTCTTCAGTTTCTGAATTCAGAACACCCAGAGCTAGCAGAATGGCCTTCCCTCCACACCTCCCTGTATTGCACTTCCCAGGCCTTATTTCCCAAGAAGGAAATCTGCCTTTAGTCCTGGCTGCTCTTAGAGATCCCATGGGAAAGCTCCTCTGCCAAATTGCCCTCCTGCCTGGCATTCCTGATGGCTCAGTCCAGTCTCCTCTGTGGGTGCCATCGCTAGAGTCTACCCAGCAGGCCTGTACCATCAGGGTTATAGCTGACCCTTAGTGCTGGCCATCAGCCTGGCCTTCATCAGGGCAAGGGTACAGCATCAGACATTGGATCTGGGCACCTGGTGGCATGAAGAAGCCAACTCTGAGCCAGTCCTACCATCCTGGCCGTTTGGACCTCTATCCTGCTAATTTTTCTCCCTTTGCAGCTCGCGTATCCCAACCCCAGGTACCAGGGCTCAGTCACCAACGTCTCTGTTCTGTCCTCGTCCCAGGCAAGCCCTTCTTCCTCCAGCCTGAGTTCCACTCACTCAGCACCATCCCAGATGATTACCTCTGCCCCTTCCAGTGCCCGAGGTAAGGACGGCAGGGCGCTGCTTGCAGAAGGGAGAGGAGAGAGCCTCATGGGCGCCCCTTGTCCTGCTCTCATCTGTGGCTATGTCTTTCAAAGTGGCCCTGAGACTTAGCAAGTGCTCACCTATGCTTTTAGCATCAGGGACTCAAGGGCTCCTACCTCCAGATCTTTTTCTCTGGCTTCAGACCCTGCTCGGGCCAGTGGTTGCAGCTGTGCTGCACTGAGGTAACCAGGCATCACATCTCCACTTCAGTAAGAGGACACACAGCCCAGGAGAAGGCTCAGCTCTTCTCACTGAAGTGTTTGTGAGAATAAAGCACAAAGTTAAGGCAAAAGTGAGTTTTGTCTTGAGTAATCAAACATGATGAAAAAGTATGAAAACTAAATGTGAAGACTAAAATTAAGCCAGTATTCTAAATGGTAGCAGCAACCAAAAAAACTTTGTTCAACTGGCAAAGGCTTAATCAGGAGAGATGGCTCTGTAAAAGGCTACTAGTTGTTATTGCTTGATTTCTTATTCAGTCGAATAAATACTGTTCTCTGAGAGGCAGCAGCTTTTCCTGACTCTAGTTCCCGCAGTCAGGTTTGGTTCTCTGTCCCTTTAGACGGAGATACTTGCAGTGGAATGGAAATGAGCTGTGGTGACGAAGACCTAGCGCCCCCAGGGCAGTCTGTGTAGCACAGCAGCAGTAGCCAGCTACCAGCTGTTGCTTCCAGGCTTCAGACAGATGGAGTCTGTTCTTCTCATTATTATGAAGACAGGGAAATAACACAGCTGTATGACATAGATGATCATTAGGGAAAAAAACCAAAAATCCTCTTCTTTCAAAGCACACAAACCTGAATGAAAAGAAGTTGCTTAGTCGTGTCCAACTCTTTGCAGCCCCATGGACTGTAGCCCCCCAGGCTCCTCTGTCCATGGAATTCTCCAGGCAAGAATACTGGAGTGGGTTGCCATTCCCTTCTCCAGGGGATCTTCCTGACCCAGGGATCAAACCTGAATCTCCTGCATTGCAGGCAGATTCTTTACCATCTGAGTCATCCATGGCCCACAATAGGAGTGATGGAGAGAGAGATGCAGTGGCCAGTGGGGCCATTGGGAAAAACCTCAACATACAGCAGAAGGGGGTTTGAGGTCACAACAAGAGCAGTTACAGACTTTCCCCAACACTGGCCCAGCCCCTCATTTCCTGTGGAAGAAAACAGGTCCAATGGGGGACTTAAGTCTATCCCATCAGTTCGTGGCCAAGTAGAATTTGGAGCTTTGAGTCTTTACACTTGCAAGCCCCCAGTCTGGTGCTCATTCCACTTTGGTGATTGCCTTCCCAATGTGGACTAAGGTGCTAAAAAAGGGGACCCAGCATCTTGGAGCAGGTATTTCTAGTGTGAAAAATGAGAAATGACCCACCAAATGGTACATGTGGAAGATGTGTCAGTATGTGAGGGCTGCAGAAGTAGAGAAGGAACAGTGATTTGTATTGGTAAAGACGGCACATCAAAAGGTGGTTTGAGGAATGAAAAGGAAGGAAACCCTAAGTAGGCTGTGAATGCTCTAGTGCAGGTTAGCATTTGCAGTGCCTAATGAGAGCTCCTGAACAAAGCAGAAACAGATTTTGTAATCTAATCTATTGTGTGGGTTATTTCTTAACCTGAACACTGTCTCAGTTATACTCATCTAAGTCATCTCTGACCCATGATTGTTGATTAAAAAAAAATAAAACAGAGGCAGCGAGGGGTGAGCATTGTACTTCACTTCCACTCTGAGTGCTCAGACACTTCCTCTAGGCAGTGCCTGGCACTTGGTGCCCTGGAGAGGACAAAGATGCCATCAGGGACCTCACAAGCTGGCTGGTACCACCTTTGTCCTTCCAGCTAACCGTTTACTGGTGCATTCATTCATCAAGCTTTTACGAGTGCTCAGTGAGAAGTGGGCATTGCTCTTGCACCGTCAGGGTTGAATAGACAGAAGTCATGTTCTCCCTGTTTGGAAGTAATCCCTCTTTATTTCAAATGACTTGGCTATCAATTGTTGTTGTTGTTCAGTCGCTAAGTCATGTCTGACTCTTTGTGACCCTGTGGACTGCAGCACACCAGGTTTCCCTGTCCTGTAAAACCACCCACCAAACCTTAGTGGATTGAAACAGTTTATTATCATCTCGCATGGTTCTGTGGGTAGACAGGGCTTCCTAAGCAAGTTCTCAGTTGCAGTCCCTCATGAGCTTGCTGTCAGATGTGACTGGGGGCTGGAGTCATCTCAAGACTCAACTAAACTGGACATCCAAGACAGCTCTGTCACGTGGCTGGCAGTCAGTTGTGCCTGTCCACCGGGAGTTCAGCTGAGGCTGTCAACCTGAGTCCCTACGTATGACCTCTCTGTCGCTTGAGCTTCTCACAGCATGCAGCTGACTTGCCCAGAGCAAGCATTCCAAGACACCCAGGCAAAAGCTGCAAGGCTTCTTACTCCCCAGCCTTGGAAGTCCCAGAACATCCTTTTTGCCACATTCTGTCAATTAATCCCATCACTAAGGCAATCCCATTCAATACCACTGTAAAGAATAAGACTGTACCTCATGATGCAAGGATGACCTGTGTGTTTTAGGGAGGGAAGGCATCAATCGTCACCATCTCTGGAGACAGGCTATCAGGATGGCCACACTCCAGAATATCATATAATGAAAGGCTGATTCAAAAGGAAACCAAATGGTTAACTAGGTGGTGGTTGGTGGTTTAGTCACCAATTCGTGTCTGACTCTTGCGACCCCATGGACTGTAGCCCGCCAGGCTCCTCTGTCCATGGCATTCTCCAGGCAAAAATACTGGAGTGGGTTGCCATTTTCTTCTTCAAGGTTAACTAGGACTGGGCCCAAAGCAGGGTACTGTGATAAGAGCAGAGGTTATTAAGAAAGAGCAGGCAGTCACTTCCAGGCTACAGCATCCATTCCATCTATGTGCAGGCCCATCCGGAGAAAACCATGGGTCCAGCAAGTGTCAGGCCTACATGCAAGAGAAGATAAAGACCAGACCCAGCGTCATAGAGGAAGACTGAATTTGTTATTGTTCAGTCCCGTGGACTGTAACCCGCCTGGCTCCTTTGTCCATGCGATTACCCAGGCAAGAATACCGGAGTGGGTTGCCATTTCCTCCTCCAGGGTATGTTCCCGACCAGGGATTGAACCCGTGTCTCCTGCATTGGCCCTGGGAGGCCCAAAATGTGGTGGATGCAGTAGTAGGTGCAGTGGGGACAGAGAGGAGATGGGATGGCCCACGCTCGGGTTTGTGTCTGATGTTACAGATGAGGGGAGCGCTTTCATGGATGGAGAAAGTGTTCCAGAGAGTCCTTTCCATTGGAGTCACTTTCCCCACTCCCAGGAGTGGTCATGACACCAATAGCTTCCTTGCTGCGCCTGTTGATGTTCTGCAGTGGTTCTTGTTGCTTGGAAACCTTCAAGGTGAATGGCCTGCAAGGCACAGTCTTGTAAGTCGGCAGCGCCCCCTGGTGGTCAAAAGGCTGAGCGAGGCTAGGAGATTTTGATTGAACCTTGAATATATTCAGGACTTTCCTGGTGGCTCAGACAGTAAAGTGTCTTCCTACAATGTGGGAGACCAGAGTTTTATCCCTGGATCAGGAAGATCTTCTGAAGAAGGAAATGGCAACCCACTCCAGTACTCTTGCCTGGAAAATCCCATGGATGGAGGGGCCTGGTGGGTTACAGTCCATGGGGTCACAAGAGTCAGACACGACTTGGTGACTAAACCACCAACCACCACCTAGTTAACCATTTAGTTTCCTTTTGAATCAGCCTTTCATTATATGATATTTTGGAGTGTGGCCATCATGATAGGCCATGGGGTTGCAAAGAGTTGGACGTGACTGAGTGACTAAACTTTCTTTCTTTTCTTTGAATATACTCAGTCATGCTGGGGACTCAGCCTCCCTGGGGTTCACCAGACTACAACTGAGATAGTCTGGAAGTCCTGTGATGCAGAAGCCCTTGCGGTATTTAAATGTTTGCATAAAAAGTAGCCGCCACTCTCACCTACTGTGGTTTTGGCTGCCTAGGGAAAACAGCAGTGAGAAGGAAGCTAGAGTTGGAAAATCTAGTGTTTGCACAGAGCACCTGTCAGCCCCTGGGGCCAGGTGCTGCCCTCCAGCCTCACCCTGCAGCACGTAACAGGATGTTGAGTGCTCAGATCCAGGGTTGGCCTGGTGAGCCAGACCGTGAGCTGTCAGGTCAGGGACCACGGCCAAGCTGAGCAAGGCAGCACACCATGTTCCAGCCACGTGCCTGGTACAGGATGGGTATGTGACATGAGTTGGTGTAAAGGGCTGCCTCTCTCTGCATGCTATGTGCGGGCAGCCCTGTCCAGGGCTGTGGCCAACGAGACCCAGGGAGCCTTCAGAGTTTCTTGCTGGGAAGGTACTGTGAAAATCAGTGGGATTAGGAACGCTTTTCTTTTTTTCCTTACACAGCCATCTTTTTGAGATTGCCTCAGAGCACAAGTTCTGAAAGAAAATATTGATAGGGGAGAAAAATCACCAAATAGTAGAAATTCAGGCCTAGTTTATTTGTTTGTTTTTTAAATAAAGCATAGTTTACTCATTCCCTTATCAATGAAGGATAGTTTTTAAAACCAGGCCTTAAAGCCAGTTCTGAGGCTCTACAAACAGTATCACTGAGACCAGTTACGGAGGAAGTTTACGTTAATAATAGCTGCATTATTGGTTTTTGATATGCTGACTTCTTCAACATACTTAAGCCTCATCTTTGGGTCTAAAATGAGTATTTAAAAGGCATTTCTCAAGAACTCCTGGTCACCTTTTTAGTTGTGCCCTGACAGTGCCTAGAGGGCACCCCTAGGAAGGCCCACACAGAGCCTGCAGAGCTGCAGGTTCACCTCTCAGATGAGCTTCACTAAGAGAACACTACACAGAGGGAGTTCACCCACTTGAACCAGCCAGAGGCTGCCAGTGGACGTCGACAGCCCTGAGGTCCAGGTGACCTTCCCATGAGGGATCTGGAAGACCCCACTAGTTTGACATGGACATGCCGCTCTCTGGTACAATGAGTGATGCAAATTTGGAGGGCCTTCTAAATTATATATTCCCAAGGGAAGCCTGCAACTTTTTTTCTCACCACTTCTCTGGAAGGTCCCTTTGAGGACCACCAGTTGACAGGTTACTGGGCGTGTAACCATGGCCTGCATCGATGAGGACTAAGCCACACCACATCTGGCTTCCATAACAGCCCCTCAGTCCTGACGGGGTCTCATAAGCGAAGAGCATGAACCAAGTCAACTCAGGAGCCTGGTTAAGGCCCCACAAGTCCCAGAGTAGCTCCATGACTCCTGAGTTCACTGAAGGGCAAGTCTCAGAGTGAGGAACCCTAGAGAGCCCCCTGTGTGCAGTGCCCCTGGCCCTGAGCCGCTTGGGCTGAGTCTGCAGTAAGATGGCCAGAAGGCAGAGGCCAGGCACAGGAGGCCTGGAATCTGGGGAAAGGTGGTAGGGGCCAGCTGAGACGGGGCCAGTGGTGTCTGGAGAAGGTAAGTGTGTGGAAACCGTGTCCAGTAAGAACTGTGCTTTTCTGTTACCTGAGTGTGTCTGTTTCTGTGTGATGGCTCCATTGCAAGCTCACCTGGGCCCCAAGAGAGCCCAGCACCCAAGCCACTCCCATTTCCCCTGAGTGCCGGAGACTCAGGGCTCCCAGGGCCCCAGCTCCAACCCCCAGCTCTCCTCACTATCTGCCCCCGAGCAGGGACAGGGGGCCACGCCAGCGAGTCCACATGACCCTAGTCTGCAATGTGCCTGCCTCGGCTGGGATGCCCAGTGCAGCCCCCTTACCACCACCCAACCACCAGGCTCCACGTCATTCCTTCTGTGCTTGCCGAGCTCATCCTCACCCCAGCTGCAAGGGGATACCGACCCTGGGTCACTGGCTCCCCGGGATGCATGCCCTCTGGGCCCTCCATCCGTGGCGTGTCATCTGTGCGTGATTGTTCTCACTTGGTTACAGGCTCTCCCTCTCTGCCAGATAAGTACCGCCACGCCCGGGAAATGATGCTGCTGCTGCCCACGCACCGGGACCGCCCAAGCAGCGCCATGTATCCAGCAGCCATCCTGGAGAATGGACAGGTAACGGAGCCAGCCTATTGACTGCCCTTTGCTGGGACTCTGCTGGCCTGAGCTCCCCTCGTTGCACTTGCTAGGCTTTCTGCATTGTCCGTGCCTCCCTCATGCTGCCGTGAAGATCCTCCTGGATGGGAGCGGCAGTGAATGTGGGGACCAGCATCTGTATCTCAGTCCAGACGGAGTACAGCTATGGGCAGAATGGCGGTGGGGTTGGACCCACCACTGTCTGTGTGGCTGTCTGTCCTTCTGGCCAGCGTCCTGAATTCCTCATCTAAAAACAACATGGCAGAGAAAACTGGTTCTTTTCTGTCCAGAGAAGGCAGTGGCGGACATGGGTCTAGAGACTAGCCTTCCTCCATGTGTGCATGAAGGACGTCCCCACGGGCAAGCTCTGCCTCTTCCATCCATCCATCCATCCGTCTGTCCATCCGTCCGCCCGAAGCCCCTCTCTTCCCGCCGGGACCCTCCCTACACCATTTGCAGAGCTCTGCAGATGTCCCGTATGGGGCCTTGAACAAGAAGCTGCAGCGACTGGCTCCTTCCTCCATCCGGTCTGCCCTGCCCTTCTCTCAGGGGCCATGAGAGTCACCTCCAGTGACTGTTACCCAGTCCCAGAGTGCCAGGACCTTCTCAGCTCCCTGTGCCTGGGCAGCCCTGCCAGGTGGAAGGAATAGGTCTGCCTGGCAGCTACATGGAACAGTGGGTCATGTCTGTGACCTCAGGCCTTGCTGCCCTTCCCCTCACGGGCCTGTGCGCATGGAGCGTCTCCAGGAGGCCAAACCTGCCAGGGCTCGGGTGCGAGGGGTCCCTGTATCCTTCCTGCCCGTGGGTCTCCTGGCAGGACAGAAGGATGCAGTTAGATGCCCTCAGGTGCTTGTGTCCTCCTTGTTGGCCGTGTACAGGACAGCCTGGAGCCCAGCCAGGCCCCGGCGCGGTGGGGGAGCCCCAGACATTGCACAGTTGCACAGGGCAGGACTTGGAGCCAGACAGCATGGACAGTTTTCCAACCAGCCTGACATTCTCAGCACATCTCAAGCATGAGCTGTCCCACTGCTTTGATTTTCCTGGTCTGGTCCTAGAATGCCCTGGCTCCTGGGGCCCATGATGCCCCCAAGATGTAACTGATTGTTGTCACCTTTTGATAGTTTTCTCCTTCCCTCAGCTGCCAAACTTCCAGCGGGCCCTGTTCCAGCAAGTGGTTGGAGCCTGCAAACCCTGCAGTGATCCCAATCTGTCTGTGGCTGAAAAAGGTACGATTCCTCTTCCCAGGTGGCCTCCTCTCCTGTCTGTCCCCATCCTGAGCGTCTCACTCTTGTCCCTGAGCACCAGCTGGCCAAGGCTAAGCCATACTTTAACACCCAGGCCACTCTGTCCATCCAGAGTCCTGACCAGTTCTGTGTTCATTATTTAACCCATGTTTGGCTTGATGCTGAGGTCTAGATCTTGTTTGTTTGTATCTCCGGCTCCCCAGGGCCCACCCTCTGAGACGCCCCAGCTGCCACCTGCTCTGAGCTCACCTTCATGGAAACTCAGTGGGCACCCACACCCCAGGGCTCCTCCCCACCAGCCCCAGAATTCGGCAGGCCCTGTGGCTTTGGTCCCTCTCCACTCAGGCCCACAGGGACCTCTCCTTGTTGTTCAGAACAGGCCTGTGGCCAAGCACATCCACAAGCATAATGAGAAGGAACAGGTCATGGCAAAGTGAATTTCCCAGAGACAGTCCCAGGCACCCTGCGGGACTTTAGTCCTCCTGTAGCCACCCAGGCCTGCAACAGCTGAGCATCCCTTTTCCACTCTGCAAGTCCATCAGCTATACCACGAAACCAGGCAATACTTAGAACAGAGGCTGGTTACCGAGAGTGGAGTTGTACTCTACATTCTGCTCCAGCCAGCTGATGGAAGAACCAGACTTGGACCCGTATAACCCCAGCCCAAAGTCCCAGACATGGAGAACTGAGTTCCTTTTAACACAGGACAGTGCCCATGTGGGGCCTCTGCCCAGCCCACCTGCCACACACAACCAGGCCGAGCCTATCAGCCCCTCTCCCTGCAGGTTCCCCTCTCCTCTACCTAGTAAGTTTAGGGCACTCTTGGTCCCTAGCATTGCGACCTGCTGGCCCATCAGGACGTGTCCCTCCAAAGCTGTTGTCATGTCATCACACCTCCTCACCACGTGCTGTCTGCTGTCTGCTGTCCCCACTGTCACTGCTCCTCCTTTGCTCAGCATGGAGGATGCGCCTCCCCGTCATATTTGAGACCACACCCGGGCTCCACGACCTCAGTGCCTGGGAGGCTTCAGCGCCTGGTGCTCGACCACAGCAGGCGTGGAGATAAGATTCTGGCTGAAGACATCTTCCTAGCCTCAGAGTTGCACATCCCCAAAACACGTGGCTTTCCTGGACCCCTGCACTTGTGCCCCCAAACCAAGTGCTCTTGTGGCCTTGAGGGCCGGGAACCACAGCAGCTTCTCTTTGCCTGAGTTGTGGAGCAATCACAGATCTAGCTGAGAGCCCAGACGGGCTCAGAGCTCAAGTAGGTGCTGGCGGCCAGACCAGGACCTGACACCCACCAGACCCAGAAGAGCTTCAGGCTTCAGACCAAGCTGCAGCAAGAAGCTGGATACGCCCACCCGCCATGTGTGGGGAGGAAAGAGGGTTGTCTCAGAGCGAAAGCTGAGCCCAAAGCAAGCCCGTTTGAGCCACAAGGCCAGAGCTTAGTAGGCAGTGAGCTAGACATTTGTCTTGGGGGACCCAGAGCCAGAGCCATAACTCCCCAGATCTCTGCTGGCTCCTCCAGAGCAGGAGCTGTGCACACTTGTCACCATTCTCTCATCGTCAGGATCTTGAGTCCCATGAGGGCTCCACTTCTCATTTTAAGGATCTCTCTTTCCCAGGCAGTGACTCCCAGACCAGGCCAGTTAACTCTCGAGGCTGCTGTGCACAGGGGACTTCAGACTGGTGGTCCACAGCAGAGAGAGAAAAGGCCAGGACACAGGTGGCATCAGCGCTCTTCTCCTAGGATAGCTGCTGCATCTGAGGTTCTCCACTAGCCCCTATGCACTGGTGTGTGTTCATGCGTATTCTCACGTCTGTAACCCCGTGGACTGTAGCCCACCAGGCTCCTCTGTCCATGGCATTTTTCAGGCGAGAATACTGGAGTGGGTTGCATTTCCTTCTCCAGGGGATCTTTCCGACCCAGGGATCGAACCATGCATCTCTTGTATCTCCTGCATTGGCAGGAAGGTTCTTTACCACTGAGCCACCCAGGAAGCCCTGGTGCTATATGGCAGAGGTTCACTGGCCTCACTGGTCAACAGGAGGCCGAGGGCAAGCTGGATGATTTCTGATTGATGTGGAGTGGCTCTCGCAGGTGCCTTTTGTAAACCACTGCAGCCTTGCCAGCTTTCTTTCCCTCCAGCGTTCCTGCCTGCTGTTTCCTCTGGGCTCTTGTAGGTGAATTTGTGCAGTCCTGATGTCTTCTAGGGCCAGGATGTGCACATGAGAATTCAGGCTGTCAGAGCCCCTTTGGGGAAGCTGCCTAGACCTGCCTCCAAGCTTCTTACTCCTCGAGGTGTGATGACTTTTTGTGGAGATGGAACTTTTCCTTTTCAGGAGAGGGCACCTTAGTGCTGAGGACCAGGAAGCTCCTGCCACATCTTGGGGAGAGCCTGTTTGAGAGTAGGCCTGTCCTGGTCTCAGGGTGGTTCAGGCTCTCTGAGGAAGGCCTTCCGGTGGAATCCATCTGGCACTCACCAGAGTTAGAATGAATGCCTGTCCACCCAGTCACTGCCACCTCTCCCCTCTGCCCCCACCACTGTCAGCCAGTCCATGAGACTGAGCCACGCTCCTGAGACATGAGGCTGTGAGGCAGCCGAGTTCCAGCCTGACGTTCTTCACCAGCAAGGAGGACCAGGGTGGACGCCTCCCACCACCTCATTCTTCGACCATGTGGGGCCCAGCACCTGCTGGCCACATCCTCCTCAAAGGCCAGGCTCCTTCCTTCCCAGAGCCTCTCAGGTGCCCTTTAGGCCCTGGCATTGCATTCCCCACTCAGGCCCTGGAGTGGGAAAAGCCCAGTCCCCAGCCTCCTCAATGCCCCGTTTAGCTGTGACTGCCTCAAAACAAAGCCAGTGGGTCAGCCGCTTGTCTCTTGATAACGAGAGCTCTGTCAGAGAAAGGGCATAGTTCTCATCAGTGGCGGTGGTTCTCTAGCAGTTGACCAATGGCATTCACGTATCCGCTGCTGCTCCTCAGACCCCGGGGTCCAGCCATTCCCCCCCACCCTTCCCCTCCTACAGTCCTTCTCCTCAGCTGTCGCTGAAGGGCCACTGTTCCAGCCCTGGACTCCTTCCCATCTACAGATGGACAGCCTGTGTTACTCTTTGTCCAGGGCCCACTCTGTCCACGGCATGTGAGTTACAGGAACTGGGCCTCTATGCTTCAAAGCACCCAGGGGCTCCACCACCCTCCATCCTCTATGGAAGCAGAGGTCCCTGCTGGACCCAGCCTGACCCCTGGCTTCATACTCTTTCCTACAGCACTGTATGAACTCCAGTCCTGCCTAGAAAACTCCCGAGCATCCCAGGCCCAGCCAGTGGGCTCAGAAGCAGCAGGGGTGGGCAGAGCTTGTAGCTTACCACAGGCTCTTTGAGGGCCCAGGCCACGTACCAGCTGTGGACAGAGGCATCTGCTGCTGCCCACCCATCCTGCTCCCTGCTTCCCCATGGGGTCAGGCCCTGGGAGAGCCCTGACTCTTGACTTTGGTCAGAAGCTATAGGGTGCGCGGCACACCTGTTCTCGCATGCGCTCACTCGCCTGCATCTCCCTCTCCCTCTTCTGTCAGTCTTACCAGCCTGCCCCACTCTCCTGTTCTCTTTTTTTCCTCCTAGCAAGCCCGGGAGGCTGCCTCCTTGCTGTACTTCCTCTCGTCTTGCCTCCTCCCAAGTGCTTTTCAGCCAGCAGCTGACTCTGTAGCCATCCTCTTCAGTGGCGTCTGCCGCAGCCACTCTCCCCGTGGGCCACCACCGTGCCTTGCTGGGCCAGTGTTTTCTGTCTCAGGAGCTGGCATGCCATGCCCGTGTGTGCTGTACCGAGTTCACACCTGGAGAAGGCCCAGGCAGTGGTAGAGGACTTCCCCCCCACCCAGAGGCTGCTCAAGAAGTAACCTCCCTTCATGCCATCTGTTTTCGCCCTTCAGCGGTGCCAGCAGCCCCCAGCAGCTGGAGCCTGGATAGCGGAGCCCGAGAGGCCCAGCCCTTCCTGTCTGCCCACACGGGGTGCATCCTGGCCCCCCCAGTGCCTCCCCGAAGCCTGCTGCATGGTAAGAAGACCTCCAGCGGGTCCCCCAGGTAGTCCCCAGTCTCAGATCCTGCTCAGGGGTGAGGGCAAGAGCCCTCTGGGCTGAGAAGACGAGCCGACTCAGCCGAAGAAAGAACCCCGCCACCGCAGCCTTGGGGTCAGTGAGGTCTCCAAGTGCAGCAGGTACACTCAGTAAGGCCTTTCTGACTGCGGAGGCTGAAGACGTCGGAAATGACTGTGCCAAGCGCGAGACTTCCCAGACTGTCGTCGCCCCGCAGCAGGCAGAGGGCCGCTGCTGTCTGTGGACTGTCATTCTGTGGGCTCTGATGCACTCGGACTTCTCGATCTCCTGTGTGGCATGGGTGTCTTTACTCAAGCAGCCTGTGTTTTGAAGAATGTCAGTGAAGAGAGAGGTTTTCCCATGGCTCCCAGTGCCAAGGGGTCGCGGGAGACTCCCATCCGTGCAGTTGGCCCCGCCAGCTCTGCTGTGATGCAGTCCAAAAAGGGCCCAACTGAAGCTCTGCTTCTGTGTCCTCTGCAGGTCATTACTCCCTACACTTCGACGCCTTCCACCACCCCTTGGGTGACACCCCCCCAGCCCTCCCTGCCCGGACCTTGCGCAAGGTAATGTTCTGAGGCGACAGCCCCTAGGCTGTGCGGGGAGAGACCCCTGAGGTCTGCCTCCCCTGTTGCTCCCGACAGCCCAGCCTGACAGAAGCTGGGGGTTTCCAGAGACATACTTGGGGTACAGGTGACCCACGTGTCCTGTAACAGATGTGATGGGGGTGGAGAGGTCAGAGGGTCCTCAGACAGCAACACACGGCACCCAGTGTGTGAGCCAAGAGCAGTGAGAAGCCAGGGGGTAGGTATTAACACACCACAGTTCACAACGTGAGGAAATGTTAACTGTGGGAGGTCATAGAGCACTTTAAACTGGAGTCCACTCAAAATGAGAAGCATCAGATACCAAACCTTTACGCGAAACTCATTTTCTGCAAATTGGAAAAGACTGTCACAGATTTTAGCAGCAGAAGGCACTCATCTGGTCCATGGCCCTCTGGGGTTTTTCTGCCCTCCCCATGGGCCTGCCGACCCAGCCCTTCTATCTTTGCCCCTAGACCCACGGCCAGAAGCCTGGGACCTGGCTTCACGGGGCACAAAGGCAGGGCCATTTGGGGGCCATAGAAATGCAGGTGATTCTGGGGCTGCATAGGCTTGCTGGGGCCAGGGAGAAGGCTGGGGCCAGGGAGAAGGCAGGGGCTTGCTGATGGCGAAACAAGAAATACTCTGGTGATGAGTATTTTAAAGTTCATTAATATAGGAGACTCTTGGTCTTCTCGTCCCGGGGCAGGCATGTCAGCCTGTCTGGAAAGAAGGATTTTCACACTTCTCCCTTTTCTTTCAGTCGCCCCTGCATCCTATTCCGGCCTCCCCAACCAGCCCCCAGTCAGGCCTGGATGGCAGCAACTCTACACTATCCGGCAGTGCCAGCAGCGGCGTGTCCTCCCTAAGTGAGAGTAACTTTGGGCACTCCTCGGAGGTCCCTGCTCGAACCGACACCATGGACTCCATGCCGAGCCAGGCCTGGAACGCTGACGAAGATCTTGAGCCACCTTACCTCCCCGTCCACTACAGCCTCTCCGAGTCCGCCGTCCTGGACTCCATCAAGGCCCAGCCGTGCCGAAGCCACTCGGCCCCGGGATGTGTCATCCCTCAGGACCCCATGGACCCGCCTGCGCTGCCACCCAAGCCCTACCACCCCCGCCTGCCGGCCCTGGAGCACGACGAGGGTGTGCTGCTGCGAGAGGAGGCTGAGAGGCCTCGGGGCCTGCATCGCAAGGCCTCGCTGCCTCCCGGGAGCACCAAGGAAGAGCAGGCACGCATGGCCTGGGAGCACAGCCGAGGGGAACAGTGAGGGGCAGGGAAGCAGCTGGGACACCACCGTCAGTGAGCGGCTCGCCCAACCACTCCGGGTCAGAAAAGCAAGTCCCCCCGCAGGGAGCCCGAGGCCTGGCACTCAGGAGAGAACCGCCCGAGTCTACGTTCTACTGCCGTGAACTCGTGTGTTGCCATGTGCAGAGGCCACAGCAGCATGAAGGGTTGTGGCTTCTCTTTTTATTTCATTTTCTACATTTCCATTTCTATGGGTTTTCCTCTTTCCTTTGTGCAGTAGATGCTGTCTTCCTCCTGCAGTTTCAGACCACATGGAGCTAGATGGAGATACTGCACCACAGAACCGCTTTGCAGCTTCATGGGGCCCCTGGGGCAGGAGCCCAGGCCCTCCCTCCAGGGCAGCAATGCACAGAATGGAAATTGCACTAGGGACCTCTTCCTTTGCTGTGTAGACAGAAGAGCTCATGGTTGTATTCAGGGATTGCAAGGACCACGTGGACTATGTCACAGGTGGACAAGAGGGCTACCAGCCATTTTGCACAAATGCCTGCTCTTCCATCCAGGAGTGTGCCCCTGAGGGGCTGGCGAGGCCAACCTGCCGGCACAGGCATGTGACAGCCTAACTGCATGCCCCGGGTGTACTGCCAGGCTTCTGTGGGCCAGCCCCGCCTCCTCCTCTACCTTGGATTTCCCCTCCATCATTTTTATTTCTGACCCTTCGCTCCCCTCCACTCTTAACATACCCCATGCCCTGCAGGAGCCCCCTGGTGCATGGATCTGCAGTGGTCATCTCCTAGCCTCTGGAGCTTGAGTGAGGGTTGGAGCCAGAGGGACTGCCTTCACCACCTTCCTCCCCAGGGCCTGGGCAGCCACGTGTTGAGAGACAAGCCGATAGAGGAGTGAGGCTGGGGTGTGGCAGGGCCGGAAATCCTCTGAGCTTTCAGAAGTGGCCAGCATGCCTGTCCTCCAGCTCCTGAATCAGGGATTTTCAGCACTACCTCTGAGCAGCGGGGTGGCTGCCCAGCCAGGCTCCAAAGGCCTGAGGACTTGAAATCAGGTTCAGCGAGCTCCTGGGTTAAAAGCGCAGTTGGAGGGGAGAGGGACTTCTCCTAGAAGCAGAAAGCCACGCAGGTTGAATTATCCCCTCCCAGTAGCCAAGTGCATGATCCCAGCTCCAGGCCCATGGGACCACCACTCAGGGTTCAGGGTGAGCAGGAGGGCAGTTTCTGCAGCCTCCCCAGTCTGTTGGGCAGAAGGCAGTGGTGTCTTTATAGGAAACTTTCAGGTCAGGGTACTGATTTTCCTCTCGGTTTATTAGTTGGGGAATAGGGGGGAGTGGCAATAGTATTTTACCAGGGTGCTTCTAAGTTACTTTTAAAAAGTCTACAAACATTTACTTGCTTGAGTTCACAACTTGACAGTCACAAGGCTGCCTTCTCGTTGAGCAGGTACGTTCTCCGTTAGTTCCTCTTCCACTGGCCCATCTGACTTCCCTGGTTAGGGTGTCTTTCACTTGTAAACAAAGGGCAACTTGTTTAACAGGAATGCCAGCAAGTAACTTATGAGCTAAGATGGGGGGCGCATTACCTTCAGGGTGTCTGGGCATGTTTTATCACCAGTGTAGGTCCTTTCTGATACTTGAAGGGTGACTCCAAGCAGAGTGGGTCAGTCTAGGCAGGCCTGAACCATCTGGTGTTCCCAAGTGTAACAGTTGGGGACTAGCTTTGGATTTCTTAGATAGTTCGTCTTTAGCTTTTAGGGCACTCCTGAACCTCAATCCCTGGACAAGGCAGTCCTCATGTAAGAACATCTTCCTTCTCCACCTGGTGGCATGAGAGGGTAGAGAGGGGGGTGTGGGTTTGTTTGGTCTTGCCTTCTACAGGGTGAGCCAGGTTTGTGTTTTCCCTCTCCATTTCCCCAAATTCAATGAAAAGGACATATTCCAAATTCCTTTCCTTGGAGAATCAGCCAGTCTGAAGGGAAGTGGGAGGCCAGAGATGAGAATTCTCTGAAAAGATTGTGAAATATTGATTTTCATTCTTTCAAGCTTATTTGTAAATACCTATTTGAATGCTGTGTATTTGTACAGGAATTTGAGCAAAAAATGTATAGAGTGTGCTGTCCAATTGGTATTCAGCCCTATAAATGTGTTTTTAACCTCTGGCATTCTGTGCTTATTTAAAATAAGAAAACTTCTAACCATTTCTTTTGTGTATTTATGTTTAAAATAAGAAGTGACTTAATGGTCTTACCTGTATCAGAAAGCAAAGTTAAAAGAAAAAAAAAAAAAAAATTTGTACTAGTGTCCCAAAAAAGTATTTTACTGTATATATTGTGGTAGCATGTTCTCAATCCAGCAAGTAATGTGAATTTTAGATGTAAATATCTGCCACTTGACTTCCCCGCTTTCCCCACTCCCTTGACTGCTGTTATGTGAATTAAAGATGAATACCTGATACTGACCCACTGAATTCACTGAATGGGAGCAGCCGCAAAGTGCCCCCCTCCAACCCTTGTCGCTGGGCTCCAAGCCCTTTTAGCCCCATAAAAATCTTTTCCGTCCTGAGCACAGTGCCAACTTTTCCCACGTCCGGCCTTCAAGCACAGAGAGCCAAGACTTGCACCGGAAAGGAGGGCAGCCGAGGGGGCAGAGCGCTCAGCTGGAAAGCAAGAGAGAGAACCAGCCACCTCGGCCAGGCTCCCGAGGCTTGTGAGTAAAAGGGGGAAGAAGGGGTCTTCCTGGCGTGGGGGACAAACCTCCGAAGCCGCCAATCTCCCCAGTAAGGCGGGATGCTTCCGAACTCGAAGCCAGGCAACCAATCCTGGCCCGGGCGCCCCTCTGAGCTCTGGGCCCTCTTACGGGCCCTGCTCCTACCCGACATCTGTCCGCCCCGACTGGGTCCTCCTGTCGACCTGTCGGGGCAATCCGGACTCTCTTCAGCGGTTCCCCAGCCCACGTGGTCCCTTAAGAAAAAGGAAAGAAACCTTCGGAGTCTTGCCTGCGGCCGGCCGCCCTCCCTGCCTGTTGGGTTGCGGCTGACCACAGAGCCCCTGACCTACGCCACGAGTCGGGACCAGAGCAGAGAAGTCCGTGGGGTTCTTCGGGAGGACTTGGGGCCCAGAACAGAGGGTACACAGAGCAACTGAGCAGGCGCGGGGCAGCGGCCGAATTCCACTCCAGTCTGATGGTGCTCCGCTTCGGCCTCAGCCCCTGCCCCTACCAAAGATGGCGACTGAGCCGCTTCCGCCGCCTCTGCGGCCTCTTCCTGCGAGCAGCCCCGGTTCAATCAGCGGTCGACAACTGTCTAGGGCGGAGGGCGGGCGATGCCATCAGCCAATGAGGAAGGGTAGCGTGGAGCCGCTCTTCTGGGCTCCGAGGCGCGTGGACCAATGGGGAAACGGTGTGTGGGAGAGCGTGGGGGGCGCCAGCCAATAGGGGGCCACGGCGCGCGGCCAGGACCTGGGGGCTGCGCCGCACGGCGGGCGCGGTTCAGTCCGGCGAAGGCGGCAGCGGCGGCGGGTTGTGGAGGATGTGGGCCACCCACGGGCTGGCCGTGGCGCTGGCTCTGAGCGTGCTGCCGGCCAGCCGGGCGCTGCGACAGGGTGACTGCGAAGGTAAGGCGGAGTTGGGGGTCCGAGCGCTGTGGCCGGCCTGGCGGCGCCGCTGAACTCAACCAAACCACCGAAAGGCTGAGAGGCCGGGGCTAATGCGGGCGAGGGCGGCCGGCCCCAGTGGGGTCTGCTAGAGGAGGGACCAACGCCGGGTCTAGAAAACATTTTCTGGGCCTAAAAAACATTGGTCTGACGAGAAAGTTAGGACTAGATCGTACAGACAATTTGGCCTGAAACTGAGATAACGCCGGAGTTTTGGTCCTTTACCATCACTGGGCAGAAGCTCCTGGGAGCGGTTCTGGCTCAGGTGGGGTGTCCTGAGGGCCGCCCGTGGGCACCGCGCCTGGTGTGATAGGGTTGCAAAGATTCACGTTGGGGTTCGGTGTTGCATTTGGAAATGAGTAGCATTTGCATCGTTTTTTTCTCTTCGGCCTCTAGATTGTCCATTTATGAGGTCACAGTGAGCCTATCTCAAGGACACGTGTTCAGTCTCGGTTTAAACTTTATGGAAAGAGCAGGGAAGAGCCGTTTGTGGGTCATTAGGTGATGCTCGTTCCCCGCATCCCCTGGGTGTACTCGGGGACCCAGCAACCCGGAGCACGGTTCTGTCTACCTGTGGGCACCCGAGAAAATCCAGTGGTAGAAAAACTCCCCTTTCTCCGTGTCTCTTATTAAAATTGCTGCTGGAGTTCCCGCCTACTGAATTGGCCTGCAATTTGGTGATGACTGGAGCATCTTCCTTCTTTCTCTTTTTCAGTTTGTATTTCTTATCTGGGAAGATTTTACCAGGACCTCAAAGACAGAGATGTCACATTCTCTCCAGCCTCTATTGAAAAAGAACTTATAAAGTTCTGCCGTGAAGCAAGAGGCAAAGAGAATCGGTTGGTAAGTAGCTGTTTGGCCCTCCCCAGGCTGGCCCTGGCCAGCGTTTTAAGTATCCACTTCCCAGGCCTGGAAATACAAGACCCCGCCCACTTGTCTATTGAGGAGACCAGCTGTTCTGTCAGTGAACTAATGTGGGTCTGCAGTGTTTTCTGTATTCGGCCGTTGGGATGTTATCCTCTTAGTGTTGATTAAGCACCTACTGTGTGCTGGACACAGGAAATATCAGGGGAGAGCAGTGACAGGCAAATAATGCGGTGGGATGCAAGTTGTGCAGAAAATGGACCAGGAGGGTATGGTAGAGAGGGTGGGTGCTAACTTAGTAGTCAAGAATTTTTCTGAGACAGGGTCATCATTATGGAGGGGGAAAGAACGTCACAGCAGAGGGAACAGCCAATGTGAGTGCCCAGAGGCCAGAGCAATCTTGGCATGAGTGAGGACCGATGATAACGGAATGGGCACAGGGGAGGCTAGGGCTGAATTCTAATGAAACAATAGTTTTGGTAGCCTCAGCTTCCCTGGCAGTCTCTGGTTTGTCTGTCTTTCTGTTTAAAGGTTTGAACCTTGGTGACTTTTAAATTCATCTGGTGGCTGTCAGCTCTGGGACCAAGTGTGTACTAAGAGCCTGGGGTTTATGCTGAATCTGACTTCCAGTACAGGCGGAGTGTGGGAAAATGAAGTCCTGGCAGAGACAGAAGATGTTTTGAGATGTCAGTGTGCCTTGGAGGAGATAGCTCTTAAGGGGCACCTCCTGAAGGCCATTCTCCTTTCTTGCCACAGTGCTACTACATTGGGGCCACAGAGGATGCAGCCACCAAGATCATCAACGAGGTGTCCAAGCCCCTGTCCCACCACATCCCTGTGGAGAAGATCTGTGAGAAGCTCAAGAAGAAAGACAGTCAGATCTGTGAACTAAAGTATGGTGAGTGTGGCATTATTTAACCAACGCTGAACTCTCTCTGTGCTCAGGCATTAATGAAGTGTACTTTCTAGCTGGGGAAGGCAGGTGATAAACTAGAGTCTTCATGAGTGAGTGATGTAACAAGGTTAGTGGTGGTAAATGGCAGGGGCACAGACTCAACCCTGCATCCTGGTGCATGGAGGTCAGAATAGGCCTCAGTGAGAGTGCAAGTCACTCAGTCGTGTCTGACGCTTTGCCACCCCATGGACTGTACAGTCCCTAGAATTCTCCAGGCCACAATACTGGAGTGGGTAGCCTTTCCCTTCTCCAGGGGCTCTTCCCAACCCAGGGATCAAACCCAGGTCTCCCACATTGCTCCAGCAGATCTTCCTGACCCAGGAGTCGAACTGGGGTCTCCTGCATTTCAGGTGGCTTCTTTACCAACTGAGCTATCAGGGAAGCCCAGGAGGTGACATTTCAACAGACTTTGAAAAGGAGGTGGGGGATTAGCCACTGGCACAGCTCAGGGAAGAGAATTTCAGGCAGAGGACACAGGCAGATGTAAAGGCAGCCAGTGCCATGACAGGTGTGTGGGCAGGTCATAGAGGGCCTTGCATGTTGGTGAAGACTTGGTTTTAGTCTGAGGGAAGATGAGAATGTTGGGATTTGAGCAGAGAAGCCATGTCGTCTGACTTGGCTTTAATAAGCTTGTCCTGACTGCACACTCTGAAGGCTGAGTGACTTTTACTATTTTGAAAAGAACAGCTGTGTCCCAACAGGAAAGCCTAAGGTTGTGGGCACACAGCACCTCTTTTGCCAAAGAAGTTTCCAGTGGGAAAAAGAGTTCAGGTCTTCAGAAAGAATTGGTGCCAGGAAGAGTTGTTCTCTTCCTTAAAACTGAAACAGCACCAGCATGTTTTACCATGAATTGAGTGTCCAAGGGCTGCATTTTACCCCATTGTGTCAAGGATACTGGTCTTCTGAGAGTGATCCTAGTTCAGTTCTTCTGGCAGAAGGTCTCTCTGTGATCACAGGTGGTCATGGAGAGTAGGCTCCTAATTCAAGAGCCCGACCAGGGTCTGTGTTGGGAAACTGAGGCTAGGGGATCTGTCTGCTCTGTCACCCTAGAACTCTCATTCTCCAGTGCTGTGGGCTCTACCGTGACGTTTAGTAAGAGGCACTTGGAGTGGGCGCCATATTCCTCCTAGAAGGTTCCTTCTGTAAGGACCACATGGCCTCCATCTGTCCCTGCTGACACTGCATGTCTGGGGTGTCACAGACTGCCAGTGAGTAACTGGGGTTACTCACACTGCCAGCGTGAGACCCGCCTTCCTGGTGAAGGGGCTGGGCCAGTTCCCCTCCTGGGGCACTGGGCACTGACACAGCTGCATGCGTCTCTCCCTGCAGTCAGTAGGTCTGCTGGTTTTAAGTGACAGCTTGGCTGTGCAAGGACTGCTGGGGTCCACAGTTGCTCCCACCCAGCTGGTTATTCTCCCTGCTCTTTTCTCCAGACAAACAGATCGACCTGAGCACAGTGGACCTGAAGAAGCTCCGAGTTAAAGAGCTAAAGAAGATCCTGGACGACTGGGGGGAGACGTGCAAAGGCTGTGCGGAAAAGTCTGACTACATCCGGAAGATTAATGAACTGATGCCTAAATATGCTCCCAAGGCAGCTAGTTCACGGACTGATTTGTAGTCGGCTCGATCCCTGCTGCTCCTGAGGGAGAAAACACTTCATTTGTGTCTACCCCAAACAGCCTTTTTGTAATTTATTTTTTAGGCAGGCTCCTGACAAAGTCAGGTGTGAAGCCTGGAGCTTTCTTGATGATGCTGGGTGTACAGCGTCCCCTTGGGGGAGATTCACTTTGTTCTGTTGCCCATTTACTCTAGGACTTCAAAGTATGTCTGGGATTTTTTTATTAAAGGAAGAAAATTTCTAGCTGTCCTTGAAGAATTAAAGTGAATACTGAAATAGGGTTTTACCCATGATGACGATTTCACCGGTTTATGCTTTCCGGTTTACAAAGAGTTTTCAGGTATATTCACATTTGTCCCTCAACCACCAGTCAATGCTGGGATGCCAGGACAGGACAAGGGGCCTGTTGGGCTGTGCAAGAGTGGAGAGGTTCTCAGGGAGGAGGTGGGTCTTGATAACCCGCAGCCCATAGGGACTATCTAGAGAGGGGACTGGGTTGCAAGCAAGACTGAGGTTTAACGCAGTTTTCTGCAATGATGACTTCAGTAGCTGAGTAGTTCAGTGCTGTCACATTTCTCAAGTACTCGTGGCCTGGCTACCTCCATCAGTCACTGTCCAGATCTGGCCATCTACTTGCTCAACTCAGTTTGTGGTCCAGTGTCAACCCTAAGCCTCTGGTACCTAGTCGGGATTTTGCAAAACTGGCAGGAGTTGGTTTGTACAAAGAGCCAGAGAGAGGCTGTCTTTTGCCTTTGTTTACCCAAGATAAGCTTAACAGTTGAAGTCCTGAAAGGGTGTCCCTGGAGTCTGGTTTTTACTTGCTCTTTTGGGGGTTGGTGCGTGGGAAACCCAATGACCAGCATGAACTGTGACTCAGTGGACTGTTCCTCATGCCCTCAGAGACCACCACAAGGGGAGGGCTAAGAAACAGTGCGTGCATGCTCTGACCTCGGGTCACGTCATTTGTGCGGTTCCTAAATTCAGGTTGCCAAGGTAAAGGGCCCTCAGCTGGCTGTGGCGTCCACTAATGGCTGTGAGCAGAAGGCCCACAATTTTCATGTCTGAGAAAGTTTAAGAATGCACTTCTTAGGCCAGGTGCTCCCTACTTGGAGGAATTAGATGGGCTGTTATGATCAGACAAGCAAAGTTTTCTGAGCCCCTGAAAGGTGTTGAGAAACTGCATGGCTAGAACCAGAAATCTTAGTAGATGGAGCTGTTTCAACCTAGCAGCTGTGTTCTGGTGGCCTCTGTGTCCTCTAAGCTACACCAAACAGGGAAGACAGCCCAACTGCTACCAGAGGGTGATCCCCAAGGTTATCTTTAAAAGGCTTAACTCCTGGAAGCCGCCTAGGAGACCTGGAACGTTAACAGGTGTTTCTTGTAAGACGTTAATCTAGTGCACCTGCGTTAGCTGCTGCAGGCGCTCCTCGCAAAGGCTTCTGGTCGTGGGAGGGCAGAAGATGCGCATGCGCTCTTCCCCATGCCACGGTTTCTGTGGCTTAAGTTGGGTCAGGTCCTGTGAAGCCTCCGGTTAACTCTCCATGGAAAATGAAAGTTGCCCTGAGGGGGCTTGGCACCCGAACAGGATTTCCCCTTCATGTCACCACCTTGGAGGTGGATGCGAGAGCACTGGCCAAGGAGAGGTAAGCATGGCAAACTGGGCAGCCGCTGAGTTCGGCCTTCTCTTCACCCTTGGCTCTGTGACCCTTCCCTTACAGCCCTCAGTGTACTCGAATGCCCAAGCGGAGGGTGGGCCCCGTTGCTCTAAGGAGCCTGTTCCCACCCTAGAAACCATAGGTTTTGGATTTCTGTGCCCAGCCAGGGACCCAACAGGTCTCGCCGTCTTCTGAGTGCATAGCCATGATTCTCAAGGCCTTTCGGGCGGCTGCCACAAGTGAACATGAACGCAGGGGATACTGGAGATACGGGGTGTGGGTTTGGGTTGTTAATGCCGGACCCAGTCAGTAGATGCCAAGGCAGGGCTTGGGGGTGGTCACCCAAACCTAGTCCTGGGGTTGGAATATCCCATAAAGTTCAAGGCCTGGCATACCCGCACCTGCGAGGCCTCTGTCCCTCTCCAGAGCTCCAATTTCTGTGGAGCCCCAGCCTCGGCCACGCCATCCGCACGGTGGCGCCAGAGCTCACAGTGCGGGCGGGTTCGCCCGCTAGCCACAGGGTCACGTGATACGGGGCGGCGCAGCCCGATGACGCACGCCCGGCGCTGCCTTCGCCCCGCCCTTCATGGGGTCACGTGGTGGGCCGGCGCAGCCTGATAACGCGGCGCCCAGGCCCTCAGCGCAGCTCCCGCCCCGCCCCGTCGCCGCGCCGAGTCCTTTTGTCCAAGATGGCGGCGCCGGGGGCGCTGCCTCCTCGGCCGCCGCCGCCGCCGCTGTGAGGGGCCTGCGGGCCGCCCGCCCGCCAGCCGCGCCGGCGCCATGAAGAGGCAGAGCGAGCGAGACTCCAGCCCGAGCGGGCGCGGCTCGTCATCGTCGGCCAAACGGCCGCGGGAGCGCGAACGGGAGGCGGAGGCGGGCGGGCGGCGGGCGGCGCACAAGGCCTCGGGCGGCGCCAAGCACCCCGTTCCAACGCGGGCCCGCGACAAACCTCGCGGTAGCGGGGGCAGCGGCGGTGGGCATCGCGACGGCCGAGGCGCCGGGGACGCGAATCACCGTGCGAGCAGCGGCCGCTCCTCAGGCTCGGGCGCCGGCGGCGGGGGACGCGGCGGCAAGGCCTCAGGGGACCCAGGCGCTTCGGGCGCGTCGCCCCGCGCATCTCCACTACCGCCACCTCCGCCGCCGCCCGGGGCCGAGCCCACGGGTCCCGGCTCCTCAGCGGCAGCACCCGAGTACAAGACGCTGCTCATCAGCAGCCTGAGCCCCGCGCTGCCTGCCGAGCACCTCGAAGATCGGCTCTTCCACCAGTTCAAGCGCTTCGGCGAGATCAGCCTGCGCCTGTCGCACACGCCTGAGCTGGGCCGCGTGGCCTACGTGAACTTCCGGCACCCGCAGGACGCGCGTGAGGCCCGCCAGCACGCCCTGGCCCGCCAGCTACTGCTCTACGACCGTCCGCTCAAGGTGGAGCCCGTGTACCTACGAGGCGGCGGCGGCGGCGGCGGGAGCAGCAGGCGAAGCAGCAGCAGCAGCGCCGCCGCCTCCACTCCGCCCCCGGGCCCGCCCGCGCCCGCCGACCCGCTCGGCTACCTCCCGCTGCACGGCGGCTACCAGTACAAGCAGCGTTCACTGTCCCCGGTTGCCGCCCCTCCGCTGCGGGAGCCCCGCGCCCGCCACGCTGCCGCAGCCTTTGCTCTAGATGCGGCCGCGGCCGCCGCCGCCGTAGGCCTGTCCCGGGAGCGGGCCTTGGACTACTACGGGCTATACGACGACCGCGGGCGACCCTACGGCTACCCGGCCGTGTGCGAGGAGGACCTGATGCCCGAGGACGACCAGCGGGCCACGCGCAACCTCTTCATTGGGAATTTGGACCACAGCGTGTCAGAGGTGGAGCTGCGACGGGCTTTCGAGAAGTACGGCATCATTGAGGAGGTGGTCATCAAGAGACCCGCCCGTGGGCAGGGCGGTGCGTATGCCTTCCTCAAGTTCCAGAACCTAGACATGGCCCACCGGGCCAAGGTGGGCATGTCGGGTCGGGTGATAGGCCGCAATCCCATTAAGATAGGGTACGGCAAGGCCAACCCCACTACGCGCCTCTGGGTGGGTGGCTTGGGACCTAACACCTCACTGGCGGCTCTGGCCCGGGAGTTTGACCGTTTTGGGAGCATTCGGACCATTGATCATGTCAAGGGAGATAGCTTTGCCTACATCCAGTACGAGAGCTTGGACGCAGCCCAGGCCGCCTGTGCTAAAATGAGGGGCTTTCCCTTGGGGGGTCCTGACCGCAGGCTGCGCGTGGATTTTGCCAAAGCAGAGGAGACTCGGTATCCCCAGCAGTACCAGCCCTCTCCCCTCCCTGTGCACTATGAGCTACTCCCCGACGGGTATACCCGGCACCGGAACCTGGATGCCGACCTGCGGGTGCGGGACAGGACCCCTCCACACCTCCTGTACTCAGATCGAGAGCGGACCTTTTTGGAAGGGGACTGGACCAGCCCCAGTAAAAGCTCTGACCGCCGAAACAGCCTCGAGGGCTACAGCCGCTCAGTGCGCAGCCGGAGTGGTGAGCGCTGGGGAGGAGATGGGGACCGGGGCCTGCCCAAGGCCTGGGAGGACAGGCGGAAGCGCCGGAGCCTCTCCAGTGATCGCGGAAGGGCCACCCACTCCCCTTATGAGGAGCGGAGCAGGACCAAGGGTGGTGGGCAGCCTGCGGATCGAGGCTCCGACCGCACCCCGGAGCGTAGCCGCAAGGAAAACCATTCCAGTGAAGGGACCAAGGAGTCCGGCAGCAACTCCCTCAGCAACAGCCGACACGGGGCGGAGGAGCGGAGCCACCACCACCACCACGAGGCTCCCGACTCTTCCCACGGGAAGAAGACCCGAGAGAGCGAGCGCAATCATCGGACCACTGAGGCCGAGCCCAAGCCTCTGGAAGAGCCAAAACACGAGACCAAAAAGCTCAAGAATCTTTCAGAGTATGCCCAGACGCTGCAGCTGGGTTGGAACGGGCTTCTGGTGTTGAAAAACAGCTGCTTCCCGACATCTATGCACATCCTAGAGGGGGACCAGGGGGTGATCAGCAGTCTCCTCAAAGACCATACTTCCGGGAGTAAGCTGACCCAGCTGAAGATTGCCCAGCGCCTTCGCCTGGACCAACCCAAGCTCGATGAGGTCACACGACGCATCAAGCAGGGGAGCCCCAATGGCTACGCAGTGCTCCTGGCCACCCAGGCGACCCCCAGTGGGCCTGGCTCTGAGGGGATGCCGACGGTGGAGCCTGGCCTACAGAGGCGGCTTCTCAGGAACCTGGTCTCCTACTTGAAACAGAAGCAGGCTGCAGGGGTGATCAGCCTGCCAGTGGGTGGATCCAAGGGCAGAGACAGCACAGGCATGCTCTACGCCTTCCCGCCCTGTGACTTCTCACAGCAGTACCTCCAGTCAGCGCTGAGGACATTGGGCAAGCTAGAGGAGGAGCACATGGTGATAGTTATAGTGAGAGACACAGCCTAGCCCGAGCCTGGCTTTTCCAGCCTGTTTGTCACTAAAGCAGTTATTTTAAAATCTGACCACTGCTGCCCTGCCCCCCCAGCCCATACTACACCCTTGATTTGAATTCTCTGCTGGGTTACTCCATTTCATTTGGTAGGGGACCAAAGTCCTATCTCCCCACCAAAAACTAAGTTCTTAGGTTTGGGTTTTTTTTTTTTTTACCGTGATGAGAAGGGACTCCTGTCATGTCGGCTTCTAGTGTATGAAATACTGTCTGCTGTGTTCTGTATTTTTTTATTTTTTGACTAACTGTATGGAAAATTGTCAGTAAAGCCTTTGTCAGAGGATGGATTTTTAATCCTGTTCAGAGTCCTGGTTTAATCACATGATTTTCTCAAAGGATGGAAGACTGTCCCCCGCTGCCTGCACACAGATGCCTTCCGGCATCTTTCCACTGCCAGCGTGTCTCCCAGCCCTGCTGCACTGGTGCCTGTCAGCCCCCAGCTCTTGGGGCTGAGGCGGGGCTCCATTCACAGGGGTTTCTAATTTGGTCTGAGAGCAAGTGGGTTTCATTTCAGACCCTGCCATGCCAGCCTCCACAGAGCCCATTGCACAGGAAGGGGTTAAGCCTAAGTCTAGCTAGCCGCTGTGGCAGTTTTTGTGTTCCTGCCATGAACAGTGTGCGTGTCTTTGGGGTTGAACAAAGCACCTGGTTGACAGGCGTTTCTGAAAGCAGGTAGACCTTAGTCGTGGTGTGGTAGTCATGGGAGGAGCAGTGCAGTATTGGGGTCTTGGTGCCTGGATGTGCCCAGCTTCCTCCTCTTGTTAGCCTCCCTTCTCCCCTTAATGCGGCAGCCCGGGGATACCCAGGTGGAGACAGCGCTCCTTCGGACTCCGAGGGGCACTGGTGGTCAGACGTTGGAGTGGAGGGTGGGAGGCCACTTTCCTTGGTTAATCCTTGAACTTTTCCCAGTGCTTGTGAATTCTGGCTTTTCTTATGATCGTTCAGGGCTGGTGTGGGCCTCTGTCTGGCCACTGGAGCAGAGTGAGGGACACGGGATCCCTGGCCTGAAGAGTTTTTGACGGAAGACAGTGGGTTAGGAAGATGCTCTTGTAAACTGACATAACTTCCTCAGGGGCAGGGTGGGCGCAGGTGCCTAGGGCCTCCTGCCCTGATACTGCTGAGGTGGGGACCACTGGGAAATGGGGTCCCTCTCTGGGGAAATGTCACAGTTGCTGAGGTGTCGGGCAAAAGCCATGCAGGCTGGGGAGGGAAAGATGGCTTGCAGACAGCCCTGAGTTCTCTGACCACGTGTCTCTACAGGCAGCATGGCCAGCGTGGCAGATGAAGCCAGCAGTGTCAGGGACCAGGGAGGGACATCAGTCACACAGCAGTGGCCACCATAGAACAGCCCACTTTGTTGAAATGTTTGTGGCAGTCTAGATGGTCTGAAAGCTTCACTGTCAAGGCTGACGGAGCAGAGGCGCTCCAGGAAGGGAAATGAGCCCCCAGGAGACCAGAACCGCGGGGTCTGTTGACGTGCTGTCCCCTCTAGGTTTGATCACTACCCTGACTGCCGCGAGACAGCGCAGGTGACAGCGGAGATGTTTTGAGAGCAAGTTTGTGAGATGGAGGCTGGGGCTTACTGCGGACCTCACGGAGAATACAGGCCTCTCCACAAGAACAGTGAAAGAGGTGACTTTTTGAGACCTTAGAGATTTAAACGGGAAGGAAGGTGCCTGGGGAAGTACTGCTCCCTGGGCTTCAGCTGTTGCTAATGAACAAGCGCGTTCATAATCTGAAACACAGGAAGTGTTGAATGTGTGTTTATACTTGAGTTTCAGCCACTTCTGCCAGGTATCTGAGCAAAGCAGTGTGGGATGCAGACAGGCAGTGGGAAGCACTGGAAGCCGGAGTGGCCTCATCATGCCTAGAACAGGCGGTGGCGTTAGTCGTGTCCGACTCTGTGCAACCCCATGGACTGTAGCCTGCCAGGCTCGTCTGTCCCTGGGACTTCCCAGGCAAGAATACTGGAATGGGTAGCCATACCATCCTCTGGGGGATCTTCCCGACCCAGGGATCTCCTGTACTGGTAGGAGCGTTCTTTACCACCAAGTCTTCAGGGTTAAAGCAGGTGAAGTCTGGACAAAAGCCCAGATCATAGGCCGGAGCCGCTTTGCTGCCCTGTCTTTGGGCTGTTCTTTCGTAGAGCAGGTGGTCAGGACCCAGAGCACTACCTGGCTTTCCCCAAACAGAAAACTGCTATGAAGTCTGGTTGGAGAGGACACGTGAACCCGTGCCTTGTTCGCCCTTTTTCAGGCATAGGTGCTCTCTGGCCCCAAACTGAACTAGAGTTTTCCTGCATTGTGATTATTCTCTGCCTCAGACTCTCAACTCTTTCCTTCCTTCCGCTTTTGTCTTTTAAAATGGGAGGATAATTGCTTTACAGTGTTGTGCTGGCTTCTGCCATGCAGCAGAACGAATCAGTCATAAGTGTGTATGTGTGTGTATATCCCCTCCCTCCGCCATCCCCACGGATTTAGGATGCTTCCCCCACAGGGAGAACGATTTAACTGCAGGCAACCAGTGCCTCCACCTGGGGTTCCTACCTGAGGTGTGGCTTAAAGGCAAAAACCAAGAGGAGATGAAATTTGCCTCATTGGTGGTTTGGTACGTTCTGCATGTTTCTTCCTAAGGGACTGAGATCTTCGGCCTTGGCAGATAAAGAGGAGGGCTGATGTTTCTTTGCCTCCCCGGGGCATTTCCCTAAGGGTGTGTTGTCAGGTCGACCAGGATCCTGCTTTCTTACTGCAGGCCCCCGTCTCCACCCAAGAGACCTGTGGGTGGGTGCTCCCGAGGGCTGCTGGCGGAGTTCAGGGAGACCGGGGCTCGGCTGAGTTAATGACTAGAATAACAGTGCTTCTAGTGCTTCTTGACTTTTAGCCTTTTTTCCTGTAATGCACCATCAGTCAGACCAGTCTACCGGTTAGGTGTCAGCAATCCATTTCAGCTGAGGCATGAAGCAGTTTACGAGCCGAGCCCTCTGCCCTCCAGAGGATCACAAGGTGCCTGGCGACACAGGCCCGCTTCGGTGTGTGAGCGCTCTGTGGTGTTCCGAAGCCCAGCGGGGATTTCTTTACCGGCCCCCAGTGAGGTTTAGCCGTCTCGTCTTGTTTACTTCACAGATTTGTCCTCTTATCTCAGCAAACGGAGAAAAATCTCTTAACAAATGCCTACAACAGAAACTGGGTAAACTCGGGGGGAGAGAGTAGGGTCTCCTACTTGTGGGAAAGAAGGGGATGAGGCGGGTAAGTTAACAGGTTAAGAGCGTTTGGTGCTTTACTTGGTGGGAACAGTTTAACCACAAGGCCAGCTGTGAAGCCAGTGAATACCTGCTAACCCAGCCTCAGCTGCCCCCAAACTGCCAGGGTCTCTGCTGGTACTCCTTTAAGAAAACAGTAACAGTGATGGCCACCAGGCTTCCATTCCTTAGGCCCGTCAGCTCGTGGCTCACAGCATCCCAGGTGGGCCCCTAACACTCCGGCTCCCCCACACCGGAATCGGGATCTTGCTTCAGAGCCCAGGACACACGGCGGGGGCAGAGGGGTGGCACATGGTGGGTGGTGCCTTGAGGACCCCCTCTGCCCCGTGCCAGCAGACCAGGGCTTGGTGCTGACAAGGCTGCTTCTCTCCCCAGAGTGCTTTGGGCAGAGCGTGCGCTCACCCCATCTTGGGCTGCCTCTCGGGGAGGCATCTTGTATGTTGCCTGGGCTAGAGCTGCAAGGTAAGGGACCCCACCCCACTTCAGTAAAAGAGAACAGGGAAAGGCCACAAACAAGCAAAGACAGACTTGTAGTTTTATTCTGTATTTTTTTTTTAAATAAATACACTTTACATTAAAGAAAAAAGGCCTTTGATTTGTAATTTCCACATTGGGGAGAAAGGAAGAAAAAAAGATTTTTGAAAAACTGAATCACAAAGAAAAATAGAGGGAGTGAACTTATATCCTAAGCTCCCTCAACTCCACAAAACCAATATCCACAATGACCTTGCTGCCCCCAAGCCGTGAAGGCTGGTGAACCTAGGCATTTACTCAGCGAACAGGCAGCGCCTCTCCCCACCTCTGGCACGAAGGAAAACAGATTAACCTGGCGGCATATGAGGCAACAAAACAGGTTAAAAAATCATATATTATATTTATAATAAAATATTCTTAATCCTTATCAATTTAAGAAACCACGATTTTCCTTTTCATTTAAATATGTGTGTAAAAATGCCTCTCTATTGTTCTTTAGACATCATTT
Organism: Bos taurus; assembly: GCF_002263795.3. Classification (NCBI taxonomy): domain Eukaryota; kingdom Metazoa; phylum Chordata; class Mammalia; order Artiodactyla; family Bovidae; genus Bos; species Bos taurus. The sequence goes on along the minus strand of NC_037349.1, from coordinate 49,370,624 downwards.
TCTTTCATAGAAAATGAAGTGCAGGGACAGACCTGGTGGATATAAGTTCATACCCTCAGTTATAAATGCCTTTTTTTTTTTCTTTTTAAAGTTTTATAAAAAACTATTTCTTGTTCTTTAAGTAAAGAACATTATACAAAGAAAATATATTGTGAAATAACCCCAGAGACATGTTTGTTTTTTTTTTTTCCCTTGAGGAAAGATACGTCCATCCTAGGAGAAGGGAAAGCAGAGCAGGGCCTAACCCCTGTTGTCTTTTTGTGGTTGTTACTGTTCTTAGAAGGACTCTCAGATTCCAGTGAGACTCTAAACCATAATTCTCTGAATGCAGGGCCAGGGCATGCAGTTCCTTAAGAGAGCCCTGGGAGAAAGGGAACGGAAGATGTTCTGAATTAATCTGACTCGGTTTCTCTCCTGCCAAGAATCTTCCACGTCGTGCTGACTCCTCACTCATTTAGAGATAAGATGATGTCATCTTCCAAATCAGAGTTGTCAGAGCTGTCGGCTGAAAGGTAAGGAGAAGAGAGACTGGATTACACACGAGGCTTCCAGGAAGAAAGCACCTGCATACACATTTATGCCTGAGCAAGGTTCATTACCAGGTTCCAGAAAGAAGAAAACACTCCAATTATCTCCTTGGAGCTGGCTCTGGAGACTATACTATTTTGGCAGTGGTGGTTACCCCTGGGGTCTCCTGCTTCCCTTTCAAAAGACTTGGCTCGGTGGTGCCATCTTGCTTCCTACAGGTTCGTCCTGCCTGAAATTCAAGCCCTAGAGAGGCAGGCAAGTGCCCTCTGGAGCTCTTACCCCTGGTGCTTCAAGTGGCTGCAAAGGGGTGGGCCTGAAAGTGGGGTGAGTGACTGAGCCCAAGGGGTCCTTTGGCCTCTGGAGTCCCTGGGCAGAGGCTGCCAAGCCCCCAGGACCCCTAAAAAAGGCAGGCTGCTCCCAGTCAAGGATGACATTCAACTCCTCAGCCACTCTGTTCTCAGAAGACTTCATCAAGACACAGGTAGGCAACCTAGGATTCATAGGAATTTCTAAATAGAATCTGCAGGGAACGTATTTGTAAAAAGATACAGGCCAGAGTAAGCAGCAGTATCAGAGAAGGGTGCCTAGAAGCTAGACCAGCAGGGAGTACGTGTGACACCTGACGGGCAGCACTGTGTCTCTGGCCCTCTGCTTGACCATCTGCCTACCAGGCAGTGAACAGACCACTGAATCCCTCTGGAAGGCTCGAGGAAGAGGTGAAAGTAACAAAGAATCCTCAAAATTACACAGATACACCGTGTGCCAGTACCTAGCTCTAATGTTTACTGAGTGAAGGTAAAAAAAAAAAAAGGTCTTCGTGCCCAGTTTGACTGCTCACAGCTCAGGAAGCTGTGGGACAATTTTAACAAGGTTTTCAGGGAAGCAGGCCAACAGGTCCTGAGCTGGAGCCCTGCAAATGCCCACAGGCCCTGGGGTTCCCACGAGAAGAGGGACAGCCACTGATTCCAAAGAACCCCTCACTGGCCCTTTGCCAGGCACCTTAGAGCCTCCTCTGGGGGGACAGCTGAGGGAGAAGGGCATGTCCCCAAACCTTCACTTGCTACAGTCTCTGAACTGGACAAAGTAAAATGGAGAAAAGTGTGGCTGTGATAAAATGAAATCCTGAAGGTAAGCAAAAGTAATGGCTGAAAAAACCAGTGTTCCTGGGTCTGACAGAGCACAAGATGGCCTGACTTCATTGGTAAGGAGTGGGGAAGACAGAACAGAGACCAGACTACTATCGGACACGGCTAAACCACAAACTACTCCTCCGCAGCTTCCTTGCTCCAGGAGGAGATGTCAGCAGGGAAGGGGGTACCCAAGGACAGCACTGTGTCCTGGGCCCATGGCAGACCTTGGAAGAGCCCCCGGTGTGTGGTCTGTGAACCCACAATGCCAGACCCACCTGCCTGAAGCTATCTTAACATCAGCTGCAGAGCTATTAAGAATCTTAAGTCCTTACTGGCCAGGAAATTTCTGCAGAAACTTGACGCCTGTAGCTGGCGATTTTTAGTTTGGCTGTCCAAAAATTATTTCTGTTATTTCACCAGGGAAGCACACCTATAAATCTTCTCCATCACCATGAGTGTCATTTTCACTTTCTCTATCAGAGTCAAATCACTAAGGTTTTTGGTCTTGGTCTAATATCCATGCTGTCTGAATCAAAACTATATTCTGAAGAACTATCATCTGAGACACTAGTATATATGTCACCTGAACAATCATAGAAGCTATTTGAGAAACTATGTATACATTTTAACAGTAATAAATGTACATTTATAATAAGCTGGGGGGGCGGGGAACCTAATGGAGCAAAATGTGAATGATGATAATCCTAAGTTTTATAATGAACCCTTAATCAGTTTTTTTTTTTTTAAGTGTGGAGCATTTTAAAAGTCTTTATTGAATTTATTACAATATTGTTTCTGTTTATAGTTTGGTTTTTTGGCCACAAGGTATGTGGGGTCTTAGCTTCCTGACCTGGGACTGAACTCACACCCCTCATTGGGAGTGCAGGGCCCTACTCTGGAGCACCAGGGAAGTCCTATCCCTTGATTAGTTTTAAGATCTAGCAACTACGGATGGTGATGTTAATTGTATCCCTCTCTAAAAATGTATTTATATGTCTCTGGTCAATAATATGTCACATGTAAGGACTAAGTGTAGCTGGATGAAGAGAACACAACCTTCTTTAAGCAAGTGACTCTCAGGTAGAAGGTCTGACAACCCTCAGGGGTCAGGCACCGATCTCCCCCCTCGTGGTCAGGTGACAGGACTCCTTTCTCTACCTTCCTTAGCCTTTTCTCATCCTCCAGAACAGGAAGAGTAGAGCGCACACTTTGCACAAGCCGTCTCGATGTCACCACAATTCTAGAGCCCAGCTTGTCATGTGTAATGGCATTTTCACGTTATAAATACTCCCACCAAGTTAAAGTAACATTCTCTGATTGACTCAGGGTTTTCCAGATTACCTCTTGGACTTGAAAGAAGAAGTTTCCTAGAATGAACAGTAAAACGCTAAAAGCAGCAGGAATTTTACAGACCAAATGAAAATGTTATATTAACTGAAAATGGAAAAACATTAGTGATACTCTTAGGTCAGTCAGGGGTACCAGCTGTTCCCCTGACCTACCTAATTTTAACTGAAGGCAAACAAATCAGTAAAACTTTCCTTTTTATTCCCATCAATATTGTCATTTTTCTCTTGCTCCTTAGTCCCTCTTATCTAGCACTCTGACCATCGCTAGGGAAGAGAAGTCTTCCTTCACCGAATCACCTCAACCTCCAAGTATGAAGAAATGGAAGTTGGCAAACAGCAGATGGGCAGATAGATACAAGGTACACCCTCCCAGCCCCATAAAGCGTCCTCAAAGTACAGCTTGGCCAAGAGGACTTAATGTAAGAAAGACAGTCTCCTTTCAGTCAACTGCCTTCAATCCTAAGAGCTAGATGTGTAAGATCCCAAAGAAAACAGATTCAGGTCACTGGAATAGGAGAGTCACTCACACACACACACCCCTCACACCTTATACACATTCCCTATCTCCCCCAGCACCAAACACCAATGACTATAAGGACCAAACGCCTACTGTGACGAGGCCTGCACATGTTGGGTTTAGACCAGCACGGTCGTCTGTGAGGACGCAGATGTTCTGTACCTGTGCTGCACACCACTGTAACGAGCACTTGCGGTGTGGACGTGGAACGAGGGACTGGGCATCCTCATGGCCTAGGTGCTTACTGGCCACTTTCGGCCACCGCACTTTCGGCCTTCCGGGCTAAGGCTTATCCTCTGAAACAGGTCAACAAACCCCAGCTCATGGGCCAAACCAAGCCCATCAGCTACTTATAGAACAGAACCACAGCATTAATTTACGCCTTGTCTCTGGCTGCTCTCTCACTGCAACAGCAGAGAGGAGTGGAGAACGGCCCACAAAACCTAAATGATGTACTGTCCAGACTTTACACAAAGTGTCAACCCTTGTTTTAAAGAGATAAGAGACCACTGGTGCCAGACGTCACGACAGGAACACAGCGGAACAGAGCCATGAAAGGACTTTTCCTCAAGGGCCTGGGCGGCGACTCGTTCCGGGCATAGAACCCCAGTGCGGCTGCCCTCGGGGCTGCGTGGGCACAGGGAAGGGCCCTTCCCCTGGGTACCCAGGCTCACAGTGAGCCCCAGACTTACTGTCCCCCAGGATCAGTTCCACTTCCTCGTCTGCATCTGAGTCTTCGTCCTCCGCGTCCTCCCCCTCCTCCAGGAGGTTCGCCAGCTCCTCGTCAGAGGGCGAGAAGTCATTGTCCCCATCCTCCCCCGCGTTCTCGTTGTTGTCGTCCTCCTCGAGCTCTGCCTCCAGCAGCTGGTCAGTGTCCAGCTCGTCCAGATCATCAGTGTCGTCGTCGTCTTCGTCGTCGTCTTCTTCCTCCTGCTCTTCCTCTTCCTGGTAAGAAAGCATGAGGTCTGTTAGCCAAGACACCAAGACCCAGTCCACCTCGGCCACACAGGGAGTCTCTCCCCTGCTTCCCAAAGGACAGCGGTGGGAACAAGCAGTAGCGATCGCGGTGATCCAGGTTTCAGCACAGGCCTCACGGGCCAGCGAGACCCGTCAGTGACGGCTGAGACAGGCGCACACGTGTCCCCCAAGGCCCCAAGCGCTCCCTCAGGCAAGGATGGCCACCCACAAAGGCAGTACTCGTCACGCAGCCCTTCTCCAAGGAAATGGATAACACACTCCACAGAGGTCTCTGCCGTCAATAGTCTATGTTTCTAACTAATAATAAACCCAAAGAGGCTCTTCTCTCTCTCTTGCATCAACCAAATCAAATGAAATCAGCTGAGGCACTGGAATAAAAGCTTCTACCTGGAATCTAAAAAGCAATGCTTAATAAAACAAGACAAATACAGTTGCGTCACTGGCTCCTAAGCCCTTTCAATCTTTGTCCTCGATCTTTCATAATCACAGATAAACCGTGGGTAAACCTCTGACACCGCTATCACAAGCATCCCATGATCTGAATATTCAACAAAATAGACTTTTACCATGTATATAACACTTAGACACCGTATTTTCTGTTACAAGCCACATACTAACCCCCAGTATGCAAGAGAAACAGTCCATACTTCGTTCTTAAGAGATCTTCCCAAAGGTAAGAAGATAGCAGAAAACTAATGAAATGCTCAGCCCTAGGTACCCTGGGCTTTGGAAATGATATACTTTGGCATCTGCCGCATTTCAGTTTTGCACCAAAATCCAAACCGTTTCCCTTCAACCAAGAGGACACAGACACCTCTGCTTTCCGAGGGATGGCAGCTGTTCCCAACATTCAATCACTAATCCTGCTGCTCAAACATCAACTGTGAGCACTGCCCGCAGCTACAGGATGCTAATTCCTGCAGTAATAAAATACAAGATTCACTGAACCGGAGCCTAATGAAAGGCACGACAGAACAAGCCATACACAGCAGAAAAAGTATTTTTAAAACATGGTTGAAAGTGCTGCTTCATGCCAATCACTTAAAACCCAAGCACACAACTCATCCAGCCACTGCTGCTCATGAGCTGTCGTGTGAACCAGGCTCGCATCAGCACAGCGGCTCTGCTCTACGAACCCTGAAAAACTGGACCCACCATTGAGAGACTTTTTGATTTGCTGTTTGGCCACTGATTGAGACTTTTCAACAATTTCTGGCAGCTACATGGGAAAACTTTAAATACCCAGTCCAGTATTCCTGATGCCTGTACAAGTACGTTCCATACCAGAGTTTGTGTGTGTGTGTGTGTGAACAGAACCCAGGACGACCTGCAACCCTTGCTGAACAGCCTCGCCACACATCACCTACATGTGAACAGCTACCCAATGACCATCAGCTCACTTTCTAAATTTTAAATCTGAAATCTGGAGCATGAAACAGAAGCTCACAAGGTCTATTCAAAATGCTGTGGTAAAATCTAATCCTGTGGTTGAACCCAAAAGAGAGCTGAGGAAGCAATTTTAAGAGCATTCTTGCAGGTTTCAGTACCTGTTTTGTAAAATGAGGCCCTCACCTTCGTATGTACAGAACAAAGCTTCCACTAATTGAGTGGCCAAAAAGTGATCCAAAAATTATTACTTAATGAAAGAAGCAACTTGCCAGAATCCTGACTCAACTCCAGCCACATTCAGATCAAAGAGTATTGTTTTAATTCCCTAAAACCTCTCTTTCAGGGCTTAGAAACATGAATTCAGGGCCAGGCTGTTTTAAACTAATAAATTCTACAGAAAGAATTTCAAAGCTCTTCCCTTCTGGGTTCCATCTTAAGTCAATTTCGTGGTTACCCAAAAGCCCCAAACCCCTGCAGATAAACCAACCCGCTCCCCTCTCCTGTTCAGGGAGCAGATCAACTGGTGTGCAATCCCTCAGGTGCCCTCTCCAGCCAAGCATGGGTGTTTCCTGACTCAAGCCTCATGTGAGGAAGAAGCCAGCCTTCCTTCCTGTTCCTGACCTCAGTCCAGCCCAGGTCCTTATTACCACACCGCACCTTTCTCATGCCCACTCCACTCACAACCACCCTCACGTCTGTCTGCACTAGCTTCTCATCTCTGAAGAGATTCGGCTTCCCCAAGGCTAAACTTCTCAATCCACACAGGCTTCAAACTCCTTCCACCTAGACTTTTGAAAAAGGTAACCTGAACCCGCCCTCCTGGCCTCTAGGTCCTCAACTTACTCACTCACCCGCTCTTTCAGCCTTCTATTCCTCTAACACTTGACAGTCCGGCTTCTGCCCACTGCATTCCACAGGAGATGGTATGTGCCCTGGAGCCAGGCTGCCCCGAAGAATCCAAACTACTGGCACTGTGTTGACTGTGGGCGATCAACTTAGCCACACGGTGTTGTTGGGGGCGGGGGGAGCAATATATGTATGTAACCTCCTTGGAAAGCGCCTGGCGTATACTAAGTGGTCGGTAAGCCTGTTGCTCCTATTATAGTAACTAGAATCTTCCTAAAGGAACACAAAAGCCTGAACGGCCAACCACGGGGCTTCTCTACAGTGACTGACCCTGACCAATCCTGGCCTCTGCACTGGGCTGCCAATCTTGACCTCATCCTGACCAGATCTCCGAGGCATAAAGGTTCCTACAACTTTAAGTCAAATCCTGAAACTCTCATTAGATAGCTCTACCCATCTGTACCACAGAAACTTACTTCTAAAACTGAACTCAAAGCACCTTCTAAATCTAGCCCCTTTTCCATACCTCTTCCAGTAACCAGATGAAATCTCAAACAGCTGTCACTCCCCCCTGCACAGCTTAACACCCAGTGAACTACCATTGCCCTCACACAGGGGTGCCCAGCACTTCTCTCGTTGCACTCACCTACTGCATTCTCCCCGCTCCTGTCTACCTCCAGTCTCTCTAAATCTCTGTGGTCTTATCCCTTCCCAGAGTAAAAAACCCAGGAGCGCTCCATAATGCTGCCCAGGCTGCAGAATTACAACAGAAGCAGTGATTACTAAACAACCATTTAATGCCAACTTCCCTAAATACATCTTAATCTCTTGTTACATAACATGATTTAATGACACTAGTGCTTCCTACTCATGTATGGCCATCAGAATGCGTATTTCAGAGAAGTGTGAAAGTTCCTCAAAGTAAACATGCCTAAACTCCACCCAGCGTCCAGGCTGACAGAACCAATCTTTACAAATGAGGCTTCCACAGGAGGATTTGGGAAAGGTGCCCAGGAATTGCGGCGTAACCATAAGGAAGAACCACTTGACAAAATGGATCTAAGTTGACCTCTGGTTCTCGGTCACGCTTTTCTGTAGTAACGGATCCTACCCAAAACCCCTAATGACACAACCAAAAAGGTGAATACAGGCATACCTTGTTTTCCTGCAATTATGCTGTGGTTTCTTCGTGTTTTAAAACAAATTGCTGGTTTGAAGCAACCCTGTGTCAAGCAAATCTATCACCACTATTTTTTTCTAACAGCATTTGCTCACTTCATGTCTCGTGCCACATTTTGTAATTCTCAGAATTTCAAACTTTTTCATTTTTATTATATTGGTTATAGAGATCTGTCATCAGTGATCTCTGATGTTACAACTACGACTCACTGAAGGCTCAGATCATGGTTAGCATTTTTTGCCAATAAAATAAGCTATGTACACTGTTTTTTTAGACACAGTGCACACTATTAATAGACATAGTACAGTGTAAACATAACATTTCTATGTATTGGGAAACCAAAAAACCTCACTTAACTGTGATATTGCACCACTGGCTTTAAGGCAGGAGTATGGACGTGAACCCACAGTGTCTCCACGGTATCCCTCCACAGGTACCAACACCTACCTGCCCGCCTCCTCTCAAGCTGTCTTGCTCTCTAGGACTTAGTATGGGTTTTGAATTAGTGCAGCATTTGTTTCTACACCATTCAACATTCTTCTTAAATAGATGTCTATTTTCAAGAGAAATAGCTTTTAGCCTATACTGCCTTCAAAAATATAACCAATCTCTTAAAAAACCAAATCTCTGGTCCTACTTTTAAAACCGTTTATGTAAAAACTAGGATTGCTTTTTTAAAAATACAGTTAAAACCTAAGCCTACTGTCCTGAAATGGCAACATGTCATATTTGCAAGATTTAAACTCCTGCTTCTACTTCTGACACTTGTTCTTGGTGTTAACAATCTTTAAAAGCTATAGATTCACTTCAGGATCATAAAACGCTTGTGTTTTTCTCTCCTCACCAGCAGAATCTAATTCACCTACATTTGAAATTTCTTAGGGTGGGCGGGGGGAGCTTTTCAGGAACCCCGACCAAGCTTACAGCCCATGTGTAATCAGTAAAGACTCTCCCCACCCGCTTCTAGGCAGTGGGGAGCACGCAGGAGGCGCAGCTCACAGTGTGCCCAGATTCCAGAACAGAGTGGAGAAAAGAAAGCAGTATTCCCTTGTTTTGTTAAAGAAATTTAAGATTAACTATAATTTGTTGAAATGTATTGGCTTTTCAAAATCTAGGAACAAATGACCAATTCTAATGCTTGGTTTTATAATTTTCCTGAAAGCCAACATCAAAGTTGACAGAATCGATTAAAAAAAAAAAAAAAAAAAAAAAAAACCACACATACCAAAATTGGATAATACGAGTTTTAGTAAGTGAGTAGCTTATCTGCTTTCATCAAATGCCTGAAGACTGGCAAACTAGCAGCCTCAGGAATCAAATATTTACATGTTTTAATTCAGCAACACAGTGGTAGAGTTCATCCTTTGTTAATCTCCAAGCTTATTTAAACATAAAGGCAAAAGACAACCATTTTTATGATATGTAAATTACATCAATAAAGCTTTTTCAATCAATAAAAACCATTTGTATAGGCACCTTATGCTGGCCCATCTCAGCACGTGGCAGCTGACCATTCAGGCTTCTAAGTTTATTTTGCTAAAGTGAAAAGGCAAATTCAAAGGTGCCAGTCACAGGTGCCTGCACCCCTGAGCCATGTAAGTCATACCTGGAACATCTGAGAAGACCTAAGAGTAGATATCTGGACTAGGACAAAATTTTGAATAGCAAATGAAAACATGAAAATGAAGTCTCCAGTTTTAAAATCAGATGAAACAAAGGAAAATGAGTTAAAAAAAAAAAAAAATCAACCTGATACATGAAGAGGTGATGAGAAGAAATCTGAACACCTTAAGTGTTCCTCTGTGGTGATCTCTGGCTTCCACACCCTGCCACCTAAGATTCGCTTCTCATCTGTCACTCCACCTCTGCCAGAAGAGTGAGGCCAGTCCCAGTAACAGCCCCCCAGCATCCGCAATACCTAGCTTCTCTTTTCTTGACTGTCTCCTCAAACACAGACACCAGGAATCACCCACCCGAAAGCTCCTAAAGAAGACTGTTGCCCACTGCTTTGTAAACTGCAAGGACGTGGAAGAGCAGGGATAATGGTATTGATAAGTAACTTCAGATAAACCCAGTTTTTGCTGCACATTTACAGTTCAACATGTAAAATTCAGGAAGCTTGAGACAAAACTGCCATCTGTAGTGATCTACAGTGATGGGGTAGTGATGAATGAACAAGAACGTTAGTCTGCAGCCACCTGTACCAACAGGTGTACTAATACACCAACTACAGCTTGACACCACCACCTTCTGTACCTACTCAAGAATAAGCTACATCCTGACCCATGACAGCTGAAGTGGAAAAGAACATGCACCAGGGAAGGTGGTGTCTAAGAAGCAAAAGGCCACAAGAATAAAAGACCAGTCACTATTAAAACCCTGACTCAAAGCAACCACACAACATGTGGAGCATCTAATACCACTTGCAAGCTCTGGTACCAAGAAATACTAGCAACACGTCCAAGTTAAATCCTGCTGCAGTCAAGAAAACACGAAGATCCATGTCACAAATAAACCCAAGGTCTCAAGTATCCATGTGAAGACCTCTCCCTTTCACCCAGATCTCATAACTGAGGTTTAAACACTGTGGGACCCTCTCATCCATGACACCAAGGACAGGCATGAAGCCCAGAAAGCATTACCAGAAACCTTTCTATTATAGGGATTTCCTGGCTACATCTGGTGAAGTGGTTTAAACTCTGGAGCCTAATCGTCCTTTAAAATAAATTCACCATTTAAGAGCCAGAAGCCTGAAGTGGTCACTCCACCTTAACAAGTAAAAAGTTGAACAAATTAAAAAAATCAGTAAGTCTCACATTTGACAAAGAAGTGGGCTGACAGGGCAAACCATTGCCCCTAAAATCGGAGGGACCAACATGCAAATGCAGAGAATTGCAACTTGCCACAGCACAGACCCAGAAACACAAACATCCATAGGAACCAGTGCGAAGGTAGGAAAACCTGAACTAAAAATGACCAGTGGCTGAAGACAGGTCTGAGCAATGAAAGACAGTATATGGGTTTTACCTCCAGAAGCTTGACCTGGTTCTCAGGGTGAATGTTAGAGAAAAATTCCCTTGTGCCTCTGGCAGGGGGAAGGGGAAAAATAACATGAAATGCATCAGAATTCTGTTCTTCCTAAGGAGGGCTGCCCTCAGGAGAAACTATCTAACCAGACCCTGATCTATTGGGGAAAGGGAAATACCCAATTCCAGCCCATTCCAGCCATCTGTACTACTGAAACAAAGCGGAAGAAACAGATGTGTAAAGTTCACCGTACTGAGGTAGAGACTCATTAAAAGACTAGTTATAAGACCATAAACTGCTTTCCTTCCTCCACATATTACCACCACATTACTAAAAGCCAACAACAGTTTTTTTTTATCCAGCACATCATGTCCAACTGTCAAGAAAAATTATTAAGACATACTAAAAGAAAAAAAAAAGTTTAAACAGACAATAAGCATCAGAAACAGCTTCAGATATGGGAGGGATTAATAGACCAGGAATTTAAAACATCTATGGTTAAGAAACTAAGGGTTTGCTAATAGATGAAGTAGACAGCATGCAACAAGAGATGCACAACAGAAGCAGAGAATGGCAATTCTAAGAAAGAACCAAAAAGAAATGCCAGCAATCAAGAACACCGTGACAGAAGTGAAGAATGCCTGTGATGGACTTTATTAGTGGATGGACACTGTTAAGGAAAGAATCTCGGAGCATCAGGATATCTCGATAGACACCACCAAAACTCAAAAGGAAAGAGAACAAAGTGAAAAACGCTGAACAGAATATCCAGTAACAACTGTGGGATAACCAGAAAAGGCATGATGGGGAAACGGTGTCTTTATTTTTCTGGGCTCCAAAATCACTGCGGATGGTGATTGCAGCCATGAAATTAAAAGACTCTTGCTCCTTAGAAGGAAAGTTACGACCAACCTAGATAGCATATTCAAAAGCAGAGACATTACTTTGCCAACAAAGGTCCGTCTCATCAAGGCTATGGTTTTTCCAGTGGTCATGTATGGATGTGAGAGTTGGACTGTGAATAAAGCTGAGCACCGAAGAATCGATGCTTTTGAACTGTGGTGTTGGAGAAGACTCTTGAGAGTCCCTTGGACTGCAAGGAGATCCAACCAGTCCATCCTAAACATCAGTCCTGGGTGTTCATTGGAAGGACTGATGTTGAAGCTGAAACTCCAATACTTTGGCCACCTGATGCGGAGAGCTGACTCATTTGAAAAGACTTTGATGCTGGGAAAGATTGAGGGCAGGAGGAGAAGGGGATGACAGAGGATGAGATGGCTGGATGGCATCACTGACTCAATGGACATGAGTCTGAGTGAACTCTGGGAGTTGGTGATGGACAGGGAGGCCTGGCATATTGTGGTTCATGGGGTCGCAGAGTCGGACACGACTGAGCGACTGAACTGAACTGAACAGGTAATGAGAATTCTAGAAGAAAAAAAGGAACAGAAGAAATGCTTGAAATAATGACTGAAAATGCCCCCAAATTAATGGTGGCCAGAAACCAAACCAAAGATCCAGGAAGCTCTGAAGAGACTAAATGCCCCCAAACCCCACACCTAGTCACATCATTTTTAAATTACAGAAAATCAAAGAAAATATCCTGAAATAAGCCAGAGACAAAAAACACCTTACCTATAAAGGAACAAAAAGTTACATCCCACATCTCCTCAAAAATCATGAAAGCAAGAGTAGAGTGGAAAAGAATATTAAACATGTTTAGAGACCAAAACCACCAACCTATAACTTCGTAACCAATGAAGGTGTGCTTCATAAGTGAAGAGGAGTTACTTTTTCAGATAAACAAAAACTGAGAAATTGTTGCCAGTAAACTTGTTTTGCAATAAATGTTAAAACAAAGTTTTCCGAGAGAAGGACGATTAGGTTAAAAACTCTGGAGGAAGAGCACTGGAGAAGGAATAAGTGAAGGTAGAATAAACAATTTTCGTAATTGATCTTCATTCAAATTAACAGTAATTTGTTCAAAATAGTAATACCAACAATGTATTCAATTATGCATGCTTCTATGTAAGTGAAATGAATGACAGCAATGAAACAAGGGACAGGAGGAAAGAATTAGGACTGTGTGTTTTGTTATCCTAAGTTACTTGTACTATTCATGAAGAGCTACGGTGTTATTTGAAAGTAGACTTGGATTACCTGTAAATATAATCTTACAACCTCTAGGGTAACCACTAAAGAAAATGGAAAAAAAAAAAAAGAAAGTATAACTAACATGCTAATAAAGAAGAGAGGGGAATCCTATGAAATACTCAGTGAAAACCACAAAAAGGAATTCCCTGGCAGTCCAGTGGTTAGGACTCTCTGCTTTCACTGCTGTGAGCTCGACCCCCTGGTTGGGAACCTAGGATTCCACATGCCATGTGAAAACAAAGAAAGGAAAGGAGCAGGGGAGGAGGGAAGGCAGGCAGGCAAGAAAGCTTAGAGTTATCAGAGACAAAGCAAGGCATTATATGGGATGTAATATTTGCACAGCAAAACGCACCATAAACAAAAAGGCAACTTACAGACCCGGAGGAAATATTTGCAAGCAATGTGACCTGTTTCCAAAATATACAAAACAGCTCATACAGCTCAGTATCAAAAAAACAACCCAAGGTGAGCAGAACACCGTAATAGACATTTCTTCAAAGGCATACAGATGGCCAAAAGGCACATAAAAAGATGCTTAACATCACTAATTATTAGAGAAATGCAAACCAAAACTACAATGAGATATCACCTCACACAGCCATCATCAAGAAGTCTACAAATAATAAATGCTAAGTGAGGAGGGTGTGGAGAAAAGGAAACCGTCAACACCGCTGGTAGGAGCGTAAACTGGTGCAGCCACTAGGAAAACAGCATGGAAGTTCCTTTAAAAACGAATAACTGAGTTACCATATGATCTACCTATCCCACTCCTGGGCATATATCCTGAAAAGATGAAAATTCTAATTAAAAAATACATGTGCCCCAGTGTTCACTCATAGCAGCACTATAGCCAAGACATAGAAGCAACCTGTATATACAGTATATATACTCTAATATATAATTATATACTATATAATAAATTATATAAACGATACATATACCACTATATAAACATAAAATATAATACATATACCACTAAACATCACTGAATCACTTTACTGTCCACCTGAAACTAACACAACTTTATGAATCAACTATACTTCAATTAAGAAAAAGAAAACAATCCAAGAACTATATTGCTTTTCACTCAAAAAAAACTTAAACCATACTTTTTGATTATTCAACTAAAGGAATAAAAGTCTAAATTAATATTTTAAGTATATAGTGAGACCACTACATATCTATTAAAAAGGCCAAAATGGAAAACACTAACCATACCTCATACAGGTGAGCACATGGAGCAACAGGAACTCTCATTCACTGAGGGCAGAAATGTAAAATGGTACAGCCGCTTTGGTAGATAGTTTGGAAGTTTTTATAAAACTAAACGTACTTTTATCATACAATCCAGAAACAGCACTCCTTGGTGTTTACACAAAACAGCTGAAAACAGCTGTCTACATAAAACCTGCGCGTGGTGCACAAGGGCTGATTTGTTGCTGCTGTTGAGATGCAGTTATACAAGTGCTCTATTCTGAAGTGCCAAAACTTTACTCAAATTATGCCAGATAGGCTGTGATACCAGACAATGGAATATTATTCAGCATTAAAATGAAATGAGGTACTAAGTCATGAGAAGATATGAAACAAACTTAAGTGCATATTATTCACTGAAAGAAGCCAAGCTGAAAAGGCTACATACTGTATGATTCAACTGTAAGACACTCTGGAAAAGGCAAAGCTATGGAGACAGTAAAAACATCAGTGGTTGTCAGGGGCTGGGGGAAGGAGCGATCAATCAGTGGAGCACAGGATTTTTGGAGCAGTGAAACTACTCTGTACATAGTACAATGGGGACAGCGTCGTTACACCTTCGTTCTAACCACAAAATGTCCTCACCAAGATTGCACCTTAATGTAATCTATGGACTCTGGGTGATACTGATGTGTGGAAGTAGGTTCACCAGCTATAACAAATGTACCACTGTGGTGTGGGATGCTGTTAATGGAGGAGGCTATGCACACAGCAACAGGGTATTTATGGGAAAACTCTGGACCTTCTGCTCAGTTTTGCTGTGAACCCAAAACTGCTCTAAAAACTAAACTCTATCCAAGAAAAAACAAAACTTTTGTACTAAGGATGTCATTTTCAGTAAAGTGCTTTATAAAGTAACATTTCCATGGTATCCAAGAAGGATCCTGACTCTCTTCATCTGTGCGTGAGGAGAGGGGCAGACGGAGCTGGGAAACTGCCCCTATCAGGGCCTCCCGCAGACGGGAGCATTGGTGCCTCTGGGTCAAGAAGCAAGGCCTGCAGAAGGCTCTGCCCTGATCCCACAGTGACCGCTAACCCCAACACATGCAAGTCTCCTTCTCCTCGCTCTGCTCAGAAACACGCTTCTTGAGATTATGAATTACCTCTAAGCTCTAATAAAACGTATACTTAGCCAAGTTGGAACATTCTACCAGAGACAGTGGAGACTAGACAGCACACACAGAAGACTGTAAGGTAAGTCTGTTTGAGCTTGTTGACCCCAGGTGACAAGGTTTACTCAAGAGGTTCATAACCTATAAAGCCCAATAGTGGAACACACACCTAAATCTCAAACTGGCACAACAAATCACCCTTGCTTAGTCAGTACTAAGCCCTGTCAGAAAAAAACACATGTAGTATCAGACTTGCATCAAAAAAAAAAAAAAAAAAACAACTCTTAAAATTACCACTTTCAAAAATTTTACTCTTAAAAATTATTTTAAATCTGAAGTACAAGCTGCTGGGGAAGGATGCCAACAGAAAGCTATTCCATGAGCCCTAAGCTCATTGAGTGGGATTTACCAAAGAACCAGGAGGGAGGGATGAGGACGAGAGCAAGGGCAGAGCAAACAGAAAGAAGTGTGTGTCCTCTTGTCCTGTGGTGGCCTCTGCCCTCACTCGGGGCACCTGTGTGGCCTTTAAAGAGGATACAGAGCACCAAGACCAAACACCACCACAGTGGAAGAAAAATCGGAAATGAATCCAAGATCTGGAAAAAAGACATTTTATCTATTTTATTATCTACAACAAGAAAGTAAAACTCCACTCATTTTCAACTTTATATCACTCAGCAATAAATATTTTTCAGATTTGTCTGAAGAATCAGGCCAGGAAAAAGAATGTAGTATGAGCCTAGTAGACAGGAAAGAGCTGCTGAAAGTCAGTAGTTTGAGAAACTCTTCTTAAATGGCATCAACTGACAGTCCGCACAGGTAAGCACCCAGCATAACATGACCATAAATTAAAATCCCTATAGAAAAGGAAAAGCTACGATTCTGTGCAACATGATACCATCTACCCACATTTTACACGTTTAATTTCTCAAAAACATCACTATTTCCTATCTGCAAGCTCCTTTTAAACTCTGAAAACAGGTTATGGCATAGAACTGAGAAAATGCAAACCAGAACTTTACAGAGGTTAAGCCATTTCCGCGATACAGCTCAGCAGAGTGACGTTTTTGTTGTGTACTGACACTGAGGAAATGGGGGCCTGCCAATACTGAAGCCAGACAAGGCACTGGTTCTGATGGTGAGTTCCAGGAAATCTCTAAAACAAAATCAGAGGTTGCTGACCTGCAAATTAATCTATAAAGGGAACTCACAGGACCATCAGGTATTGGTTAAAGTCTTATAATAACAAAAATCTGCTTTCTTCTGAAGAGTTTCAGTGATCAACACATGAAAGCCCTTGAGAATATGCCAAGAGGTTGCAGACACACCTATAGCAAAAATCTTTAAAAATAAATAAAGAAAAAACCCTAGAGCTAAAAGCAGAAGTGCATAGTATCTATAAGCAATTTTCAGCAGAAAGAAATCTGAAAGGCACTGACCTGGTCCTCCTCCTCGTCCTCGTCCTCCGCCAGACGCTGCCTGCCCACTTCATACAGCCTGCACACGGTGTCCATGTTCAGCGCGTCCATACTGCCTTGGTTCTGAAACGGGACACCCGGTCCACAAAGAGAAATTAGTTTTCAGAAGGCCCACAGCCACATCTCAGCTATGACAGACCCTCAGAGAAGGAAAGAAAAACATGAAGAAAAGGGCTGGGCAGCAAAGGAGAGGCCACCATCCCTGCAACAACTTCTGTTCCAAGGATGCTCAAGCAAGAGAGCAACTGCTCTGAGAAAGGTCTGACAGTGAGTCCAAGATAAGCGGAGACGGGACAGTCCACAATGCTCTGTATCAGAATTTCCCTATTACTTCTCTTAGACTGTGTATCTCCCCGTCAAACAAATAGATTATCACAGTCTATCACCATGAATGCATCAGCTTTAAAACACATCTTATATCAGACAAAATGCCTGGAGTATAAGTTGAAGATGATCTTAAATATCAGAATAAAACACTGAGATTTCTTCTAGCTCCCTTTACCTCGATGACAGCAAGATAGCAGTCTTTGGTGTCTGTACACAGGTCAAAAATGTTCCTTTTCACGTCAATTGTTGCTGGAAAACAGAATGTGACAACACTTAGGATTGGACTACTGCTGTGCTTGTAAAACCAGTCTTTCTGTTTAAGGAATTCAAGGTGACTGTTCATAAATATTTCCATAACTCATCTGCTTTTCAAAAGCAGAAAAATTATAATTCTCTTAGAAAATGGAGGATCTTAAATAAGGAACACCAATACAAGGCAAAATCATCAATGCCTGACACTTCACACTTACCTATAGGTTTGTAGTCAGTCGCATTAAATGTTCGGAAGGATGATCCAAAAGGGCTTTTCATCCTCTCTTCCAATAGGTCATCTTCATCATCTGCCTGCAACATAGCTAGTTGGGAGGGGAAGTGGGACAGGGGAGCAAAACACTATTAGAATCAGAAACATCCCCTATTCACAAATGAGAAAATATCAATGGACAACCAAGACTTCAGAGCATCCTTCAGAAGCATACTATGCTTCAGAGCATAGTAAATTTCTCTCAAAGCATCTTCATTGCATATCCAAACAACATCCTCAACCTCTCATCTAGATTCCAAGAACTGTTACAGCTGAAGGTGCACAAAAATTGCAAGACAGATAATATTTTTCTGTAAGTTCATAATGATACACATGGGTTAATTAGTCATAAAATTTCTTTGTATACAAGATTTTATCATCAAAGCCAGTAGCCTTTCACAACAAATCAACATTATTCTCATCAACAAATTTTTTCACCATCTGTACTACTAAAGCTTATTACCTCCATACATCACTGTCCCCGTGTGGTTGAACACCACGCGACACTGATCGAGAGCAGGAACTGTGTGTAAAAGATGGAAGGTTCGAAGGTCCCACTAGGAGGGGAGTGGTCAAGGAAAACTATTTTTCCCAAAACTTCTTATCTAGTTTCATGAGGGAAATTCTGAAATATTCTTTTTCTCCTCCGTCTAGGTATTAACACTTTAAAAATCAATGAGATCAAGGTAAAACAAAAGCACACAGAATGTCTATTTCTGAAGAATGGCCTGAACATCTCCTATGATAGCCTCAGGAGTTCCCTTTCTCCCGGTAATAGCACTTCACTTGACTCTTCTGACTAGCATCCTTCCAGAGAGAGAGAAAACTCAACCTGACACCAGGGGAAGAGGGAGGCAGTAATCTGGTCACTCTTCCCAATAAAAAAAAAAAAAGCCAGTTAAAAGTCATCAATAATTACCAATATCAGTAAGAATCCACTAGAGATTCAATAATACCTCAAACCAAAGGGAAAAATCAGGTTATTTACCTGTATGGGCACTTCAACCAGGTATTGGTAGGAAGATAAAATTATTTCTGCATTACAAGCTAGATAAGAAATGGCAACACAGGCAGGGGTGCAAAGGATACAATCTCAGTATTAATGATGACCTCCAGCCCGTTCGGATGGAAGACGCCACTGATGTTCATGTTGAACTTGTCGAACTTGTGGATGGCCTGTGCAGAGCGGACATCCCACAGGACGCCATCATTTAAGACAAGATCGTCTGTAGGATTAAAGGTGGCGCAGTTCCTCTTGTAGTTGTTGGCAAGATCTGGGTTAAACAGAGTCAACAGCTTGTTGCCAGTCTGAATATCATAAATCTTTAGAGAAGAAGGGGTGGGAAGAGAAAAATCAGACCAATCCGTCCACTGACAAATTCAAACAGACGCTGCATAAAATAGCTCCCCCACACTTTTCAAAAGCCCATCAAAATCATAAAAGCCCTAATATTGAAAATAGCTAAAAAATAGGAAGACCACACCCATCTAAGCAAAGTTTATATGCTTTGAGTCCCATTTCAGGTTTTTTGAGAAGTCTCTTTCCCACAGGTAAGAAAATGAGAAGTAAAATGGCAACAGGGGTAAGAAAACTCTCTTCTTCTCCATCCCCCTTTCAAGAAAAAGAAAACGTTTCTAAGATTGAAACTGAGAAACTCTCCATGTGGACTAACCAACATTACTCAGAGAATACTCTTATATAGGTTACTTTTTGGAGAACGGTATCAATGAAATACCCTTTTCTCCTTAAAATCTCCCAATATACTCTTTTAGTGCCCTACCACACTAAAAGTTCCAAAGTTGACAATGTGCAACCCATACAGAGACCAGCTCTTTCCCATCAGCTTACAGACATGCTGTAATATTTCCAGTCTTTAAAAAAAAAAACACCTCTTTTAACAGAGCAACAAATAAGGAGACACCACAAGGAAACGAACAAATCCAGATCATGGGACAAGACAACTAGCCTGGTCTCTTCAAAAGTCAATGTCATGAAAACTGGAGAAATGGTTCTTGGCTCTAAAACATTAGTGAGACACAACAACCAAATGCAATATGTGAATCTTGGCTGGATCCTGGTTCAAAAAACAAAAACAAAAACATTTGAAACCAAACACATCAGGAACAATCGGGAAAACTGAGTATGGGATGAAAATTAGATGGCATTTGGGAATTACTGTAAATTTTCTTATATTTAATAATGAGTGTGATTATGTAATAAAATGTCATTAATGCTAGGATATACACGCTATAAGATATGAGATAAAATGTCACAGTGTTTGCAACTTACTTTCAATGATTCAGAAAAACACACACATTTACACAGAAAATATGGCAAAATACTAAACTCATTAATCTAGGTGGCAGTTACCGGTACTACTGCTTCAACTTGTCTATGTATTTTAAAACTTTCCAATTTAGCTTGGGAGAAACCCTCCCTTCACCACTCCATACCACCACCCCACCGCAAGCTACTACCCTCACATCCCTGTTTTTCAGCAAACCTGTTTTTCTAGCTCTTTCCTCATGCTCTCCTGTGAACCCACTGTAATCAGATTTTCACCACAGTGCACAGAACTAGCTCCTGACATGGTTAACAATGACCTCCACATAGTTACTCAAAGATCATGTCTCAATTCTTTCTTTTTTTGTCATACCACATTGCTTATGGGATCTTAGTTCCCCAACCAGGGACTGAACCCAGGCTCTGGGCAGTGAAAGCCTTGAGTCTTAACCACTGGACCAACAAGAAATTCCCTCCATTCTCATGTTATGCAACTTATCGGCAGTTTCTAACCCAGACCATCAATCCTTCCTCTAGAGTTTTCCCTTGCCTTCAATGGCATGTCTTTTTCCTGAGGCCTCCTGCTACCTAACTGGCCACCCTTTTTGTCCTCCTTCCCGAATTCCTCCTTACACTGCAACTTCTTAATACTGGCCCAAGCCAGGACTCTGTCCTCACACTTCTCTTCTCCAGCCTCCTTAATGATCTCATCCAAGATCATGGTTCATGCTATCAATACGTAGACAACGCCCACATTTGTATCTCCTATCCCAGACTTTTCTCCTGAACCCCCAATTAGTAATATTCCTTATTTGAATGTCTAAGAGAATCACAAACTCCATGTATCAAAAGCCCAGGGCCCAGCTGTGTCACTTCTCATTGCCTCCCATGCCCACCCAAGCCCAGCTCCACTGCAGCTCTCACATTAGCTGGCACAACACCCTCCTAACTGGAAAGCCTCCTCTTGCTTCTCTCACAGAAACTAGACTCACACTTTAGGAATTTTACATCCAATCACATGCCTTCTTAGTCACCCTCCAGTGTCCATCTCATACACAGGAAAAGCCAAAGGTCTGAAACAACACACTGCTACAAGAGGCTACAGGGTATGCCCCCACTAATTTCGGTTATCACCCCCTCCTTCTCCTTCCCACCTCCCAGGTATGGGCTTTTCCCTTGCCATTCTGCATCTCAGATCACTTTCCCCAAGGTATCTGCATGATGCCCATGTTTCCTTCAAGACGTTGCTTAAACATTATCCAATCACTGACACTTATTTCCTAGATGAAAAAGAAGGCCCCCACACCACCACCAAGCATTTGCTATCTCTTACCCTGCTCTCTTTCCCTTGGTAGCACTCACCACCTAACATACCATATATTTGCTTCTTTTTGTTTATTGTCTCCCCATATGGATCCACCAAGACAGGAACTTTACTTCACAGTGTTTCAAGGTATCTTTTGTGCTAATGAAACAGTTCTCAAACTGTAAGATTGTTCGGTCTTTTTACATTTTTCCCATATAGCTGAAACTACTTCATTACAATTCTAGATTTTATCTGGAAAGAATCATCACTGAGTAATTTCTGGTTGCCCACAGGACTTAAGTAATCAGACTCAGTCCAAAAAGTTTCAGTATAAACAGACAAATCACCCTGAAAAATGTGGATTCTTAAATACTTACATGGGCGATGTCTCCCTTCGTGCCTATGACCCGGTCCTGAGAATGCTTACTGAACTCAACATAATGATCTTCTGTAAAGGAATGCCTACGAACAAACAACAGAAGTACTGATGTAACTGATCTTCAGGACATAATTATTTAACTGACTAAAAAGAAAGTGATTCTCAGCCCCTTGCCTGACTATACTCACCTTAAGATTCTCAGCTCCCAAAGAGGAAAAAATTGTAAGATTAAAAAGAAAATTCTCTCCATCAATTTGTCTAAGAAGATTCAAAATAAATGAATGGGAACTACTTGGTTAAAACAATGGCTAACAGGGTACATATGCCTCTGAAATATGCCCCAGCAAAGAGCGCCACCGGAGAAGGCAATGGCACCCCACTCCAGTACTCTTGCCTGGAAAATCCCATGGATGGAAGAGCCTGGTAGGCTACAGTCCATGGGGTCGCTAAGAGTCGGACACAACCCAGCGACTTCACTTTCCCTTTCCACTTTCATGCATTGGAGAAGGAAATGGCACCCCACTCCAGTGCTCTTGCCATGAGAATCCCAGGGACGGGGGAGCCTGGTGGGCTGCCATCTATGGGGTCGCACAGAGTCGGACACGACTGAAGCGACTTAGCAGCAGCAGCAGCAGCAAAGAGCGCCACTATGATAAAATAGAAAGATGTGCCATTCTGGATCAGTGAAGGGTCTGCTGTCTGATGGGAATGTATAAACTTGGGTAAGAATACCCAGGAACCAAGAAAAAAAAAATCTTATTAACCATGTACCACAGATAAGGAAGAGAGAAGTCAGCAATAAAACTTACAGCATTCTTCTCTTGCCCCAAAATGCAGAGTCAAAGAATCAGATGAAGGGGATAAATTGTAAAACAGAGACACTGAATTATAAAAGTAGATACATACTTCATATCAAATACTGATTTCATTCCCCACAGTGCAGACAGAGGCTGGCTCCAGGTAGCTGATGTCAGCAGCAAGGATCCATCCTAAAAGAAGATGGGAAGCCCAAGGTGGCTAATCATGTGTTTACATAAATGCCATCTTTCATTAGCATTCTAAAATATAACATATATTGTTGGATTATAAAGAAAACAGAAAAACTTTTAGGAATCAAGAAATGGTCAGAAGCTGCTAAGATTTAATCAATATGCACCTCCTATGTCACAAAAAATCACTAAATTTGAGAATATTTAATCCTCCTGAACTAGTAACATGAAATACAATAGTTTCAAGGGTGTGGTGGGTGGGGGATGATGAGACTTAAATGTCAAACATGGTTTCTCCTTTCTTAATATTTGGCCTTATTTCTCCATCTCCCTCATCTGAAGTATCAGTAAACTGAAAACAGCTGTTAGACTCTGTAGCTAAGGATTCTTACAAGATTTTTCAAAGAGAAAGCCCAATAAAAGATCAACTTGCTTTATTTTTCTTCCCAGCTCATCACCAAATTAATCTATATTCCTCACGATTCCCACATTATAATTTTTTCAAACTTTTTGTTTTGTATTGGGGTATAGCCAATTACCAATGTTGTTACAGTTTCAGGTGAACAGCGAAGGGATTCAGCCATACACATACGTGTATCCCCTTTCCCCCAAACTCCCCACCCATCCAGGCTGCCACATAACATGGAGCAGAGTTTCATGTGCTATACAGTGGGTCCTTGTTGGTTATGCATTTTAAATATAGCAACCTCCTTCACTTTAAATTGAGGAAAATTATCCTTGTCATCTTAACAGTCTTGACTTGTAGAAACAGCAAAAGCATTGATTTCATCCACAGAACAGTACTAATAACACAGTTATATTTACAGTGGATAACCAACAAGGTCATACTGTATAGCACAGGGAACTCTGCTCCATGTATATGTGGCAGCCTGGACGGGAGGGGAGTTTAGGGGACAATGGAAGCATGTATACGTATGGCTGAGTCCCTCTGCTGTCCACCTGAAACGATCACAGCATTGCTTATCAGCTACACTCCAATATAAAGAATTAAAATAAATAGTACTACTAGACTATGACCTACCACTGGGATCATACAATACTTGTTTTCCTAAAAATTCACAGTACTTACAGATTTCCTTCCAACACAAAAACTTCTGTGGTCATAGCTGATAGATAATCTCAAGTTTCTAAATAAAGCACATTAAAAATCTGTCCATCTATCTTTAGGTCTGGAAAACATAAGGGCCAGATACCAGACAGTCCATACTGTAGGTTTTGCAGGCCACATGGTCTGTGCTGCATGCAACCACAATACTCAACTCTGCCGCTGTAGCACAGAGCAGCCAGGACATAATACATAAACATATGAGTATGGCTGTGTTCCAAACAAACTTTACACACAAACACGGGAAACCGGTCAGCCCACACACCTGCAGTTCACCAACCTATCCTAGAAGCATGACTGAGCACAACCTAGGAAGGGAGCTTTACCCTGGAGGGCTCCAGGTGTGTGATGGCTGAGTTGTGACAGTTGTAGCTGGCCTCCTCCTGTCCACTGAACACGTTGTAGAGCTTCAACTGCCCGGTGCAGGTGCCCAGCATCAGGAAGCGCTCTCGTGCGGAGAACGCACAGCAGGTGAGGCCACTCTCATCCTCGTTGGCTTCCCGGAACACTGAAATAGGACGGAACCTGAACAAACAAGAGAGAGTCAGAGACAAAGAACATGCAGAGACTCGGAAAAACAAAAGTTTGTTAGAAAGACAGAAAGAAAAACAGCCTTTCTGTTTCAAGTGGGTTCTTCCAAATTATCAGTGACCGTCAGTGGTTCATCTTCATTTTACAAGAGAGAACTGGACCTTCACTTAAAAATGTTAACAATAACAAAAATTCCCATGTCAAAAACCTGAGATCCCATGACTTGTATGCAAGATTTTAAAAAAATATTTATTTGGCTGCACTGGATCTTAGTTGCGGCATGTGACCTCTGAATTGCAGCACAGTTCCCTGACCAGGGATTGAACCCAGGCCCCCTGCATTGGGAGTGTGGAGTCTTACCTACTGGACCACCAGGGGAAGCCCCAGTGTAAAATTTTTAAGGAATAAGAAGAGGTAACAACTTGGACCAGCACAAGTACAAACTTGAGAGCCTCGTCAGGGACAGAGTGTTGCATGGGCTCTAGAAAACATACTAATATAACAAGAACAGAGTATCTTATATTGCCAGTAATTATACAAGGAACCCCTGGGTTCCCCTTGACAAAAGGGGGTATAGTCACATTGCTCAGGTATTCACACAAAATGATAATTCCTGGTATTTCAGGCCAACAAATGGTTTTCTGGAGTTATTACTTCATGCTGATATTGCCCACATACTCTGACGTAAACAGAAAAATCATTCCAATTCTCAGGGAGTGAGGTAACCTCTCCTTACCTGCTAAAGATAAGGTGCCTATCAAAGCACCCGCCATCTACCCCTCCATACTTTGGAAATGATGCCCTGCGGTTTAGCCTTGAGGTAAAGTTTATTGGCGCTTGTCGCCTCTGTTTTGGCTCAGGACACTGGTGAGGAGTAAAGAGAGAGAAGGGTGGGCAGGTGGCAACTGGGTTCTTGCAGCGAGCATGCTGCTCTCTAAGATATTCTGTGATGATACTGTCCAGCGTAGGCGGGGAGGGAAGGTGTCTGTCCAGCTGCTTTTTTATGGCTGGGCTCTGGCTGTAGGCGCCATGGTCCGACTTCTGCCGCAACACTCTGATTTTCCTGCCATTGCAGGGTGATGGCCTCTCTCTGATAAAACTGATCCTACCAATCACAGGGGAGTTTCCTGCATGAGATGGACCAGGCAGAGCTAGTGAACCCTGGGGCACCCGCGGCTGAGGATGAGCAGCGGGGGCAGAAGGGGCAGAGGTACCCACAGCAGCATGGCTACCCAATCGAGTTGCAATGCCATTGGCGATGCGAGGGGTGCGGGGAAGAGAAACAGGAGAAGCAGCAGCAGTGACCGGGGTGAAGGCCGAAGAATGGGAGGCAGCAGTCATGGGCAGGTCGGCCTCTTTAGTCAGCACAGTGGCTGTCTCCCCAAGGCCTTTAGAAATGAGATGGTTTCGGATCAGTAGAAGCAGCTCTTTCTCAGGAAAGGAGATCCGTGACTGGGCAACAACGTCAGCTTTCTGCAGACGTGCCAGGGACACATCGGTGCCGATAAGAAGCGGCTTTCCCGACACCCGTTCGATGAGCTCAGCGGCGTACTTGCAGAACTTGACGTGGTCACTACGCTTGTCCTGAAGCACAGGCTCTTTCATCAGCTGCTGGATCTGGCAGCTGCTGAAAAGGGGCAGTTTGCTGATGATCTGCCGCACGGTGCTACTGCGAGACAGGCCCACCAGGGCCTTGCAGGCTAGGGCCCGGATCTGGTCTGCATCTGTGATGGGCATCTTGACAGACAGTAAGGACAGAAGCACCTTGATGCCGTTGTTGGACTGCACCACGTTCCACATCTTGGCCAGAGTGTGCTCACTGCTTTTGGGCGTCTGAGGCAGCTTCCTCCGAGGCGTTCCAGAGATAAACTTGCCAATACTAGAAATTCTGTTATCCGGGCCACAAACACAATTGATGATAATCTGAAGTGCTGACTTCTGAATTTCAGCATCGTGAATAAAGAACTCACCCTCAGCCACTCCCAAAATAATGCTGATACCTATAGGGGGAAAATTTTTTAATATTATTCCTCATAACACTAATGTCAACTTCAATTGTCAAAATTTATTTCAGAGTCAAAATTTACAGTTCTATTCATTGTGTCCAAAACCACTACAATATTGTAATTAGCCTCCAATTAAAATAAATAAATAATTTCTTTTTAAAGTGTAGCAGTTTTCTCTTCAGTTCAGTTGCTCAGTCCAGTCGGACTCTTGCGACCCCATGGACTTAAGTGTAAGGAATAGTTTGTATAAAATGCAGCCAGTTCTACTACAGTGTATCTTTATGACAGAAGACCTCATATGCAGTTTTTAAATACGGGAATGATGTGGAAGTCACCAAGGTTCATGTACAAGCTTTCCTAGGTAAGGAAAGCAAAAACAGTGGGAATGAATAAAAACTTCCAGCAGGAAAGAAAAAGTCCTCAGCCTGGCTGCTATAGTAGTAGCAGAAACCCTTTCTTCTACATATGAATTAACTTAAAAACAAGTGGCTAAGCCTCAGGCTTTCTCCCCAGGGTACTGCATTCTAGGGCCCACAGCCACTCACATGACTTGCATGCTCACCTTAGCAGCAGCCCTCATCAGCCCTGATCTTAATAAGGGTTTTTTCCCTTTGTTTTTGTGTGTAATAACTTATTCATTTGCGCTGCTTGCCAATTATTCATTTTGAGTTGCTTAAATTTTTTGCTATCTGCCCCAACCCATGTTTCTTATAAATTCTATTTTTAGCATAACACTCTGAAGAGTGCAAGGAATGCACTTGTACTATTACAGCAAAAATGCCTGTACCACCCAGAATACCTGAGTTCACTAACATGACTCCCTTATTTGAAACTGATGGCATGACTTAAAAGAACTTAAAGGGTACCCTCCTTTGCTACCTTCTGTTCTAGTACTGCAAAATTAGGTCAGTTAAGTAACCACAACCAGAATGGCAGAGGAAAACAAATTAAAACCACGCAATGACAAAAATGGCAAGATACAACCTACCTACAGTGGAGACGGTGGAGCCAGCCTCATCTAGTACATCCACTGATTCTGCCAACTGGAGCTGAATTTTTGGCACAACAGTGAGAATAGCCAGGACATCCAGAGCAAAGCGCACAGTGTCATTCCTGGACAGAAAGAAGAATTAGTCAAAGGGAAACTCGGATACAGCCACCAGAAACAGTCTCTGTTAAAAGAGAGACAGACAGACACAGACAGTGGGTCAGAACTACTTACTACCTGAATGACTCTGTCCCTAGCCATGGCATCAAGAGAGGACCTGTAAGTCACCACAACACTAATTTCAAAAAACATGGGTATGGAATTTTCACCTATCAAACTGCTAAGATTAAAAAACAAAGGATAATCTCCAATGCTGGTGAAGATGAGCAGAGACAAATGCTCTCAAACTTTTGGGAGGAGAAGAAAATAGGACACTCCTCTTGGAAAATAATTTGGAAATATGAAACAAGGTTCTTAAAATGTTTGTAACCTTTGGCCCAGGAATTTTACCTTTAGGAATTTGCCCTAAGGAAATAATCAGAAGTACAAACAAGTATTTATGGATTAAGATGTCCATTATCACATCATGTAAACAGCAAAAGAATTAAGAAAACTTACACAGGAAACAGGAATACCTGTGTTAAATTCTGGACAACTTTGCAGCTACTGACAATTGTTTCAAAAAAACTTCTAAGGACAAATGAAAAGGCTCAAAAGACAACAAAACCAAGATACAAAATTTTAAAGCCAACAATACCTAGCACTGGCAAGAAGGGAGAGAAAATGAAAACTCCCATAGACTGCTGTGGGAGAAGTCATTTTTCCAAACAATCTGGCAACATCCACTAAAGATGAGATGCAGCCACATTACAACTCAAACTGTACACATCACATCCTCAAGAGAGACCTCAAAAAGAAGTTCGTGGTACCACTCATTTGACAGGAAAAAAAAAGAGAAAAAAGGCACTAAATGCCCATCAGTAGGAGAATAAACCATAGTATAGAAATGTGCTTAGTCACTCAGTCATGTCTGACTCTTTGCAACCCCATGGAGCCCACCAGGCTCCTCTGTTCATGGAATTTTCCAGGCAAGAATACTGCAGTGGGTTTCTATTTCCTACTCCAGGGGATCTTCCCAACCCAGGGATTGAACCTGCATCTCCTGGGCCTCCTGCATTGGCAGGCAGATTTTTTACCACTGCGCCACCTGGGAAACCCAATATGCAAATATAAGAATTCAAATACGTATCAACACATAAATCTCAAACACTTAAGGGTGACTGAATACCTGAAACTTACATTAAAAAAATAAGTAAAAGTAAGGGTGAAGAAAGCAAGCACAGGTAAGACTTTATACAATTTTAGAACATAAAAAGAGTACTAAATCATTGATTACACACCCACACATATGCATAGCATAAAAAAAAAAAGAATGGAAAGAATGCATACCAAATTCAAGAAAACTGGTCACTCTGGGCTGGGGGGCAGAAAATGGAAAGGAACTGAGAAAGCAACATGCCAACCCTGAGTATGGAGTAGTTGTTATATTATTCTCTGTATCTTCATATAACTTGAGGTATTTCATTTAAAAAATGAGTTTAATTAAACACTATAATCTTAATCATGTCTATTTACAGAATTATGGAAAAGAGATTAAACAAATTAACAGAGGCTAAGAATAATTTCCATTTCTAAGGTTTTGTATATTCTAAGCAAGACCTTCTAGAACAAAATGATGTCCTTTTCATCATAAGGGACTCGAATTCAAAAGTAGGGAGTCAAGAGACACCTGTTTGGCATTGAAGGGACTTCAAAAAGAGGTTCATGGTACCACTCATTTGACAGGAAAAAGAAAGAAGACACTAAATGCCCATCAATAGGAGAATAAACTACAGTATAGATATGTTTGGCCTTGAAGTACAAAATGAAGAATGGCAAAGGCTAACAGTTTTGCCAAAAGAATGCACTGGTCATAACAAACACCCTCTTCCAACAATACAAGAGAAGACTCTATACATGGACATCACCACATGGTCAATACCAAAATCAGGCTGATTATATTCTTTGCAGCTGAAGATGCAAAAGCTCTATATAGTCAAAACAAGATGGGGAGCTGACTGTGCCTCAGATCACCAGCTCCTTAGTGTAAAATTCGGGCTCAAAATGAAGAAAGTAGGGAAAACCACTAACTAGGCCATTCAGGTATGACCTAAATCAAATCCCTTATGATTATACAGTAGAAGTGACAAATAAATTCAAGGGATTAGATCTGGTAGACAGAATGCCTGAAGAACTATGGATGAAGGTCCCTAATATTGTAAAGGAGGTGGTGACCAAAACCATCCCCAAGAAAAGGAGATGCAAAAAAGAAAAGTGGTTGTCTGAGGATGCCTTACAAATAGCTGAGAAGAGAAGAGAAAGGGAAAGATATACTCAACTGAATGCAGAGTTCCAGAGAATCGCAAGGAGAGGTAAGAAAACCTTCTTAAGTGAAAATGCAAAGAAACAGAGAAAAACAACAGGATGGAAGAGACTAGAAATCTCTTAAAGAACATCAGAGATACCAAGGGAACATTTCGTGCAAAGCTGGGCACAATAAAGGACAGAAACAGCAAGGACTTAACAGAAGCAGTAAAGATTAATAAGAGGTATCAAGAATATACAGATGAACTGTACAAAAAGTTATTAATGTCTTGGATAACCATGATGATGTGGTCATTCACCTAGAGGCAGACATCATGGAGCGCAAAGTCAAATGGGCCTTAGTAGGAAGCATTACTACGAACAACACTAGCGGAAGTGATGGAATTCCAGCTGAGCTATTTCAAATCCTAAAAGATGATGCTATGAAAGTGCTGCACTCAATATGCCAGCAAATTTGGAAAACTCAGCAGTGGCCACAGGACTGGAAAAGGTCAGTTTTCATTCCAATTCTAAAGAAGGGCGATGCCAAAGAATGTTCAAACTACCATACATTTGCATTCATTTCACATGCCAGCAAGATTATGCTCAAAAATCTTTCAAGCTAGGCTTCAGTAATATGTGAACTGAGAACTTCCATATGTACAAGCTAGATTTAGAAAGGCAGAACCACCAGAGATCAAACTCCCAACATCCACTGGATCATAGAAAAAGCAAGAGAATTTCCCAAAAAAATCTACTTCTGCTTCATTGACCACACTAAAGCCTTTGACTGTGTGGATCACAAGAAACTGGAAAATTTTTCCTAAGAGATGGGAATACTAGACCACCATACCTGCTTCCTGAGAAACCTGTATGCAGGTCAAGAAGCAACAGTTAGAACCAGACATGGAACAATGAACTGGCTCAAAATTGGGAAAGGAGTATATCAAGGCTGTATATTGTCACCCTGCTTATTTAACTTATATGCAGAGTACATCATGCAAAATGCCGGGCTGGAAGCACAAGCTAGAAACAAGACTGCCAGGAGAAATATCAACAACCTCAGATAGGCAGTTGATACTACTTTAATGGCAGAAAGTGAAAACTAACTAAAGAACCTAAAGAAAGGTAACTAAAAAGCTGGCTTAAAACTCAACATCCAAAAAACTAAGATCATGGTATCTCGTCCCATCACTTCATGGCAGATAGATGGGCAAACAGTGGAAACAGTGGCTGACTTTATTTTTGGGGGCTCCAAAACCACTGCAGATGGTGACTGCAGCCATGAAATTAAAGACACTTTACTCCTTGGAAGGAAAGTTATGACCAACCTAGACAGCATATTAAAAAGCAGAGACATTACTTTGTCAACAAAGGTCGGTCTAGTCAAGGCTATGGTTTTTCCAGTAGTCATGTATGGATGTGAGGGTTGGAAATATAAAGAAAGCTGATCACTGAAGAATTGATGCTTTTGAACTGTGGTGTTGGAGAAGACTCTTGAGAGTCCCTTGGACTGCAAGGAGATCCAACCAGTCCATCCTAAGGGAGATTAGTCCTGGGTGTTCATTGGAAGGACTGATGTTGAAGCTGAAACTCCAATACTTTGGCCACCTGATGCGAAGAACTAACTCATTTGAAAAGACCCTGAGGCTGGGAAAGATTGAGGGCGGGAAGAGAAGGGGACAACAGAGGATGAGATGGTTGGACGGCATCACCAACTCAATGGACTTGAGTCTGCGTAAACTCCGGGAGTTGGTGATGGACAGGGAGGCCTGGTATGCTGTGGTTCATAGGGTCACAGAGAGTCGGACATGACTGAGCGACTGAACTGAACTGTCCCTTGGAAGAATAGCTATGACAGATCTAGACATCATATTAAAAAGCAGACATCACTTTATCAACAAAGGTCCATATAGTCAAAGCTATGGATTTTCCAGTAGTCATGTAAGAATATGAGAGTTGGACCACAGAGAAGGCTCAAAGTCAAAAAATTGATACTTTCGAACTGTGGTGTTGGAGAAGACTCTTAAAACTCCCTTGGACAGCAAAATCAAACCAGTCAATCCTAAAGGAAATAAACCTGAATATTCACTGGAAGGACTGATGCTGAAGCTGAAACTCCAATACTTTGGCCACCGTATGCAAAGAGCCGATTCACTGGAAAAGACCCTGATGCTGGGAAAAATTGAAGGCAAGAGAAGAAATGGGTGACAGAGGATAAGATGGTTGGATTGCATCACCAACTCAATGGACATGAGTTTGAGCAAACTCAGGGAGACAGTGAAAGACAAGGAAGCCTGGCAGGCTACAGTTCATGGGGTCACAAAGAGTTGGACACAATTTGGCCACTGAACAAGAACAAAGAATAATTTTTATTTCTAAGGTTTTTGTATAGTCTAAGCAAAAACAAGTATTTAATTCTATTTTTAAAAATAAACTTTTAAAGGACATATTTATTTTTTCTTAAGTAATCCACATATGGATTTACCATTCAAAAAATGTATTTATAACCTTATTATCCTTTGAGTTTTCATCATCTTTAAAGCAATGGTCTCCAAGTAAATATAATAACCTCCTTTAATACTCTAAAAACAGTGTTTCTGAAAGTGTGCTTGGGGACCCTAGGAGTCTCTAAGACCTTTTCAAAAGGTGCTGAGATTTAAAAAATATTTTCATAATAACACTAAGATGTTATTTTTCCTTTCTCACTCTCCTCTCATGAGTGTATAAAGAGCTTTCCAGAGGCTATGTCATGTGTGATGTCACAAAAGGCTGAATACAGAAGCAGATATGAGATCTATTGAGCCAGATACTTGATGAAAATCAGCTGGCTTTATTTTGGAAACTTTTCATAAAAAATGCCAATAAGCCATGGGTTCAGATTATTTTTAAGTAAGTTGGTAAATATATTTACATTTTCAGTTTTAATTTCTAATATGCTAAATATCAATAGATAAAAAACAAAAGCTCTTAAGGGTCCTAATAATTTTTAGTACAGTAAAGGAATCTTGAGACCAGAAAGCTTGAAGATGGCCACCAAAAGTATTCCTCTAGATTTAACTATCCTAGGAATTAGAGTAAGAAACCTCCTGTCTTTATGGCAGTGGATGGATAGGGCAAGGAGGTCAAGAACCACAGCTTATAAACTTTGTTACTTTGTACCCTCCAGACTCCTTATCCAAAACATAGCTTTCTTTTTGCATCAGCCTCAAATAGAACCTACCCAACTGCCTGATGCCATTAGCTGTTTTTCCCTGAGCCTTGTCCAGCTCTGTCCTAATGGTGAAAACCCTACCAAAAGCAAAAAATACAGCTGTATGTGAAGCTCAAATAAACATCATATATGGTTGCCAAGCAGTAGAGAGACATTTAACATTTAAAGTCTAAGTACAAAGAATACTAGACTCCAGTCTCAGGACGACTTCAACACACCTCTGCAAGCTGTAGCCACACAGATTGCATAATTTCTCTAAGAGTACAGACATGATCCTTGTCTATGGTACAGTATTTATAATCACCAAGATCAAGCACTCTATACATTTAAAGATATTTATCACGCTTAATCTAGTTTCTCAGATTCAAGTCCAAAATTTTAATTCAACAAATATTTGTTAAGCATACACCATGTGAAAACCAACATGAACATTAGCAAAAAGCCGATCTTTGAAACCTCTCTCTGGTCCCACCTTGCATAATAGGTCTTCCAATTGCAAGCAATAGAAATAAGTTGCAATAAGAGCTGGACACAAGACAGCTTGAGGAAGACTTCAGCTGGCTCCCAATACAGCTGCGCTGGGCCATATTCTATCAGAAACTCCATCATTTCCACAATCTGTTCATGAGTATATGAACATGCCTAAAAGGACAGAGATATATTATTAAAGAACTCTATCAATCTACCTGCTGTTTTCTCCAGCACAGCTCAATGCTCTAAAGATTTTAATAATAAAGCTAAATAATAAGTCTTGACACACACTTCTTGAGTCCACAGCCCACATATGAAATAATAAATGATGCTTCATCTTTTATTTGTAACTAGACTCATAATACATTCTGCCAAAAAAGGTAACAAAATGTTCAAATTATTGGTGCATGTATTTCATACCTTAAGAAAAAGAAGCACCACATAAAATAATTGATTTCTTTTCAATATGTGACTTTTAAAACATGCAGATACTCTTCTTTGTTCTAAAACATACTAATTTCAAAAATGATAGTGAAGTAAATTATAGATATACCAGGTTTCAAAAGAAAATTCCACATAGAAGCAGCTAGAATATCTATCTAGTATTTTTCACAGAAAAAAGTCCTTTCGCACACATCTCAGTTTATCTTTTAGTTTAAGTATCCCAGCGAAGTAGCAAACTTACAACTGGGAGCAAAGTAAGTTCTCGATACATCTATTTTCTTTTTTTTTCCTTTGGAGCGTGCAGCTAGGATCTTAGTTCCCTGACCAGGGATTGAACCTGGGCCATTGACATTGAGTCATATAACCACTGTACAGCTAGAGAAGTCCCTACACCCCTATCCATTTCATTCTGCCTCCTCACAGTGCAAGTATAATCCATTAATGTACATCCCACCTGGACTCCACTGATACGAATGTGCATTTCAGGCCCAAGATGCTACAGACAATACTAACAATGTTTCTTTTTTAGACAAGGTTCTCTCACCTTGTAGGGAGGTTGAGGATGAACAAGAATGCCACCTTCAGTCCTCTGAAGAGACTGCTTCACTTGTTCCAATTTAATGGCCAGGTGAGCTTCAAAGTACTTGCGCAAGGCCATGCAGGTGTGTTTACCAGTCTGCCGGCTAGCGAATATTTCATCATCACTCAGAAGTGCACCCTGATCTTCCAAATTTAGAATCTCCAAAGTACTGATCTATTAAGAAAGGGGCAGAAGAAGGGGGCAAAAGAGAAGAACGAAAAGAAAAAGGAAAAGGAGAAAAAAGTAGAAAGATTTCAGTAGATTTTTATGCTCAAGAAGATTGATAAACATCAAAGTACATCTGTCTGTACATCATGTTAAGAGCAGACATATGAAAACAAAACACTAAACCTATATTGAAAAATGACACAGCTTTCAATCATGTTGAAAGACACAGAGGCACAAAACTGCTTTTAGAACAAGCAATTCTCCCTGTAAGATTACTATCTTCAAGGCAAGTCTACAGTGGCATAGTCCTCTAACCACTTAAGAGGAAGAAAAAGTTGTGAATGAAGGAGGGAAAAAGACTTTATCCATAAAAATGACAGAAAAACCCCTCCAGTCAGAAGCTTCCTCTCTTCAGTGCTGCTGAAGGGCAGCCACATCAAGCAGGACCCCACTCCTCACAAAGAGAAGCCACTGAAGAACCTCACCAAGTTCACCAGACGACGAAGACCATCGTAGCGGTCAAAGAGTTCCAACACAGCCCGGAAGGAGAAGCAGATTGAGAAAAACATGGTAGCATGGCAGCATCCTGAGGCATGTGAACATTCCATTAGCCACAGGGTGTAGTTCACCACATCAGACAGAACATTGTGGGGATGCATGCAAACCTGCAAAGGGCAAAAATAAAACACAACTTTTTAAAACGTGGGGGAAAGGAACTTCCAGAAGGTATAAAAAATTCACCAGTGTACATAGGTATCTACAAAATACAATAATCATTCCTGAGTAAGTCATTCTGATTTAAAGCTTAAGCTGTAAATAAAATTTTATGACAATCTATTCCTAGGCAGAAAACAATCTAAATTTAGAGAAATGTTTAAATTCCACCTAAGCTTTCGGAGTGTCAAACTTTGCAAATATTTTTATCCTTTAATGCTCACAAAGCTCTGTTACACAGGTATCAGGATCACCACTTAACTAATGAAGTAGCTCAGAGATGTAAGGGACTTTCCCAGGCTGATAAAAAGTTGATAAAAGTAAGGGAGCTGATAAAAGTAACTGAGCCTTCTGATACTGAAATCTCCAAGTTCAGTATCCATTCACTCACTGATTTGTTCACACACATGGTGCTGACTCCTGTCAGACAATGAATTCTGAAGCATTACCCAGGTTTGTTTGACACTTTTAACCACAATTAATTCTGTACAAATACACACAGATTAGGTTACTACTCTCAAAAGATTACATATCTTTGCAGAAAGCTAGATCGTAACGAGTAAAAAAATTAAAATCAGAAGATTACCCCATTAATAAATTTGCACAGAAGAATAAAGACACCACTGAGAGGAATTTACCAACTTCACTCTATCAGAAAAGCTACAATTGCATAAAATATAGAAGAATGCTCCAGATATAGAAACAAGGGTTGCTGTGGTGTCTAGGGACCCATTTCTTTTCTAATGTATAACCCACTTACATTTAAAAAAAAAAAAAAAAAAACATGAAATAAAAAATCTTAACTGGAAAAACAGAAAAACCAGAGGGGTACAGTACCTCTAGAGCCCTAAGAACAACTGGAATGATTTTACTATCTCTACCACAAACTATCCTGTTAACATACACAAAGCATCATCTGTTGTTTTTATAACTGACTCGAAAATGCAAAATGTAACTCTACTGGGGGACACCTGAGAAGAGCCTGAAAATAGAATGCCCTTTCATTAAGGCCTAATCCAACTGTTTAATTGTCTCATCCAAATGCTTTTCTGTGAATGCATGAGAGTAGTCCCACCCTAAACCATTCCCATACATCTGAATGGACTGGACTTACTCTTTCCATGGCATCCTGGTTGTAGGACAGGTAATACAAGCACATGGATACACCAGTTGCAGCCATAGAAGGACGAGGAATTTCCAGTAATTTCTGTACTCCACCGTGCGCAACAAATTCTGTGGCAAACTTATTGTGGAGCAGGAGAGATGCTAGGTGCTACACAAAGAGGATACATATTACCATGGAACAATCTAGAACAAATATCTCTTCACAGAATATTAAGTTGCTAAATACAAAGACTCCTTAAAAGTAGACAACCACCCCCTCAAAACAGAAGTAAAACCAATACTGCTTAAGGGAAACAAAAAAATAAGCAAACAAAAACTGTAGAATTCGGTAACATTGCCTCCTAATACCAAAGTTTTCATGATGGTGAAAAACAAGAAATGAAGAATACTACTGTACATTATGACACACTCCTATAACTGTTTTATTATTACATATCTTCCCTAATGGATTTTTGTCACCCTTTCCATTTTAATCTTTTTAAACATAATCAGCTTTATGTTTTAGCTTTGGCCCAGTCACTGATTTACCCAAAACTCTGCTTTCTTTTAAACTGATACTTGCTTATATCCTCAAAAACAAACTTCAAAAAACTAGTACATTTCTGGTACTAATCAGAATGCACTTTAAATAGACTTTATTAATAATACATTTCATAGCCTCTCTGGGTGGACCTGAACTGGGCAATTTAAGGGCAGGGAGTGCAATGCAAGCAGCAGGCTACTCAATGACTTTGAATCCAGGCCAACATGGATGCAGCCTCATAACTAGAGCTCCCCCTCCTGTTTCTCACACCAAAGTGTCTTCTGGGTCATGAGACAGGCAGCAAGCAGTACAGACAAAACGATACAGATTTGTAACTGATACTTGTACAAATTTCACCAAGGTCAATAGGTGTGTACCCTCTTCAGACATTCTCTCAATACACAGACTCGGACTAATCCTTGTATATAATTCAAACCCCTTCCCTATTAACTTTTCTTGTCTGATACACAAATCTCTACCACCAAGCCTTTCCCTGCTGCTGCTAAGTCGCTTCAGTTGTGTCCGACTCTGTGCGACCCCATAGAGTACTTTCCCTAAGAAACAGCTAAGCCATGTATGGTTCCCTCCCCAATACTCAGACCATTGCATGTGCTTTTTTCTCAAAACCACTACCATAAATTGGCAGTTCCACTGCCAGAATCAGCAGCAGGGAAAACAGAACAAACAAAAGGCTCAATCTTTACCAAGAAGCTTAATTCTAGTTGGCTCAACACAGCCCATACGTGGCTCACCTCACTCTTGTGGGCAAAGACTCTATTTTCACTCCTTATACTGTACCTCCATATAAGGTCTAGTTCTTCATTTACTATTTTAACCCATTTTGTTTCTACTAACTTCAATACTTACCCCTTCTCCTGCACAACTGAGTCTTCCTTTTGAACAAAACCGTACATATAACTTTCTACACTTTTTATTTCCTCATAATAAAGATCTCTTATCTGGTTTTACCCTGTTCATCCTTATTCCATTTTCTCTAACCCCTTATATGATTCTGCATAGAAACAGGTGAATAACGACACCCATTATAGGTTCTCATACAAAGACCTACAGAAATAGCAACTGCCCAAAGCCCTTCTTCCACTATTTCCTTTTCAAGACAGGATGCTGCATCTGAAAGCAATACCTTGGGCCACTGGAGACAACTTTGACCTCCAGCTTCATCCCACTGTTCGAAGTAAAATCACGAGTTTGCATACTTTATACACATACACACACACTGCATTCCACACACAGGGATACATGTTACTTTAATTTATGTCTGACCTCCTCCAAACTTAAAATTTCTGGGGTCTGCAAGTCAAATTTCATCATTTCTATTTAATTCCAATACACTTTGGAACTGTGCTGGCCAACACTGTAGTCATTGGTTACATGTGGCTAATTTCATTAAAATTAAGTTAAAAACTCAGGAGCTCAGTGGCACTAGCTACATTTTACATGCTCATTTGTGGCTAGTAGCCACTGTACTGAAAAGCACAAAGAACATTTCCATCATCACCAAAAGTTCTATTGGACAGTGTAGCTCTGGAATATCAGGAATGAAATTATACCTTTAAAGAGCAAGAACATCATCTCTTTTTCAGAAGTTTTGTCTAGAAGCTACTATTTCTCAAAGAGACCATTCCTTCCTTTGTGCCCCAATACTTCTGTCACAACATCTGTATTTTAAAAAAATCATAGGCTTACATGCCTGGCTCTCTCAACCACATGATAAGCAGCAGAGACTTAATTTATTTGTCTAATACTATAAACATCACAGAACAGTACTGTGTCCATTAGTTACCTGTTAGGTAGAACTGTAATAGCCACAATGTTATTCATTCAACTTAACCTCTCTCCCTTCAGATTACCTTAATCATGAAGAGGTATGGATTTAGTGGGCTACACATACCTGCCCACCTATACTTAGCCCTTTTGCAACCTAGAAATTCCTTTACTTTCACTGAATTTGGGTATGTCCCTATTTCTTTACTCATTTTCTGATTTATACTCTAGATAACCTAACATCATACAATATGTATACAGTTAAAAACTTGGTAAGGCTCAACTCTTCTATTTAAACAAGAAATTTTCATTTGTTGCTACTGACACATCTGGTAATAGAAACATTCTAAACAATAAAATCCAGAGATGTTATATACCAAAACACATAGACAATCCACATTAATTAAATGCTTGGTAACTAATATTTTCAAGAACTTTACCTTGAGCGCCTCAAATGTAAGCAGGACATCATTAGTTTGTTTTAAGTCAATGTAGAACATCATCAACTCCCGTGATCCAAGCTGCATGAATATGGGAAGTAACTGAAATGAACACCAAAAACATGTCTTAACATTTGAATTTATTTTCACATATTTCCTGATAGAAGACTAAAGAAACCCTTCCTCCCTCCTTTATAAAGATAAACATATAAACACATTTTGTTCGAAAAGACCTTATCAGGAGTGACTTCCTTAAGACTTTACCAGTTTGACACAGATTTTTCTGTATTAGAATGAAAACACATCAATGTATAATATGCCACCACAAAATACCCCAGAAATAACACAGTCGTCTTAAAGCATGAACACTACGTTTCCCAGTAAGCTTACCTCCTGATATTCTCCTAAAGGGGTCAAATACTGGAGAATAAGTCGCTGCTCAATAGCAGGAGTCATAGGATAAAGGGTATAATTGGTGCCAATCACCCAGGGGGACATTTCTGACCAGCTGCTATTAGACAATTCAACAAACATGCGGTCTGGATCAGATGATGAAAAACCCAACTTTTGCTTGGCTTTCCTGAAGCTCTCTCTGTCAGCCTGTTTTGTTGACTTGTTTTTCCTCAATGCCCCTTCTTCAAGTTTCGTTGCTGAGTTCACTCTGCTACTGGTCTTGTGGCCTGACTCAAGATGAAAGGAGATCTCCATGTCTCCAGAAGCTTCCTCTTGTTCGCCATCTACTACATCTACAGCCATGTCGCCATAGTCCATATCCACAGCTTCTTCATCCAGAGGCAAAAGGGGTTCAGAGGAGAGCTTTCGTGGGCTAGGACGCTTGCTTTCTTGCCTTGAACCTACTTCCTGAAGCTGCAGCTCCCTCAATCTTCGAAGCACTATTGCCACCTATCAACAGATATTGGAATAAAACAGATTTATCTCTTCTGTATCTTAAAAGAGTCATGTAATTCTTACTTCCATTTAAGGATACTCAGACAGTTATCTCAATGACTGATAAGAGTACAGATCTGACAAGCATGTTGACTTGATTCCCACAGCTTGATGAAATAAATAATGGCTAAAAGTCTCATTCCTCATACAATTTCCAAGAATCTAAACCTAAATCTAAATCTAAATCTGCAGATAAAACCTAATTCACAGCACATCTGTCTGGATCATGCTGGACCAGACCATCAAATTTGAAGGGGCAGACACAAGGTATATTCAAAGTTTTTTACAAGTGTCTTTGAAAATCAAACATGAAGGTTTTTCAAACTTTTATCTGTATTCTGTTAAATACTGTCATCCACATTACACATAATTACATAAGCTATTTTTCAAGTTCACCATTTATGTTTTCCTTTAGGTACTCATTTTTTGATCTGATCCAAAACTGTAGTAGTATGGTTAGTTTAAAAAAAAAAAAAAGAGTGATCAGGCCTGCAACTTAAACTGAATTTAAAAAAAAACAAACAATGGTGACCAGACCAGAAGAGGGGTGAATGGATGGATGAGTATGTCATAAATATAAATATAGTAAATGTTCACAATCAATGTAAGTGGTCTATATACAGGTGTTTGCTGTAAAATTGTATTTTGCTATATGTTCGAAATTTTTCATAATCCAAATGTGGGAAAGGAAGAGGGAATGGTACTGTTTATCTGGTACAAACTATCATGATCTTTGACAAAATGAAAAACTGCTATATGCAAGTTAAAGAAAACGTACAGTCAAAACTCTTACATAAGGTAAGAGTTGAAATGCTGATATTATAGCTATACTTTAGTACAATGAATAAGATCTACTGACTCAACTTCAGGTAGCAAGAAAGAATGAGTGAATATACTATCTTACATGAAAAAGTCACTATGACACGGCCCTTACCAGCTGTGAGTTCTCATCCCTGTAGTTAGCAGCGATGTCTTGATTCTCCATAGCACCACCTAACAGACCAGTAGAATATGTCCTCAGTGGCTGATCAGCCTCTCGGGCCCATTTGAAAAGGTTCTCAACAATTCCTTCCTTTAGTAAAGGAAATGAAAGAGTACAAATCAGGTGGGTCAAGATCTCATAATTCCAGATATAAGCAATGACTTCAGTTGATAAAAAAAAATTTTTTAATAAAATATTTCAATATTGCTCATAAGATTACAAAATCTAAGCAAACTAAATGTACTACAGTAGGTGGTTTAAAATAACTGTGCATCTATGAAACAGTCCTATTTATCCACGAAAACTCAAGCTAAAGATCAACTATCACATAATGTAGCTATTAAGTCCCAAAAGGTTCCATAACCAAGCGTTGGGTACTAAAAATTCTACGTGCCTCTTTGAAGTTCACAACGCACAATTAACATTATCAATGTCTAAGAAGTTCTCCATCAAACAAGTGTTTAACTTCACATATCCCACTCTTAGTGTTTATTATGAAATAAAATACATAAACATGTACAGTCCAAAGAAAATGAAAATCACCTCTGTGATTTACCAATGAGCTTAAGAAACAGAAACCTCCCATGTGTCCCTCCCTACCATTTACCTCCTTCCTCTCCAAAGGGTATCTACCTTCCTAAATTTTAATAATTTTGTTGTAGAGCTTTTGTTAAATGTTATAGGCTTTGACCTGTATAAACTGTGTGTGTCATATGTATTTTTCTGCAACTTGTTTCTTTTACTCAACTTTATGTTTTTTACATTCATCTATACTGTTATGTGTAATTGTCACAAACAGTACCCAACATAAGACAGGCCTTACATACAATTACTTAATCCTTGTATCAGCTTTGTATGATGGACAAAGTACTATATTTACAGAAGAGAACACTGTCACAATGAGGTTAACTTACCAAAGTCACAAAACTAGTAAGTAGCAGAGCTGGGGTCTTATCCCAGGCAGCATACCTCCAAATGCTCTTCACCTCCATGTTCTGCTGCTATTTTGTTTGCTTAACTTTTACCTTTTTGTGTGTGCAAATATGTCCCTAGAGTAGACACCTAGGAACAGAACTACTAAGTCACAGGTGTGTATGTTCAACTTTACTAGAGGCAGCCAAACTATTTTTCAAAGGGATCACAACAATTCACATTTCCGACTTGAATAGTCCATTTCTTTTAATACATCTTACTAAAAGTTGACCACTATCAGGCTTTTTTTTTTTTGTAATAAGGTGGGTATGAAAATTTAATGCTTCATTTAACTCGAATTTTCTCATTTACTAACGAGGTTTAGCATTTTTTTCATGCCTTATGATCATTCATACTTTCACCTTCTGTGAAATACTCATGTCTTTTACCAGTGTTTCATGATAAAGCACAAAGTCTTAATTTTATGTAATCATATATAATAATATTTTCTTTTAAACTGTGTGCACTTTATATCTTAAACTCTTCCCTAAGGTCATGGTGTCATTCTCCTATATATTTCTAAGTTTTAAACTTTCTTCAAAAAAGTTATTAACACTCTGAACAATACACTTTGAGAAATTTTGTTTTAAAATACTTACTGATGTGAAAACAAACATTATCATCTACTTTAAGTGTCTTTCATTCTTCTTTCTGAACAGCATAAAAAACCTTAAATACTAACTCCAACTATTTCCTTCCATCTACATGTTACCCAGAATTTGTTCCCTCTTTTGTCCCCCCAAAACTGTAGTCAATATTTCTAGGTTTACAGAAGTTCTCTGAAGACATTTTCTACTATGGCCTCTACTGATGCTGTGGCAAAACTTGCTGTTAATTTGCAGGAATCTTTTTTACTCTAGTTGCTTTTAAAATCTTTTGTCTTTGGTATTCTTCTTTGGGCTTTCTGAATCTGAGTGGTCATGTCTTTCATTTATTAAGATCCTAGCCTCATCTCTCTGAATACGGCCTTTCTATTCCGTGCGTGCATGAGAGAGAGAGAAAGAGAATCTGAGTGGTCACGTCTTTCATTTATTTG
Organism: Bos taurus; assembly: GCF_002263795.3. NCBI lineage: Eukaryota > Metazoa > Chordata > Mammalia > Artiodactyla > Bovidae > Bos > Bos taurus. Next base: position 49,327,418 of record NC_037349.1, on the reverse strand, counting down.
TAAGATCCTAGCCTCCTGTCTCTGAACACTACCTTTCTATTCTCTTATGTATATGTGTATGTGATCTTTGTGCCCTCACCACACAGCATGTGGGATCACAGTTTCCCAACCAGAGATAAACCCATGCTCCCTGCAGTGGAAGCGGGGACTGTTAACCACTGGACCACCAGGCAAGTTCCTTCTTTTTCTGAAACTCCTTTTAGATATGTTCAAAATTTTCTAATTCTAGTCTCCATGTCTCAACTTCTTTCATATTTTTCTTCTCTTTTCTAAGCACTTCATTCTAGTTCCTTGGTTCATTTTCCAAATGGCCATTTTTCCCAGTCTTATAATTCTGATTTTTCTTTTTTTACATTCAATGATTTCTAACTATTTTAACCATTTTAAGTGTGCAATTCAGTGGGATTAAGTACATTCACAATGCTGTATAACCATTATCACTATATTTCTAGAATTTCATTATCCCAAACAGAAATTCTTTATTCCAGTTTTCAATAATGGATAGAACTGAACAGAAAATCAACAATGAAACAGAGAAGCTGAACAACACTGAAAATCAATTCAATCTAAAAGACATAGAGATAATACTCTATCCAACAAGAGCAGAATATACATTTTTCTCAAGTACAGGTGGAACATCTCCCAGAATAGACCCATATTTTAGGCCACAAAACACATCTTAATAATTTTAAAAGGGCTTACCTCTTACAAAGAATTTTTTTCAATCACAATGGAATGAAATGTGAAATCAATAACCCAAGAGAAAACTGGAAAATTCACATGTGGAAATTAACAGTCATAACCAACCAATGGGTCAAATTAGAAATCACAGCGAAATTAGTACCTTGAGATGAATGAAAACAAAAACACAACACACCAAAACTGATGGGATGCTACCAAAGCAGTGCAAAGGGCAAAATTTATATCTACAAGTACATAAAAAGAAAAAAAGGTCACAAATTAATAACCTAATTATATACTTCAAGAAATAAGAGCAAATAAAACCCAAAGATAACAGATATAAAAATAATAATAAAGTTTAGAGTGGAGATAGATAAAATATCAAATAGAAAAATATAGAAAATTAATGAAACCAAAAGTTGTTTTTTTGAAAGGATCAAAAAAAATTGACACAGGGCTTCCCTGGTGGTACAGTGTTAAGAATTCACCTTGCAAAACAAGGGACATGGGTTCGATCCCTGGTACAAGAAAATCCCACATGCTGAAAAGCAAATAAACCCATGCACCACAACTACTGAAGCACGTGAGCCCTAGAGCCCACGCTGTGCAACAAGAGAAGCCACCACAATGAGAAGCCTGGGTACTGCAATAAAGAGCAGCCCCAACTGGCCACACTAGAGAAAGCCCAAGAGCAGCAACAAAGACCCGGCACAGCCAAAAATAAATAAGTAATTTTTTTTTAAATTGACAAACCTTGAGCTAGATTGACCTCAAGAAAAAAGACGACAAATTACTAGAATCAAAAATAAAAGGGAACACATTACTACTAATTTTACAGAAACAAAGGATTATAAGGGAACTCACTGGCAGACCAGTGGTTAGGACTGTGCTTTCATGTTTGAGAGTATAGGTTAGGTCCCTGCTCAGGGAACTAAGGTCCTGCAAGCCATGTGCTGCACAGTCGAAAAACAGAGGGGAGGGAGGATTTCAGGAGAACACTATAAACAAAAAATTCAGTAACTTAGGTTAAATGCACAAACTTCTAGAAACACAATCTACAAAAACTGACTAATGAAGAAACAGAAAAACTGAACAGACCTATAACCATTAAGGAGGGTTAAACTGTCATCAAACCCATCCCAAATAGAAAAACCTAGGACCAGATAGTTTACCTGGTAAATTCTACCAAACATTTAAGGAATTAATACCAAGCCTTTTGAAACTCTTCCAAAAAACTGATGAAAAGGGAAAACTTCCCAACTAATTCTATGAAGCCAACATTATCCTGATACCAAATACCCTGATACAAAGACAGTGCAAGAAAACTAGATATCCTTTATGACTACTGGTGTAAAAGTTCTCAAAACATACTTGCAAACTGAATTAAACAGCATCATAAGAGATTACTGTATATACCACAACCAAGTGAATCTACCCAAATGTGCAAATACGGTTCAAAATGCAAAAATCAATCTATGTAACAGACCACATTAATTGAATTCGTGTGAATTAATTCTTGTGAATTAGTAGAAAACCACATGACAGTGTCAACTGATAAGAAAAAAATCATTTGACAGAAGTAAATTTAAGGGCCTAGATCTGATAGATAGAGTGCCTGATGAACTATGGACTGAGGTTCGTGACACTGTACAGGAGACAGGGATCAAGACCATCCCCATGGAAAAGAAATGCAAAAAAGCAAAATGGCTGTCTGGGGAGGCCTTACAAATAGTTGTGAAAGAAGAGAAGCGAAAAGCAAAGGAGAAAAAGGAAAGATATAAACATCTGAATACAGAGTTCCAAAGAATAGCAAGAAGAGATAAGAAAGCCTTCTTCAGCAATCAATGCAAAGAAATAGAGGAAAACAACAGAATGGGGAAAGACTAGGGATCTCTTCAAGAAAATCAGAGACACCAAAGGAACATTTCATGCAAAGATGGGCTCGATAAAGGACAGAAATGGTATGGACCTAACAGAAGCAGAAGATATTAAGAAGAGGTGGCAAGAATACACAGAAGAACTGTACAAAAAAGATCTTCACGACCCAGATAATCACGATGGTGTGATCACTGACCTAGAGCCAGACATCCTGGAATGTGAAGTCAAGTGGGCCTTAGGAAGCATCACCACGAACAAAGCTAGTGGAGGTGATGGAATTCCAGTTGAGCTATTTCAAATCCTGAAAGATGATGCTGTGAAAGTGCTGCACTCAATATGACAGCAAATTTGGAAAACTCAGCAGTGGCCACAGGACTGGAAAAGGTCAGTTTTCATTCCAATCCCAAAGAAAGGCAATGCCAAAGAATGCTCAAACTACCGCACAATTGCACTCATCTCACACGCTAGTAAAGTAATGCTCAAAATTCTCCAAGCCAGGCTTCAGCAATATGTGAACGGTGAACTTCCTGATGTTCAAGCTGGTTTTAGAAAAGGCAGAGGAACCAGAGATCAAATTGCCACCATCCGCTGGATCACGGAAAAAGCAAGAGAGTTCCAGAAAAGCATCTATTTCTGCTTTATTGACTCTGCCAAAGCCTTTGACTGTGTGGATCACAATAAAGCGTGGAAAATTCTGAAAGAGATGGGAATACCAGACCACCTGATCTGCCTCTTGAGAAATCTGTATGCAGGTCAGGAAGCAACAGTTAGAACTGGACGTGGAACAACAGACTGGTTCCAAATAGGAAAAGGAGTACGTCAAGGCTGTATATTGTCACCTGCTTATTTAACCTATATGCAGAGTACATCATGAGAAACGCTGAGCTGGATGAAGCACAAACTGGAATCAAGATTGCCAGGAGAAATATCAATAACCTCAGATATGCAGATGACACCACCCTTATGGCAGAAAGTGAAGAGGAACTAAAACGCCTCTTGATGAAAGTGAAAGAGGAAAGTGAAAAAGTTGGCTTAAAGCTCAACATTCAGAAGACGAAGATCATGGTATCTGGTCACATCAGTTCATGGGAAGTGGATGGGGAAACAGTGGAAACAGTGGCAGACTTTATTTTGTTGGGCTCCGAAATCACTGCAGATGGTGACTGCAGCCATGAAATTAAAAGACGCTTACTCCTTGGAAGGAAAGTTATGACCAACCTAGACAGCATATTGAAAAGCAGAGACATTAGTTTGTCAACAAAGGTCCGTCTAGTCAAGGCTATGGTTTCTCCAGTAGTCATGTATGGATGTGAGATTTGGACTATAAAGAAAGCTGAGTGCTGAAGAACTGATGTTTTTGAACTATGGTGTTGGAGAAGACTCTTGAGATTCCCTTGAACTGCAGAGAGATCAAACAATCCTAAAGGAAATCAGTCCTGAATATTCATTGGAAGGACTGATGTTGAAGCTGAAACTCCAATATTTTGGCCACCTGATGCGAAGAATTGACTCAATGGAAAAGACCCTGATGCTGGGAAAGATTGAAAGTAGGTGAAGAAGGGGAAGACAGAGGATGAGATGGCTGGATGGCATCACCCGACTCGATGGACATGAGTTTGAGCAAGCTCTGGGAGTTGGTGAAGGACAGGGAAGCCTTGGTGTGCTGCAGTCCATGGGGTTGCAAAGAGTCAGACACGACTGAGTGACTGAACTGAAGGAGAAAGCTGAGCTCAAGGTAATGAAGAGCAGAATGAATAATGCAGAAGGAAGAATAAGTGATCTGAAAGAACACTGGAAATCACCCAAAGAGACAGAAAACCAAAATTTTTTTTAAAGTGAAAGCAACATAAGAGACCTATGGGATAATATAAACCAAATCTATGTATAATAGGGATTCTAGAAGGAGAAGAAAGAGAAAAGGGGACTGAAAATGTATTTAAAGAAATTATGGCTGAAAACTTCCCAAACCTAAAGAACATCTGAGAAGCACAGACGGTCCCAAACAAGATGAACCCATACCTACACTAAGACACATGAAAATAAAAATGGCAAAAGTTAAAGACAGAGGATTCTAAAAATGGCAAGAGAAAAACACGGAGTTAATTACAGGGAAACCCCTAGAAACACTGCAGGCCAGAAGAGAGTGGCAAAATATATTCCAAGTCTTGAAAAGGAAAAATCTGCAACTGAGAATATTCCACCAAGCAAAATCATTTAGAACAGGATGAAAAATAAAGAACTTATCAGGCAAGCAAAAAGTAAAAGAACACAGCAATACTAAGCCTACTATCATATAAAAGAAATATGAAAAGGTCTTCTCTATACAGGAAAGAAGCAAGAAGATATAGAAAGATCACACTGGAAAGTCAGTCACTTAAATTAGCCAGTATACGATCAAAAAGATAAAAAAAATCCTATTTGAGAAAGTGATGATAAACATAAGGAACAGCAAAAGGATAAAGATGAAGATATTAAAAAAAAGACATTAAAGTCATAAAATGTAGGGAAGGAGAGTAAGAAATACATTTTTTTTTTTAGAATGTGGTCAGGCCTGTATGACTGTCTAAACGAAGCAAAGAGCAAAGGTTAACATATACGTAAAACAAGACAATCACAAATCAAAAATATACAATAGATTCACAAAAACCAAAAAGAAGAGAACATAAACGTAAAATAAAAGGAAATAAGCCAAAATAAAGAAAAGAAAGAAAAAGGAAAATGGAGCAAAGAACCAACTGGAACACAAGGTTTAAAATGGCAATAAATATATACGTATCATTAATTACCTAAATGTCAGTGAAGTGACTGCTCCAATCAAAAGACATTAAGTAGCAGACTGGATAAAAAAACAAGAGCTTTGCTGCCTGAAAGAGACTTACCTTAGGGCAAAGGACACACACAGATTGAGAGTGAGAGGACTGAGAAAGACATTTCAGGCAAACAGAAATGCAAGAAAAGGGGAGTCAATATTTTTATCAGACAAAACAGACTTAAAGGCAAAGGCCATAAAGCAGGACACTATATAATGGTAAAAGGATCAATACAAGACTTTACATCCATCAGCATACATGCACCTAATATGTGTGTGTGCTTAGTCACTTCAGTTGTGTCCGACTCTCTGCAACCCTATGGACCGTGGTCCGCCAGGCTCCTCTGTCCATGGGATTCTCCAGGCAAGAATACTGGAGTGGGTTGCCATTTCCTTCTCCATGCACCTAATATAGGAGTTCACCCAAATACATAAAACAAATACTAACAGATATAAAGGGAGAAGTTAATGGGAATACGATAGGAGACTTAAACACACCACATACATCAATGAACAGATCCTCTAGACAGAAAATCAAGAAGGCGAGAGAGATCAAAAATGATATAATAGAAGAGTTAGACTTAATTGATATTTTTCAAGACATTACATCCAAAAACACCCAGGTCACATTGTTTTTAAGTTCACATGGAACCCTCTCTAGGACTGACCACATACTAGGGTAGAAAATCTCAACATTTAAAAGAAATTATTTCAAGCGTCTTCTCTGATCACAATGGCATGAAACTATTAATAGAAATCCAGCAAAGGAAAACAAATGAGAAAATATTAACAAATTCACCATGAGAAGAGAAATGAGAAATAAACAATTGCATGGAGACTAAACTATGTGCTACTAAAAAGCCAAAGGGTCAACAAAGAAATCAAAAAGGAAATGATAAAATTACCTTGAAAAACACAACAATGAAAACACAACCATACAAAATTTATACCATGCAGCAGTTCTTAAAGAGACATTCATAGAGATATAGGCCTTTCTCAGTTTAAAAAGAAGAAAAATCTCAAATAAATGACCTATCACCTAAAAGAATTAGAAAAACAAACAAAATCCAAAGTCACCAGAAGGAAGGAAATAAATATCAGAGAGTAAATGAATAAAACAGAGGTTTAAAAAAACAGGGAATTCACTGGCAGCCCAGTGGACAGGACAGCACACTTTTACGGGCCTGGGCTGACCCCTGGTTGGGGAACTAAGATCCCAACCAGAACAGTACAACCAAACAAAAGTAAAACAGAAGGAGAAACTAAGAGCTGGCTCTTTGAAAGGGTTAAAAAAAACGTCTGACAAACCTCTGGCCATGTTCACCAAGAAGAGACAGAACACAAGTAAAATTAACAATGAAAAAGGAGAAATCTCAACCCATACTGCAGAAATACAAAAGAACTGTAAGAGAATTCTATGAACAATTATATGTTCATAATTTGATGTGACAACCTAGAAGAAATAAGACAACTTTCTACAAACTATACAGCCCAACAAAATCAAATCAAGAATAATTTGAGCCAACTGATCACTAGAAGTGAAACAGAATCTGTAATTAAAAAAAACAAACCTCCCTACAAAGAAAAGTCCAGGCCCAGGTGGCATCACAGGTAAACTGTATCAAACATAAAAAGAACTTATACCAATCCTTCTCAAATTCTTCCAAAAGACAGAAGAGGAGGGGAAGCTCCCAAAGATATTCTAAGAAGCCACCATCACCCTGAGCACAAACCCCCAAAAAGATACCACAAAAGAAAATCACATGCCCATATCTTTGATGAATACAGATGAGAAAAATCTCAACAAAATAGCAGCTGAATCCAACAACACAGAAAGGTCACTCACTATGACCAAATGGGACGCATCCCACATTCACAAGAATGGTTCCACATGTGCAAAGTAATCAATGCAACACACCACAAAACAAAAGCAAAGTAAAAACACATGACTATCTCAAAAGATGCAGAAAAGGCATTTGACAAAATTCAACATTCATTCATGATAAAAACTCTAATCAACGTTGAGTACAGAGGAACAAATCTCAACATGATAAAAGCGATTTCTGACAAACCCATTGTCAACATTATGCTCAATGGTGAAAACCTGAAAGCATTCCCGCTAAAATCTGAAACAAGACAAAAAATGCCCATTCTTACCACTTCTATTCAACATAGTATTAGAAGTCCTAGCCTCAGTAATCAGGCAATGAGAAAGAAATAAAAGGTATCCAAATTGGAAGGGAAGAGGTAAAGTTGTGGATATACACAGATGACATGATACAATATATAGAAAACCCTAAGGACTTCATACAAAAACTACCAGATCTTATAAGTGAATACAGCAAAGTAGTAGAATACGAGATTAACGTGCATAAATCAGTTGTGTAAATTTCTTCACACTACCAACAAAATATCAGAAAGGGAATGTAAAAAAAAAGTTTCTTTTAAAATCACACTAAAAAGAAAAAACCTAGGAATAAACCTGATCACAGAAGTGAAAGACTGAGAGGTATAAAACATTAATAAAGGAAATTAAGAGAAATGAAAAGATATCCTATGCTCTTGGATTGGAAGAATTAATACTGTTAAAATGGTGATACTACTCAAAGCAATCTACATGTTGAATGAATCCCTATCAAATTACCCATGATATTTTTTGCACAGCTAGAATAAATAATCCAAAAATTCATATGGAACCATGAAAGACCCAGAATTGCCAAAAGAATCCTTGGGGAAAGTGGGGAATCAAGAGACATAACTCTCCCAGAATTCATACAACACTACAAAGCTACAGCAGTCAAAACAATGTGGTATTGGTACAAAAACAGACATCCACATCAACGGAGCAGAACAGAGCCCAGACATAAACCCACACACCTATGGTCAACCGATCTTCGACCAAGGAGGTAAGAACATAAAATGGGAAAAAGTCTCTTCAGCAAGTGGTACTGGAAAGGTTGGAGTCGTAAATCAATGAGGTTAGGACACAGCCACACATCATGCACAAAAATAAACTCAAAACAGCTAAGACTTAAATGTAATTCAGGACATCATAAAACTTCTAGAAGTTTTGCTAAACATTCTCTGACATAAACTGTAACAATGTTTTCTTAATCTACCAAGGCTTCCTGGTGGCAAACAATCCTAGAGACCCAGATTCAATCCTTAAATTGGGAATATTCCCTAAAAGAGGAAATGGCAACCCACTCCAGTATTCCTGCCTGGAGAATGCCATGGACAGAGGCGCCTGGAGGGCTACAGTCCATGGGTTTGCAAAGAGTTGGACACGACTGAGCAACTAACATTTTCACTTTACCAAGGTAACAGAAATAAAATAAAAAAGACAAATGAGACCAGATCAAATTTAAAAAGCTTTTGCCCAGCAAAGTAAATCATAAAAAGAAAAGAGCAAATAGAAACCCTACAGAAATATTTACAATGATGCAACCAACAAGGAATTTATCTCCAAAATATACAAACAGTTCATACAACTCAACAACAAAAGACAAGTCAATTAAAAAAAAATAGTAATAATAAAATAAAACAAAACAAATGGGCAGACCTTAATAGACATTTCTCTAAAGAAGACACACAGACAGCCAGTAGGGACATGAAAAGATGCTCAACATCACTAATTATTAGAGAAATCAAAACTACAAGGAGGTACCGTCTCACACCAGAGATGTGTGAATGGCTTCTTTAAAAACTCTATAAATAGGACTCCCCTTGTGATACAGTAGATGGGAATCCACCTCACAATGCAGGGGACACCAGTTCGATCCCTGGTCCAGGAAGATCCCACAAGTAAGCACACGCACCACAATTACTGAAGCCCACTCACCCAAGAGCCTGCAACAGGAGTGGCAAAACCACAATGAGAAGCCTGTGCACCACAACTAGAGAGTAGCCCCCCCTCTCCACAACCAGAAAAAGCCTGTATACAGCAAAGAGCCAGCACAACCAAAAATAAATAAGTAAATACATTATTTTGTTTTTGTTTAAAAGTCTACAAATAAGAAATGCTAGAGAGGGTGTGGAGAAAACAGAACCCTCCTGCACTGTTGGTGGGAATGTAAGTTGATGCAGCCACTACAGAAAACAGTATGGAGGCTCCTCAAAAAACTAAAAACAGAGTTAACAGGATGCAGCAAGCCCACTCCTGGACATACATTCAGACAAAAAATACATGCATCCTTACGTTCAGGGCAGAGCTATGCACAACAGCCAAGACACGGAAACAACCTAAGTGCCCATCAATATTATGAATGGATGAAGAAGATATGTGTCTATATACAATGGAATACTACTCGGCCATAAAAAAGAACAAAATAATGCCATTTGCAGCAACATGGATACAATTAGAGATTTTCACATTAAACGAAGTCAGACAGAGAAAGACAAATACCATATGAGATATAACTTTCATGTGGTATCTAAAATATGGCACACAAATCCTGGGAATCCCCAGGGAATCTGCCCTTGATGGCCAGTGGGATTTGATTATAGGACTTCCATAGACTGGGGGAAACAGAGACTTTAGTCTTGGAGGGCACAAACGAAATACTGTGCACACCAAGATCCAGAAGAATGGAGCAGTGACAAGAGACTGAACCAAAACAACTGCGAGTGCTGGAAGGTCATCTGTGCAGACGTGGGTCAGCAGTATGTGTGATTACACATAGTAATCAAACCGACAAAAATTAAAGACAAAGATAATATATTAAGAATTGATGCTTTTGAACTGTGGTGTTGGAGAGACTCTTGAGAGTCCCTTGGACTGCAAGGAGATCCAACCAGTCCATTCTAAAGGAGATCAGTCCTGGGTGTTCACTGGAAGGACTGATGTTGAAACTGAAACTCCAATGTTTTGGCCACCTGATGTGAAGAGCTGACTCATTTGAAAAGACCCTGACGTTGGGAAAGATTGAGGGCAGGAGAAGGGGACGACAGAGGATGAGATGGTTAGATGGCACCACCGACTCAATGGACATGAGTTTGGGTAAAGTCTGGGAGTTGGTGATGGACAGGAGGCCTGGCGTGCTGCGATTCATGGGGTTGCAAAGAGTCAGACACGACTGAGTGACTGAACTAGAACTGGAATATATTAAAAGCAATGGGAAAAAGGACAAAAAAATATACAAAGGAACTCCCATTGGGCTATCAGCTGAATTCTCAACAGAAACCCTACAAGCCAAAAGGGAATGGCACAATATATTTAAATGATGAAAAGGGAAGAAGCTATACCAAGAATACTCTACCCAGCAAGACTCTCATTCAAATTTGATGGAGAAATCAAAAGCTTTCCAGACAAGTAAAAGTTAAGAGAATTCAGCACCACCAAACCATATTTACAACAAATGCTAAAGGCAAGAAACACAAGAGAAGGAAAACACCTACAGAAAACAAACCCAAAACAATTAAGAAAACAGTAATAGGATCACACATATGGATAATTACTGTAAATGCAAATGGGTTAAATGCAACAACCAAAAGACACAGACTGGCTGGGTGGATGAAAACATGTGCATGTATGTACCTCCACTGACCATATCACTGAGCTTGACCCCCGCAAACTATGCAGTTATTTTATACTGTTAACTTAATCATGTTCCCATTATTGCCTGCAACTGTAATTATCTTTTATTTTTATTTTTTCTAACTATTGACTGTGAAAACTGATAAATACCTTTTACTACTGTGATTATGTAATTATTACTCACTTATACCATTGTGTCATAAGTGGTCAACAGAACAATAACAGAACTCTGTATCAAAGGTACAATAGGAAAAAATGTAATCATTTTTTAAAAATCCAGATAGATGCACATCAGAATTATCTTCAAATTTTAAAAAAATACAAATGCCCAGGTATTGCTTTTTTTCCTCCAGAGATCCAGATATGTGTCTAATGAGCAGTCATGTTTAAAACCAACTGGACTATCTGATGATCTTTTACCTAGTTTGCTTCACTTTTTCTATTTCATATTCAGTGCTCCCATTTCATTTAGTTTATGTTTTCCAATTTCTCCATCTCTTTTTTTTTATGTTCTTTCTCAAGTCTTTATCAGAAGGCTTTCCAATATTTATGTTTTAGAAAACTTACAAATTTTTGCCTAAAAAATTCATAACATTCTGATTCCACTTGTGTGACTTAGTATTAACAGAATGCTAGCTTTCTAATTAAAAAAAAGATATGCAACAAGCAACAAAGGTTTACTGTATAGCATAGGAAACTATAATCAATATCTTATAATAACCAATAATGGAAAATAATTTCAAAAATAATATATGTATAACTGAATCACCTTGCTGTGCACCTGAAACACTGCAGGTCAACTATACTTCAGTAATATATATATAGTGAGGGGGAAAATAAATACAGCACAAATGGACCTATGTACAAAACAGAAACAGGCTCAGAGAACAGACGTGTGTTGCCAAGTGGGCACGTGGGAGGATGACAAGGGACAGGCTAGGAGTTTGGGGTAGTAGATATAAACTATTACATTTAGAATAAACAAACAACATCCTGGTGCATAGCACAGGGAACTAGATCCAATCTCCTGAGATATACCATAATGGAAAAGAAAATGGAAATTTACATATATATATAAAAGAATGTATATATGTCTATCACTGAGTCACCTTGCTGTATAACAGAAGTTAACATGTTAAATCAACTATACTTCTACTAAAAAAAAAAAGCAAGCATAAACAAAAAAATAAAACTTAAAGGTATTCCAATACCTTAGAAAGTGCAAGCCAGCAACTTTTTTTTAAACAACAGCTAAAATAGAATCAGTTTAGTACCTTACAACCAGTTTTTAAATACAAAGAAACTATAAGGACATATAGAACAAAGGGATAAACAATGTTCAAGAAAAGTCTTCCATACATATAATATATGGGTCCCAACGTAAAATGTGCAACTATGGGTTCACAAAGTCTGAGAAACATAGCTCTAACGAGCCTTAACAGTAGCTCTGTGAAACACCAGTAGCCAATCTGTCCAAAAATAATGATTTTTTTCTTTTTTGGCCATGTCCCCACAGCATTCATGGAGGAGGCAATGGCACCCCACTCCAGTTCTCTTGCCTGGAAAATCCCATGGATGGAGGAGCCTGGTGGGCTGCCATTTATGGGGTCACACAGAGTCGGACATGACTGAAGTGACTTAGCAGCAGCAGCCACAGCATTCAGGATCCAAGTTCCCCAACCAGGTATTGAACCCATACACCCCACAGTGGAAGCAGAGTCTTAACCACTGAGCCAGGAGCAAAGTCCCCTAAAATAATGATTTCTGACCTATTAATTTACACTCAGCAGTGCCCACAGAACTGGAAATGGTCAGTTTTCATTCCAATCCCAAGAAAGGCCAATGCCAAAGAATCCTCAAACTACTGCACAATTGCACTCATTTCACATGAGAGCAAGGTAATGCTCAAGCTAGGCTTCAACAGTACACAAACCAAGAACTTCCAGATGTACAAGCTGGATTTAGAAAAGGCAGACAAACCAGAGGCAAACAAACCAAATTACCAACACCCCTGGATCATAGAAAAAGCAAGAGAATTCAGAAAAGCATCTACTTCTGCTTCATTGACCACACCAAAGCCTTTGACTGTGTGGATCACAATAAACTGTGAAAAATTCTTCAAGAGATGGGAACACCAGACCACCTTACCTGCCTCCTGAAAAACCTGTATGCAGGTCAAGAAGCAACAGTTAGAACCAGACACGGAACAACGGGCTGGTTCCAAATTGGGAAAGGAGAACGTCAAGGCTGTATGTTGTCACCCTGCTTATTTAACTTATATGCAGAGTACATCATGTGAAATGCTAGGCTGGATGAAGCACAAGCTGCAATCAAGATTGCTGTGAAAATTATCAATAACCTCAGATATGCAGATGACACCACCCTAATGGCAGAAAGTAAAGAGGAACTCAAGAGCTTTTTGATGAAGGTGAAAGAGGAGAGTGAAAAAGCTAGCTTAAAACTCAACATTCAAAAAACTAAGATCATGGCATCCAATCCCATCACTTCATAACAAATAGATGGAAGAAAAATGAAAACAGTGACAGACTTTATTTTCTTGGATTCCAAAATCACTGCAGACGGTGACTACAGCCATGAAACTAAAAGATGCCTGCTCCTTGGAAGAAAAGCTATGACAAACCCAGACGGTATATTAAAAAGCAGAGACATCACTTTGCCGACAAAGGTCCCTATAGTCAAAGCTATGGTTTTTCCAGTAGTCATGCATGGATATGAGAGTTGGACCATAAAGAAAGCTGAAGCCAAAGAATCTATGCTTTTGAACTGCAGCGCTGGAGAAGACTCTGGAGAGTCCCTTGGACTGCAAGCACATCCAACCAGTCAATCCTAAAGGCAATCAGTCCTGAATATTCATTGAAAGGACTGATGCTGAAGCTGAAACTCCAATACTTTGGCCACCTGATGCAAAGAACTGACTCACTGGAAAAGACCCTGATGCTGGCAAAGATTGAAGGTGGGAAAAGGGGACGAGAGGATGAGATGGTTGGATGGCATCACTGACTCAATGGGTATGAGTCTGAGTAAACTCCGGGAGCTGGTGACGGACAGGGAGGCCTGGTGTGCTGCGGTCCATGGGGTCGCAAAGTGTCAGACATGACTGAGCTGAACCGAGAGATGATTTGCCTACAGTGACAACCAGGAAACTTTTACACAGACTAGTAAACACATCGGTAATCATCTACAAATCTTGTATATACAGATACACTGTTGTAAATGTCTCATTTTCATCATGCTTTTCAAAAGAACTCAACATTAAAACATTTTTCACAGAAGATAGATTTTTTCTGGTCTCTCACAATGGTAACTAATGAGAAATTTTTAAATCCAGTCTACATAATACTGCAAACTATAGCATTAATAACAATGTTATTCTCTAAAATGCATTATATGGTACAATTACATAATAAAATTCTTAACTGTTAAGAAAAATCTATTTCCAGATCTTTCGCTTGGTTTACACATTTAACTATATTGAGACTTCCAGATTGCTTCAGAAGATTAAATTTTTAGTATCTAAAGAAAGCTAGGTGGCATACCCAATTCACACTGCAAATTCTTAAAGGCAAGGGACAAAATATTCACATTACTTCTAAATTGAGCAACTAACATTTTATAACTCAAGTATACAGTCATTATCAAATTACCATTTTCTGGTTTTCACAGCATTCTTATTTGAAAGTATCAGTTTGTGTTTGTCCATCCAAATACATATATAAATATAAGCTCTTGCTGACAAATTATTCTCAGCACATAACATAAAACAGCACAGTACACCCTTCAAATGTTAACTAAGTGAATATAAAATACCATTAAGAACAGAATAGGCTTCTTCAGAATGGAATGTCCTTCATCATTGGGGAAGACTACTCATCATTAAGAATAACAGTTTGAATTACTACAGAAATGCAAATCAAAATTACAATGAGGGGCTTTCCTGGTGACTCAGTGGTAAAGAATCCGCTTGCCAATGGAGACACTGGTTTGATCCCTGACCTGGGAAGATCGCACATCCCAGGGAGCAACTAACAGCATGCGCCCCAACTACTGAGCCTGTGCTCTAGAACCCAGGAGGTGCGACTACTGAGCCCACACACACCACAGCTACTGAGCCCACGCTCCTGAGAGCCTGTGCGCCACAGGAGAAGCCACTGCAGCGAAAAGCCCGTGCACAAAGTGATGAGAAGCCCCTGCTCCCCAAAACGAAAGGCCCACATATCAACAAACATCCAGCACAGCCAAAAATAAATTATTTTAAAAATATCTTGAGAAAAATGACAATAAAACACAACCATACAAAATCTATGGGATGCAGCAAAAGCAATTCTCAGAGGGAAGTTCAGAGTGATGCAAGCATTCTTCAAAAACAAAAGAAAAATCTCAAACAAGCTAACTTATCACCTAAAAAAATTAGAAAAAAAGAACAAACAAAACTCAAAGTCAGCAGAAGGAAGGAAATAACAAAGATAAGGGAGGAAATAAATACAATAGAGGTTTAAAAAATAGAAAGGGAATTCTAAGGAGCCCGTGCACTGCAACAAGAGAAGCCACGGCAGGAAGAAGCCCAGTGGTCCAGTGGTTAAGACTCTGCACTATCACTGCCAAGAGCCTGGGTTTGATCCCTGGTTGGGGAACTAAGATCCCACAATCCTCGTGGCCCAACCAAAAAAAAAAAAAGAAACCAAGAGTTAATGCTTTGAAATAGTAAATAAAACTAACAAACCTCTGGTCAGGTTTACCAAGAAGAGAAGAGAGAACCCAAACAAAATAAGAAATGAAAAAAGAGAAACCTCAATCCATACCATGCTATGCTATTCTATGCTAAGTCACTTCAGTCGTGTCCGACTCTGTGTGACCCCATAGATGGCAGCCCACCAGGCACCCCTGTCCCTGGGATTCTCCAGGCAAGAACACTGGAGTGGGTTGCCATTTCCTTCTCCAATGCATGAAAGTGAAAAGTGAAAATGAAGTTGCTCCATACCATAGAAGTACAAAAAACCTTAAGAGAAATTTACAATTACATGCCAACAAATTTGACAACCTAGAAGAAACAGGCAACTTTCTAGAAACATACATCCCTCCAAAACGGACTAAGAAGAGACTATTTGAACAGACTGCTCACTAAAAGTGAAATAAAATCTGTAATTTAAAAAACAACAACAAAAAAACTCCCTACAAACAAAAGTCCAGGACCACATGACTTCACAGGCAAGTTCTACCAAACACACAAAGAATTTATATTGATCCTTCTCAAATTCCTTCAAAAGATTGAAGAGGAGACTCCCAAAGACATTCTATGAAGGTACCATCTCCCTGATAGCAAAATCCAGACAAAGATACCATGAAAAAAGAAAATTACAGGGCTTCCTTGGTGGCTCGGGGGTAAAGAATCCACCTGCCAATGCAGATGACATGGGTTTGATCCTTGATGAAGATTCCACAAGCCACTAGAGAGTAGACCCCACTTGCCATAACTAGAAAAAAATTCACACAACAACAAACACCCAATACAGCCAAAAAAGTTTTTGAGGAGAAAAAATATATATATATTACAGGTCAATATCCTTGATGAATATAGACACAACACTTCACCACAAAATATTAGCAAACCGAATCCAACAACACCTGAAAAAGATGACATACCACAACCAAGTTAGGATTCATCCCGAGTTAACAAGGATGGTTCACCATATGAAAACCAGTGTAATACACCATATAAACAAATGTTGAAAACCACACAATCATTTCAATAGATAGAGAAAACATTTGAGAAAATTTAATATCTTTTAATAAACTCTTACTGGGGCTTCCCTGGTGGCTCAGTGGTAAAGAATATACCTGCCAATAAAGGAGATCCCACATGCAGCAGAGCAACCAGGCCTATGCACCGCAACTACTGAGCCTGTCCTCTAGAGGCCAGGAGCTGCACCTACTCAGTCCAAATGCTGCAACTATTGCAGCCTCAACACCCTCTAACCCATGCTCCCCAATGAGAAGCCACTGCAATCAGAAGGCCATGAACCACAGTGAGTAGCCTCCACTCAGTGAAACCAGAGAAAAGCCCGTGCAGCAATGAAGACCCAACAAAGCCAAAAATAAAATGATTAAATAAAAAAAAAAAAAAAAAAAAAAAACCCTCTTACCAAAGTGAGTACAGAGGGGAATATATCTCAACATAATAAAAGCTATTTCTGACAGTCAGTCAGTCAATACAAAGTTCAACGGTGAAAACCTGAAAGCATTCCCACTAAAATCTGGAAGAAGGCAAGGATGCCAGCTCTAACCACTTCTACTCAACATAGTATTGGAAGTCCAAGCCTCAGCAATCAGACAAAAGAAAGAAAGAAAAGGTATGCAAACTGGAAGGGAAGAGGTAAAGCTGTCACTATATGCATATGACATGGTACAATATATAGAAAACCCTAAGGACCTTCACACAAAAACTACTCAATCTTATAAATGAAATCAGTAAAGCAGCAGGATATAAGATTAACATTTAGAAATCAGTGGTGTAAATTTCTTCTCATTACCAATGAAATATCAGAACGGGAATGTTAAAAAAACAATACTTTTCAAAATCACACCAAAAAAATAAAATACCTAGGAATAAACCTGACCAAAAAAGTGAAAGACTTATACACTAAGAACTGTAATATTTCAATAAAGGAAATTAAAGAGAATTCAAAGAAATCAGAAGATATCCTGTGCTCTTGAACTGAGAAAATATGCATTGTTAAAACAACAATACTACCCAAAGCAATTTACAGACTGAACGCAATCCCTATCAAATTAAATTTTTTGCAGAACTAAATTATTTGGAATAAATAATCCAAAAATTCACATGGAACCATAAAAGAACCAAAATTGCCAAAGGAATCCTGAGGGAAAAAAACAAACCAGGAGACAGAACTCTCCCAGACGTCACACAACACTACAAAGTACAGTAATGCAAACAATGTGGTGTTGGTACAGACAGACATCCAGATCAATGGAGCAGAACAGACAGCCCCAAAACAAACCCACACACCTAACATTGATGAATCTTCAACCAAGGAGTCAAGAATATAAAATGGGAAAAAGACAGTCTCTTCAGCAACTGGTATTGGGAAAGTTGGAGCTGTACGTAAATCAATGAAATTGGGATACACCCTCACATCATGCACAAAAATAAACTCAAAATGGCTTAAAGACAAACATAATACATAATGCCATAAAACTTCTAGAAGGGAGCATGGGCAAAACAGTCTCGAACATAAATCGTACCAATATTTTCTTAGGTCAGTCTACCAAAGCAATAGAAATAAAAACAAAATAAACAAATGGAAACTAATGAAACTTAAAAGATTTTTCCATAGTAAATGAAATCATAAAAAAATGAAAAAACAGCCTACAGAAGGGGAGAAAATCATGTCCAACTCTTTGCAATCCATGGATTATAACCTGCCAGGCTCCCCTGTTCATGGGATTTTCCAGGCAAGAATACTGGAGTGGGTTGCCATTTCCTTCTCCAGGGGATCTTTCCAACCCAGGGATCAAACTCCTGCTTGGGAGGCAGATTCTGTACCACTGAGCTACCTGGGAAACCCAAAAACGACATAAAGGGGCAGTAAGCACATAACGTAACTATTAGAGAAATGCAAAAGAAAACTACAGTGAGGGCTTCCCCAGTGGCTCAGGGTAAAGAATCCACCAGACCATGCAGGAGACAGAGGTTGGATCCCTGATCTGGGAAGATCCTGCATGTTGAACAACTAAGCCCATTCGCCACAACTATGGAGCCTGTACTCTGGAGCCCAGGAGCAGTAACTACTGGGCTTGGAAGCTTCAACTCCTGAAGCCCTAAAGGCCATGCTCCTGAACATAAGAAGCCATCACAATGAGAAGCCCTCGACCACAACTAGAGAGTAGCCCCAGCTTTGCCCTACTAGAGAAAAGCCCAAACAGCAACAAAGACCCAGCATGGCCACAAATAAATAAATACAAATAAAGTGATTAAAAAAAAACAACAATGAATATCACCTCACACTGGTCAGAATGGCCATCATTAGGGGGGAAAAGAACGGTCATCATTAAAAAGTCTATAAAGTAACAAATTCTGGAGAGGGTGTGGAGAAAATGGAAACCTCCTCAAGTGTTGGGAAGAACGTAAGTTCATGCAGCTACTATGGAAAAGAGCACAGAGGTTCCTCAAAAAATAAAAACAGAGTTACCCCAATCCAGCAATCCCAGTCCTGGGCATATACCCAGACAAAAGTATAATTCAAAAAGATACATGCAACCCTATGTTCATAGCAGTACTATTCACACAACAGCCAAGACAAGGAAACAACCGAAATGTCCAGTGACAGATGAATGGATAAAGATGATGTGATGCATATACACAATAGAATACTACTCAGCCATTAAAAAGAATGTAATAATGTCATTTGCAGCAACATAGATGGGCCTGGAGATTATCACACTAAGTGAAGTTAAGTTCGACAGACAAAAACAAATAAACAATACCACTTATATGTGGAATCTAAAATACGGCACAAATGAACTATGTACAGGCTCAAATGGCAGAAAGTGAAGAGGAACTAAAGAGCCTCTTGATGAAAGTGAAAGAAGAGAGTGAAAAAGTTGGCTTAAAGCTCAACATTCAGAAAACAAAGATCATGGCATCTGGTCCCATCACTTCACGGGAAATAGATGGGGAAACAGTGGAAACAGTGTCAGACTTTATTTTGTTGGGCTCCAAAATCACTGCAGATGGTGACTGCAGCCATGAAATTAAAAGACGCTTACTCCTTGGAAGGAAAGTTATGACCAACCTAGATAGCATATTCAAAAGCAGAGACATTACTTTGCCAGCAAAGGTCCATCTAGTCAAGGCTATGGTTTTTCCAGTAGTCATGTATGGATGTGAGAGTTGGACTATAAAGAAAGCTGAGCGCCGAAGAATTGATGCTTTTAAACTGTGGTGTTGGAGAAGACTCTTGAGAGTCCCTTGGACTGCAAGGCGATCCAACCAGTCCATCCTAAAGGAAATCAGTCCTGAGTATTCATTGGAAGGACAGATGCTGAAGCTAAAACTCCAATACTTTGGCCACCTGATGCGAAGAGCTGACTCATTGGAAAAGACCCTGATGCTAGGAAAGATTGAGGGCAGGAGAAGAAGGGGACAACAGAGGATGAGATGGCTGGATGGTATCACCGACTCGATGGACGTGAGTCTGAGTGAACTCCGGGAGTTGGTGATGGACAGGGAGGCTTGGCGTGCTGCGATTCATGGGGTCACAAAGAGTCGGACACGACTGAGCAACTGAACTGAACTGAACTGAACAGGCTCAAAGACATAGAGAACAGACCTGTCGTTGCCAAGGAGGGCGGGTAGAGGGAGCGGGAAGGACTGGGAGTTTGGGGTTAGTAGATACAAACTATATGGGCCATAGGGTTGCATAGAGTTGGACTCGACTGAAGCAACTTAGCACCCACGCACGCATGCATGCATATTACATTTAGAATGAATAAATAACAATATCCTAGTACATAGCAAGGGAACTAGATCCAATTTCCTGGGATATACCATAATGGAAAAGAATATATATATATATATAAAAAAAGAATGTGTATATGTGTATAACTGAGTCACCTTGTTGTATAGCAAAAATTAACGTAACACTATAAATTAACTATACTTCTACTAAAAAGAAAGCAGCAAGCATAAACAGGAAAAAAAGGAAAAAATAAAACAAACTCTTCTGTCTTCTGCATTGGCAAGCAGATTCTTTACCACTAGCACCACCTGGGAAGTCCTAAAATTCTTCCAATATCTCTAAAGTACAAGCAAGCAAACTTTTTTAATAGCAGTTTGAACAGAATCAACTTAGTAACTACAACTAGCTTTTAAATAAAGAAATAAAACAAAACTATAAGGACACATTGCCCAAACAGGTAAACAATGTTCAAGAAAACTCTTTCACACATATAATATATGGATTCCAATGTAAAATTAAGATCATGGCATCTGGTCCCATCACTTCACGGGAAATAGATGGGGAAACAGTGGAAACAGTGGCAGACTATTTTTTTGAGCTCCAAAATCACTGCAGATGGTGACTGAAGCCATGAAATTAAAAGATGCTTGCTCCTTCGAAGAAAAGTTATGACCAACCTAGACAGCGTATTAAAAAGCAGAGACATTACTTTGCCCACAAAGGTCCGTCTAGTCAAAGCTATTGTTTTTCGAGTAGTCATGTATGGATGTGAGAGTTAGACTATAAAGAAAGCTGAGTGCCGAAGAATTGATGCTTTTGAACTGTAGTGTTGGAGAAGACTCTTGAGAGTCCCTTGGACTGCAAAGAGATCAAACCAGTCAATCGTAAAGGAAATCAGTCCTCTATATTCATTGGAAGGACAGATGCTGAAGCTTAAACTCCAATACTTTGGCCACCTGATGCGAAGAACTGACTCACTGGAAAAGGCCCTGCTGCAGGGAAACACTTAAAGCAGGAGGAGAAGGGAATGACAGAGGATGAGATGATTGGATGGCATCCATCAAACTCGATGGACATGAGTTTGAATAAACTCCAGGAGCTGGTGATGGACATGGAGGCCTTGGTGTGCTGCAGTCCATGGGGTCGCAAAGAGCTGGACACAACTGAGCAACTGAACTGAATGTAAAATTACAGCCCCCCAAACTCTAGGACTGGGCTGCCGCAGGCCAAACTACAGGGAGAGAACACAGCCCCATCCATAAGCAGGAAATTGGACTAAAGATTTACTGAGCATGGCCCTGCCCACCGGAACAAGACCCTGTGTTCCCCACAGCCGGTCCCTCCTACGAGAAGTTTGCACAAGCCTCTTATCCTCATCCATCAAAGCACAGACAGAATGAAAACCACAATCACAGAAAACTAACCAAAATGATCACATGGCTCACAGCCTTGTCAGTCAAAGTATGAGCCACCCAAGACGAACGGGTCAAGGTGAGGAGTTCTAACAAAACGTGGTCCACCGGAGAAAAAAATGGCAAACCACTTCAGCATCATTGTCTTGAGAACCCCATGAAAAGTATGAAAAGGCAAAAAGATATGACACTGAAAGATGAACCCTCCAGCAGGTGAGCACGTGTCCAATATGCTACTGGAGAAGAACAGAGAAATAGCTCCAGAAGGAATGAGGAAGTTGAACCAAAGCGGAAACGACGCCCAGTTGTGGATGTGTCTGGTGGTGAGAAAAAAAGTTCAATGCTATGAAGAGCAATTACTGCATAGGAACCTGGAATGTCAGGCCCATGAATCAAGGTAAATTGAAGTGGTCAAACGGGATGGCAAGAGTAAACATCGACATTTTAGTAATCAGTGAACTAAAATGGATGGGAATGGGTGGATTTAATTCAGATGACCATTATAACCTGCCGTAAGCAAGAATCCCTTAGAAGAAATGGAGTAGTCCTCATAGTCAACAAAAGAGTCCAAAATGCAGTACTTGGGTGCAATCTCAAGAATGACAGAAAGATCTCTGTTCATTTCCAAGGCAAACCATTCAATATCACAGTAATCCAAGTCTATGCCCCAACCACTAACGCCAATGAAGCTGAAGTTGAACGGTTCTATGATGACCTACAAGACCTTCTAGAACTAACACCCAAAAAAAGATGTCCTTTTCATCATAGGGGACTGGAATGCAAAAGTAGGAAGTCAAGAGATACCTGGAGTAAAAGGCAAGTTTGACCTTGGAGCACAAAATGAAGCAGGGCAAAAGCTAACAGAGTTTTGCCAAGAGAACACACTGTTCACAGCAAACACCCTCTTCCAACAACACCATATGTCTACATATGGACATCACCAGATGGTCAATAAAGAAATCAGACTGATTATATTCTTTGCAGCTGAAAATGGAGAAGCTCTATACAGTCAGCAAAATCAAGACGTGGAGCTGACTGTGGCTCAGACCATGAGCTCCTTAATGCAAAATTCAGGCTCAAATAGAAGACAGTAGGGAAAATCACTAGGCCATTCAAGTATGACCTAAATCAAATCCCTTAGGATTATACAGTCAGATCAGATCAAATCAGATCAGTCGCTCAGTCATGTCCGACTCTTTGCAACCCCATGAAATTGCAGCACGCCAGGCCTCCCTGTCCATCACTAACTCCCGGAGTTCACTGAGAGTAGAAGTTACAAATAGATTCCAGGGATTAATCTGACACAGAGTGCTTGAAGAACTATGGAGGAGGTTCCTAACATTGTATAGGAGGTGGTGACTAAAACCATCCCCAAGAAAAAAAAATGAAGCAAGACAAAATGGTTGTCTGAGGAGGCCTTACAAACAGCTGAGAAAAGAAGAGAAGCAAAAGACAAAGGAGAAAAGGAAAAATATACCAAACTGCATGCAGAGTTCCAAAGAATAGCAAGGAAAGATAAGAAAACCTTTTTAAGTGAACAATGCAAAGAAATAAAGGAAAATAAGAGACTGGGAAAGACTTGAGATCTCCTCAAGAAAATTAGAGATACCAAGGGAAAATTTCATGCAAAGATGGACAGAAATGGTGTAGATAAAACAGAAGCAGAAGATATTAAGAAAAGGTGGCAAGAATATAGAGCTATACAAAAAGTTATTAATGACCCTGATAACCAAGATGGTGTAATCACCCACCTAGAGCCAGACATCCTGGAGAATGAAGTCAAGTGGGCCACAGGAAGCATTACTACTAACAAAGCTGGTGGAGGTGATGAAATTCCAGCTGAGCTATTTCAAATCCTAAAAGATGATGCTGTGAAAGTGCTCCACTCGATATGCCAGCAGATTTGGAAAATTCAGCAGTGGCCACAGGACTGGAAAAGGTCAGTTTTCATTCCAATCCCAAAAAGGGGAATGCCAAGGAATGTTCAAACTACCACACAATCGCACTCATTTCACATGCTAGCAAAGTAATGCTCCAAATTCTCCAAGCGAGGCTTCAACAGTACATGAATGAAGAACTTCCAGATGTACAAGCCAGATTTAGAAAAGGCATCAAATTGCCAACATACACTGGATCATAGAGAAAGCAAGGGAATTCCAGAAAAACATGTACTTCTGTCTCACTGACACCGCTAAAACCTTTGACTGTGTGAATCACAACAAACCATGCTTCTGCTGCTGTTGCTAAGTCGCTTCAGTCGTGTCCAACTCTGTGCAACCCCATAGATGGCAGCCCACCAGGCTCCCCTGTTTCAGGGATTCTCAAGGCAAGAACACTGGAGTGGGTTGTCAGTTCCTTCTCTACAACAAACCATGGAAAATTCTTAAAGAGATGCAAATGCCAGTCAGTCCACCTTACCTGCCTCCTGAGAAACCTGCATGCAGGTCAAGAAGCAACACTTAGAACCAGACATGGAACAAAGACTGGTTCCAAATTGGGAAAGGAGTACATCAAGGCTGTATATTATCACCCTGTTTATTTAACTTACATGCAGAGTACATCACGCGAAATGTCGGGCTAGATAAAGCACAAGCTGCAATAACCTCAGGTACACAGATGATACCACCCCAATGGCAGAAAGCAAAGAGGAACTGAAGAGCCTCTTGATGAGAGTCAAAGAAGAGAGTGAAAAAGCTGGCTTAAATTTCAACATTCAAAAAACTAAGATCATGGCATCTGGTCCCATCAGTCTCATCACTTCATGGCAAATAGATGGGGAAAAAGTATAAACAGTGACAGATTTTATTTTCCTGGGCTCCTGATGTCTGCTGACAGTGACTGCAGCCATGAAATTAAAAGACGCTTGCTCCTTGGAAGAAAAGTTATGACAAACCTAGACAGCTTATTTAAAAGCATAAACATTACTTTGCTGACAAAGGTTCATATAGTCAAACCTATGGCTTTTCAAGTATTTATGTATGGATGTGAGAGTTGGACCGTAAAGAAGGCTGAGCACTGAAGAATTGATGCTTTTGAACTGTGGTGTTGGAGAACAGTCTTGAGAGTCCTTTGGATGGCAAGGAGATCAAACCAGTCAATCCTAAAGAAAATCAATCCTGAATATTCATTGGAAGCACTGATACTGAAGCTGAAGCTCTAATACTTTGACCACCTGATGGGAAGAGCTGACTCACTGGAAAAGACCCTGATGCTGGGAAAGACTGAAGGCAAGAGGAGAAGACTATAAGATTGTACCTAACATTACTAACTAAACCGATAATTGCTAGAAATAATTATGATCCTGCTACGCCATGATGATACCACATAAGTTCTTCTGCCACTTTAAAGTCAAATTCCCTTCAAACAACAACTCAGAACCACAAAGCCCACATGCCGCAACTTAAGACTGAAGATTCCTCATGCCACAACTAAGACCCGACATAGCCAAATAAATAAGTAAATAAAAAAAGATATGTTTTAAAAACTACAACGAGGTATCACCTCACACTAGTCTGAACAGCCATCATCAAAAAATCCATAAAGTATAAATGCTGGTGAGGGTATGGAGAAAAGGGAAATCTTCTACATTGTTGGTAGAAATGTAAATTGGTACAGCTACTATGGAATATGGAGGTTGCTGAAAAACCTAGAAATAGAGCTAGAAAAACCTAGAAATAGAAACATGAGCCAGCAATCCCACTCCTGGATATATAACCAGAGAAAACCGTAATTCAAAAGGATGCCCACACTGCGATGCGGCACTATTTACAATAGCCAGGACATGGAAGCAACCTCAACATTCATCAACAGAGGAATAAAGATGTGGTACAAGTATACAACAAAACATAACTCAGTAATAAAAAGGACTAAAATAATGCCATTTACAGCAACATGAATGGACTTAGAGACTGGCATACGGAGTGAAGTAAGTCAGTATGAGAAAGATAAGGATAACATAGCTTATATGCGGAATCTAGAAAAATGTTACAGATGAACTTATCTGCAAAGCAGAAACAGAGTCACAAATGACAGATGTGGAAAACAAACTTACGGTTACCAAGGAGGAAAGGGGAAGGTGGGATGAAATGGGAGACTGGGATTGACATATATACTATATGACATATTACTATACATAATATAGGTAACTAATGAGAACCTACTGTATCGCACAGGGAACTCTACTCAATGCTCTGTGGTGACCTAAATGGAAAGAAAACCTAAAAAAGGGTGGCCATATGCATACACATAACTGATTTATCTTGCTGTACAACAGAAACTAACATAACATTGTAAAGAAACAATTAAATTTTTTCAACTAAAAAAAAATCAGAGTTTGGATAGGATCAAAAATCCATTCTAAAAATATGATTTAAGATTTTAAAAATACTGTACACACAAGTAGCAAATACTATTTAAGTACTCACTAAATAGTTACTTTAATTTTTTCTTGTTTTCTTAAGTTTTTATAATATAGATTGCTACTATAATAAAATATAATAAGAAAAAACTGTAACAATTATTTTAATAAAGAAAAATCAAACAGAGCACCATTCAATTAAATAATAAAATGATGGGACTTTCCCCTGGTGGTCCAGTAGTTAAGAACCCACCAAGCAATGCAGGGGATGCAGGTTTGATCCCTGGTCAGGAAACTAAGAGGCTTTGTGGTGGCTCAAGCAGGAAAAGAATCTGCCTGCAATGCAGGAAACCCAGGTTCAATCCCTGGGTTGAGAAGATCCTCTGGAGAAGGGAATGGATCCCCATTCCAGTATTCTTGCCTGGAGAACTCCATCGACAGAGGAGCCTAGCAGGCTACAGTTCATGCGTGGCAGAGTCCGACACAACTGAGCAACTACCACACACACACAGACAGGAAACTAAGATTCCACATGCTGCAGAGCAACTAAGCCCGACAGTCACAACTACGGAGCCCACCAGCCCCAACTAGAGAGCCTGTGCGCTGCAACAGAAGATCCCACATGACGCAACAGGGGCCCCACGCGCCAGGTACCACAACCAAGACCTGACGCAACCAACAAATAAACATTTTTTGAAAATTTAATGAAACGATGACTTTTCTTTTTAGTAAGTACCTTTTCTTGAAAGACAACAGCAGTTTCCAGCCCGGGCATGATGTCCAGTAGGAGTCTGCAAGCTGCAGTGTTTAAAGGGGGCTCTCGGCTTGTCATCACATATGCATTCACCAGCTGTAAAGAAGAGTGATACTTTTCATCTGAAATTCAACCCAATCAAATTAATGAAGTCTAGTAAATCCATACCATATTCCCATAGCTTGCCTACAGAATATTAAAGAAGACTGTAAGACTATACCTAACATTACTAACTAAACCTATAATTACTGGAAATATGATCCTGCTATGCCATGATACCATACAAGTTCTTCTGTCACTTTAAAGTCATATTCCCTTCAAACAACAACTCAGCAACCACAGAAATTAAAACTCAAGAGTTATCACAAAAAAATCACCTCCCATGCTTATACTTTTTTAGAAAGACAAAACAGGGCAAAACAAGCCTCCCCTCACCCCTCCCTGATTCTTGACAATGATTAATGACAAAACTTTGAGTTTTATATTTTATATATATATATTTTTTATTTTATTTTATATATTAATAATGCTTTCTTTTTGGCACTCATCAGATAAAAAAACACTGGATCTCTAAGTGTCACCGTGTTCTGTTACTGGATATACAATAGTGATAAGACACAGTCCCATCACCAAAAGCTTCAGAATCCAAAAAAGGTGACAGCTGGGAAAAACAAGTATCATAAGTACAGGATGCCACAGAAGCCTGGAGGAGATCATAAAGCTTGCAAAGGAATCAGTAAAGGCTGCAGAGAGGAAGGGGTTCCAGCAAGAACATGAAGGACAAGGAGGAACAGCTAATGAGGGGTGAAAAGGAAAGGAGGCAAAGGGCAAGAACTAAAAATTGAAAGAACAAAGGCCATGACAAACAGGTTTATAAACCAAAATAAGAAATTTAAAGTTCATCGTGAGAACAATGGGAAACCACTAATGCATTTTAAGCAAGACAGTGAGTGCCATGATCACTTTTTGCATTTGATAAAGAATGGGTTGGAGGAAGACAAGATAAGAAGAGAAACCAATTAAGAGGCTATTGCAGTACCAACAGAGATATGGTGGTGGTTAGCCTAAGGTCTGGGAACAAGGGCAGAAAGAAGTCGAGGAATTTGTGAAGGCTAAGGGGTAGGGATCCATAAGAGCTGTTAACTTCACTGAATAAGAGAGCTTAGAGGAATAAAGGGGGCTTTCCCGGTGGCGCCAGTGGTAAACAATCAGGAGATGCCAATGCAGGAGACTCAAAAGATGCAGGTTCGATTTCTGGGTCGGGAAAATCCCCTGGAGGAGGAAATGGTAACCTGCTCCAGTATTCTTGCTGGGAAAAATCCCATGGACAGAAGAGCCCAGTGGGCTACAGTCCATGGGGTCACAAAGATGAGTCAGACATGACTGAGCATGCACACACGCTAGAGGAATAAAGGAACTTCTAGCTGGTTAGGAAAGGACACCATTACTGAGCTAGAGAATAAGAGAAACCGACTACGGGGCAAGCAATTAGACATGCAGAACTCAAGGTGCCTTTGGGAAATATCCATGTGGGGATTAGAAGGCAAGCTGGAAGTGACGTGAAGCAGAGGAGAGCTACCAGTGAAAGAGAAGTAAAACTGAGAATTAAGATAGATAGTAACTACTGAGCCCTCATGTGCCAGGTTCTACACCAAGCACTTTTCAGACTTAATTTCATTCAAGGATTACAAAAATATTTTAAGGTTAATCACTACCATCCCCATTTTATAGATTAGAGAAATAAAGCTTAGAGAGGCTTAAGCTGCCCACAGATCAAAATGTCAAAGAAAAGTAGAGCTGCATTTAAACCCCAAACATGGACCCCAAAGCCCATGCTCTCAAGTATCATGCTATTTGCCTCCAAAAACAAACGTAATTATTACTATGAATTATTACTATGTTTAGGAGCTGTAATACATACTTTTCCCCCTCATTTACTCAACAGACCTGAGTGAAATACCTCAGGTTATTTGACTTCCTTTCCTTCCTTTCCTCCCTCCACATGTCCAGTGCACAGCATGCACACACACAGTGTGCACACCCAGTGTCAGTGCAGAAGCATGCTGCACACACCACTCTTAATTTTTCCATTCAGGAATCCAAGAGAACTTCTATATTTCCAAATTCAAAATCATCTCACTCCAGTATGAGCATAGATGCCTTGAGAACCCTCATCAATATGCAACTGAACACCAAAGAGAAAATACCCTGGCCACAGCCAGGACTTTGGTAATGAAGAAGTCCATAATTAATCTTATTTTAGTCTGGTATTGAACCAATACCAGTCTTATTTTAGTCTGGTATTGAACCAATACCAGATTAAAAAATCTATGCACTCTATTCCCAACTTTGTCAAGACCTCAGGAGAAAGTAGACAATTTACAGAAAAATAAAGGTAAAGCATCTGTTGATGATAATCTCTGGAGAAAAGTAAGAAGGAAACCTACTGCATTCATGAAATCATCATTCTTGAAGAGTATTCTCAGCAAATGGCCCAGCATACACTCTGGATCAGCTCGACCTGCCGAAAGAAGAGGGGAGGAGCAAAGGAATGAGTAAGTCATCCCAGTTAAGCAACTCAGACCTCTGGAAAGGAACAAGGGTGGTTTTAAGTACCATTAAAAGGCCAGCAAAAATTAACAGAAATGAAGAAAAGATTCTCTTGATGAACTAGATCTCATAAGAAGCATTCTTTAAAACTAAAAATGACAAAAACTTCAAACACTGCTTTCTAACCTTCCCATCTCCCAGTATACTGTCTACACATCAAGGCCAAATTAAACAAATGAGCACAAGACCCAGACTAGCGTCACTCAGAGTATACAAGGTCTATGGAAGAATCATAAAGGATCCTAAGAGAATGTAAACACCTGACCTCCCAAAGAGAAAAAGGAAGGAAGCATAGCTTCTCTTGATGGGTGGCCTGGAGTGAAAACAGGCTCCAAGCCCAGTCTCTCAGCTATAATGCCAACAGCAGCAGCAGTACGTCCTCAAACCTGTAACAACAGGCCAGGTTTGAGGGCGAGGGGAGTCCCACCAAGCAATCACCTAATGCTAAAGATAAAGTGAACTTGGTCATCTTAACTTCTGAGCTCCTAGAAATACAAAGGAGGCCAGAAATCTAGGATTTACTCAATACACAGCCTAAAAATGAAAGAATTTGCTAATCGTTGGGAAAATTATTGGTTTGCTTTTAAAACAGGTATCATCTATTTTATTTAATTTTCCTTTTAGAGTGGCAAGTTTAGTCAAAGGATAGAGTTTCAGATGAAGATATAAATTGCCGATAAAAAGTTTTTACCAACCTGTAATTAATACCCCAAAGTACTTCACAGAACAGAAGTTAGAGAATGGCATCAGAAAAACAAATGTGGACCTCAGATTACCTAACTTTCTGTTTATAAATGATGAAACTAAGACCCTTATTCTTTTTTAAAGAAATTATGCCTAGTGACAAATAATGTTTTAATATAAGAGACAGAGGAAATAAATTGTCTTTAAATCTCTACTGAAAAAAGGCATTCTTCTCTCCCTTCTTCCTTGTTACCATTTCATCCTTTCCAAGGCAATGTCACTAAGCATGATCATCTCTTTTAATTCTTTTCACAATCCCATGAATTACTTGATTTTCACTCTCCCACTTTTTCTTGCTCTTACTGCCTTACTGAAGATGTGAGTTCATTAAGCAAATAGTTCTCAAAATCACAAGTGGGGATATCTAGGACAAGAGCAGCAGGTAACATCACATAATAACTAGACACTCAATCTGAAATGCCTAGCTCACTTACATTTGGGAATAAAAGTCTAAGAAACAGAAGTATAACACTGGTACATTCAGGTGGATATACAATGTTCTTATTTTTATTAAGTTCCACTCATTCTCACTGTCTCTCCACTTACAAGATCTGTCTCTTCTCTCCAAAAAGAACTGCTTCTGGTTTTATAAAGAGAAAATTTATATGCTGCGTGGACCCATATGACTTAAGTTGTGCCCCCTGGTAATCTACCTTCGGATATAAAATGGCAGTCTCGAGTCCCACATAGTTCTGTACTGTAGCAAATTCCATGCCAAACCAGGCTAGGTCTTCATGGCTCACTGACCCAAAGAAAATCACGTTAACCTGAGGTAGCATATTTTAGCTACTGGAACATTAAAGTAGACACCAAGAAGTCCATTTATTATTCAAGGTTCCAAGTATCAATTTCATAACTAAAAGGCATTAAATGCATTCTCAACCACATTTCCCCATTAGTAAAAGGATAATTATTGTTGTTAGAAAGATGAAGGCACACAGAGTATAACATCTTCTGGTTCCAAAGTCAAAAAGAGAGAACATTTTTCTTCCTTTTAAATCTTTGTAATCATTTCAACTAATAAGGTATATCTATATAATCTAATTCCTTTAAGTACTTGATAAATATTAAAAATATTTCCATTTTTCCAGGAATGTATTTTTCCTTGCTGCCCCCATCTTGAGCAATATTTTAAGAAATTCTATTTCAACTGAAAAATAGTCCTTATAGTAAGCAGTTTTCTTTTGTAAGAAAATTAGAGCCAGAATTAAGAAAACACAGATCTCACCAGGATGCCGATCATCAAATGGGTCTGGATCCCCCTTACGATATTCTTCAGTTTCTTTTTCAATCAATTCAGACATCCTAATACAAAGGGAAGACAAGGTCAATGCTAAACAAGCATACGAAAAAAAAAGATGTACCACCACCTACAATAGTCAACGCAACCGTCAAGGTACAAAATAAAAGCAAAAAATTAGAAAGAGGGTGTTGTCCTGACAAACATAAAGATCTAACCAACCATCTCATAAAACAATTTCCACTCCCAAATTCATTCTTCTCTCCAACTCTCCTGTCTCAAAAAACAGCACTACTATCCCCTCAGAAGCCAAAAGCCCAGGAGACATCCTTAAATCCTTCCTTTTTCTCCCTTTCCCCATTGCAGTACTTCTTATTAGCTCTACCTAACAAAATATCTCCTGACTTCAATCATTTCTTTAAGTCTTGACCAGAAATGTCCAGACCATACTATTTTGGACTCTCTACTCTCAAAACAGCAGACTTCAGACCTTTCTACTGTTTTTGACTTTTTTCAAATTACCTACCCTCTCTGTGCCTAACCTGTAATATGAGGATAACAGTGTGTATCTTAGAGTTTCCCTGAGGTTAAACTTGATATATATGCACTCTGCTTAGAACAGAGCTTGACATCAGAACTACTTAGGTGTTGTTCCTATGAAAACTGGGAATCAAAAACAAAGGGAGGGTTCATGAGGGAGGGGACATATGTATACTTATGGCTGATTCATGTGCATATATGGCAAAAAACAACACAATATTGTAAAGCAATTATCCTCCAATTAAAAATAAACAAATTAGGGGGAAAAAAAGAACAAATGGGGCTCCTTCAATGGCTTAGTGGTAAAGGATTCACCTGCGAATGCAGGAGACATGGGTTCATCCCTGATCCAGGAAGAACCCACAAGGTCCCCGAAGACTTGGAGCAACTGTGTAAGTCCATGCGCCACAATTATTGAGCCTGGGAGCTGCAATTACCGAGCCCATGCGCCCTAGAGCTGGTGCAACCCAAGCGAAGCTCACACGCTGCAATGAAGACCCAGCACAGCCAGAAATAAATAAATAAAATTATTATTTAAAAAAAATAGAAAACCAGTCAATCTAAGGCAAATACTGATGTGATGCAGCAGGAGGGAGCCTTCTGGAGGTAGTTCTCAAGTTCTATAACTTGATCTAGGTGGTGGTTTTACAAGTAAAGATTCTATCAGAGCATTATACAACACACAGTCATAGCTTGGCATCTGTAAGGAATTGGTTCCAGGACCTCCCAGGGACACTAAAATCCTCTGTCAAGTCCTTTACATAAAAATGGCCGAGTACAGTTGGCCCTCCACATTCACAGATTCAAGCAACCATGGGTCAACTATAAATTACTGCACTGGTCAAAATGCTCATTCAGGTTTTTCTGTAACCTCTTACAGAAAATACTGTAGGAAATAACCAGTGAACTAACAGACCCACAGTCTGGAGGACGGTAGGCATTCTGCCCCATCTAAAATATACTTTTAACTCATCCTACTGCATCTTTAAATTCTCAGTCTAGCCTTGAAGATACTTTTTACGATCTTTGCTCCATGTAATTTTAGCTTCCATTCCTAACATATATTCACCCTGCACTCTGGTGGAGCCCATTTCCTCCCTGCCACAGAAACATGCCGTTCATTCTCCCCTAGATAGATACCCTTTTCAGGCACATTTTCACTTTTCCTAGAAAACCTTGTCTTCTTTGCTTTTCATCAATATATATTCTAACAACTTTCAAGCCCCTGTTCCAAGGAACCTTACCACATACTATATTGGAAGGCCCACTGGATTTGGAGTGAAAACCCAGTACCCTAATCTTAGCTTTCTACTGCCTGGCTATACAGGCAGTCTTTTTCAAGTAGCTCAGAGGATGGCTACCTTTTAACAATGTGGCTGTCAGTGATAGTTTTACTAACAAATGAGGAAGCTGTCCTGATAAACAAAAGGTCCTCAAACACTTGAGTGAATAGAAGAAACAGGCTTATTCAAATTCTTTCCATTTTTCTAAGCCCTGGAATATTCACAAACCATCTGCCCGATCTAGCACTTTATTACCTACTATTCTGTAACACTACCCACTTTTTTTTAGATCCATTTAGTTGCCTCCCAGATAGTTACCTTCTTGAACATAGGGTTCTGCTGAATAGCACAGTATAATGACAAAGTTCAGGGTCAAATATGATAAATAATATGAAATAATCCTGAAAATACAGTAACTTGTTTTTGGCCTCACCACACAGCATGCAGGATCTTAGTTCCCCAACCAGGTATTGAACCTGGGCCCTTGGCAGTGGAAGTGCTGAGTCCTAACTACTGGATCACCAGGGAATCCCCAAAAATAAAACATTAAAAAACATTTTTTGAGAAATTTAGTGAGTCTACCATGAACAGTACCATTTATCACTCTCTCCTCCTTTCAAAATTACATCAATCAATAATCCACATGTTAAATGCACAATATTTAAGATTCTTTAATTCATATGGCTACATTTCAAGTAGCTTGTGATTAGTAATTCTTCATCTCCAATGCCTCTACAAATGCAAATCCACTTTCCACCAGTCAGCAAAAATCCTTTCCCTAAAATAAAAAACTGTACTTTCACATGTTTCGCATCAAGAGCAGTTATGAACAAAGCATTTATCCCTGTTTAACCTTTCATAAGACCATAGTTCTCTTTATCCCTAGAGAATAGATCATTGCATAAACAAAATTTTTTTTCTGTTATATCAAAGATTAGATATTAAACAGCCTGTTGTTTCAAAGACTTCCTGTTAACAAAAATCACGGGTATCCCTCCCTAGTCTATTTTTCACTCTCTCTCCTCAACACAGTCATTCAATAAAATTATGTACCACACAGTTCACTATGTACCAGGCAAAGGGCAAGTCTTCACTGTCTGAAGAGACACGAGGAGACACCAATAAAAATGGGAAGTACTTGCCCTCAGAAAACTTAGAGTTTAGTAAGGAGACACATGTAAAATGATAATTACAGTACAAGTGGTAATTAAAATGAGAGAAAGATTTTTTAATCAAAATATAGTTATTTACAATGTTAATTACCACTGTACAGCAAAGTGATTCAGTTATACATATTCGTACATGTATTCCATTTTTAAATATCCTTTTCCATTATGGTTTATCATGATATTGAATATAATTCTCTGTGCTACAGTAAGACCTTTTTGTTTATCTATTCTATATATAAAAGACTAGATTTGCTAACCCCAACCTCCCATTCCACCCCTCTCCCAACTCCCTCCCCTCCCCTCAGCAACCACCAGTCTGTTTTTCTATGTCCATGATTCCATTTCTGCTTCATAGACAGGTTCATTGGGTCATATTGTGTCATATTTAAGAATTCATGTATAAGTGGTATCATATGGTATTTACAGACATGATTCTTGAACTGCTTCCTGAAAAGACTAGAGCTTGCCAGGCAGATATACCAAAGAAAGGTTTTTCAAGCCAAAGAAACAGCAAATATAAAGGCAAACAGACACTGGAAAACATGGTACTATTCCTCACTAAAAAAGAACAACACTATGAGGCAGAAAAAGGAAGTAGGGGCCAAATTATAAACAGCATCATAAGCCACTCTAAAGTTTACATTTCATTTTGTAGGAAAAGAGAGCCAGAAAAGAATTACAAGTTGAGGTATGACAATCAGATTTGTGTGTGAAAAAGATAAATCTTTCAGCAAAGAGGATGTTGTATTAGAAGAGGGTAAACTGGAGACAGGGATAATGCACGCTGCCTAATAAGTCAGCCAAGATATGATCAATACCTAATGAAGAGACAGGGAAGGGGAACAAGAGGAAGCAGAAATCCTCAGGGCTTGGTGACTAGGTTGTGCTAGGAAAGGAATACACTAGGGAGGATGGTTTTCAGATTTTAGTTTAATGCCAGTCCAGGTTCAATGCACGATGCTGGATGCTTGGGGCTGGTGCACTGGGACGACCCAGAGGGATGGTATGGGGAGGGAGGAGGGAAGAGGGTTCAGGATAAATTTTAAGAAAAATTATTAAAAGTAAAAAATAAAAATAAAAAAAATAAATAAAATGCCAAAAAAAAAGAAAAAAAGAAAAAAAAAAAAAACCATTTGCACCAAGGCAGGGAGTACAAAAGTACATGCTGTGAATGAAGACGGAGGCAGGATGATGACAAGAAGCTCTATTTTGGACACAGTGTGTTTCAAGTGTCTGTGGAACAACCAGGAAAGGATGTATACACCAGTAGCTGAGAAATGGGTCTAAAATTTTTATAAAGAGGAGCCTGAGGTAGAAAAAGAGACTGAGAATAATTTTTTAAATCATGGACAGAGGTGAAACTAGGTAAAATATCTAGCGTGAAGAGAGAAAAGAACCACCAACAAAACTCTGGAGCTAAAACACTGGCAGGAGAAGAACCTACGAAAGAGCATGACAACAAAAGAGCCTGAGAGGAAAAGGAAGCAATTTTAAAAGCCTCAAGACAGAGACATAAAGACTAGTTCTGACAGGGAAAAAAAATGTATTAAGAATTCACAAAATGATAATGTTCTACACTATTCTCCAATGTTTCTTTTTTGGCCACGTTGCACAGCTTGCAGGATCTCAGTTCACCAATTAGGTGCTGAGCCTGTGCCCCTGGCAGTGAAAGCCCTGAATAATAACCACTGGACCACCTGGAAATCCCCAAATTTCCTTTAAAAGAAAAAACACTTAATTGGTCATACCTGGTAAGGATGGGTACCATGTCCTGCCCACTGCCATGTTCCTTTTCCCACTGCTCCAACAGGGTAGTGAGCTCAGCTTTGGAGTCCACATGGACCGCTACTGTAGTCATGGCTTGACCTGGGAAGAAGCAAAACACAAACACACAAATTAACACAGGCAAATAAACCTGACAGACTTTCTACAAAAGGGAAAGTGAGGGAGGGAAAAAAAGGATGAACAAACAAGGAAGTTAAAAGTATGCAAAATTTAACCCTTGGATAATTTTATTTGTGGTACAGTGCAAAATCTGGGACTGGGGACCTGGATACTCATAAAGGTCTGACAAACAAGTCTGTTCACCTTTCTCAAGCTGTTTGCTAGACTTTGGGAACTGGATCAAAATCATGATTTTTAACCTTTCTATGAGCAGGAATTCCTAAGAATCAGGCAAAACCTATGGTTTCTCTCTCCTCTCAGAAACACACATACATGTATCCCTGCTTTTCAGAAGTTCACTTTATGCCACATCATTTTTATGGCATCACTGACTCAATGGACACGAGTCTGAGCAAACTCCTGGAGACAGTGAAGGACAGGGAAGCCTGGCATGCTGCAGTTTTCTCAGCTCAGAGAGTCAAACACGGCTTAGCAACTGAACAATTTTTATGAAAGACCTATATTAGTATGTTTTGCTAACCCAAAGAAATCTGAAGAGGATATTGTGTTGGTTTCGCAGCAAGCCATTCTCACTGCTGCAACTCCAAGCAGAGAAAGGCGCCACCAAGCTCCTTTCATACGAACTACACTCAGCAATAAGCTACTACAGCTCTGAACTGTGCCTACGAGCATCTGGGCTTTATCTCAATCTTTGTGCATCCGTTAGCAAGACGTGTCCTAAGGCAACTGCTTCACTTTATGTCATTTCAGTTCATGAAAGGTCTCACAGGGACACTCTACAATCTGTATCTGTACATTATTATGTACAATAATCCCAAATCTAGATCTGAGGTCCAAATCTGTGAAGCTGCTCTTTTTTTTAAGACACAAAATATAGCAAATACTCCCAGAAAGACTGTGTTCTTGTAAGTCTTCAGGGGAAAATTCTATGAAAGATAAGTAACACATTCCTGTTAATTCTTAACAAAAGATCAAGAAATGAAGTGGTTATCATTACCAACATGAAAGCTGGGAAGGAATATTATAAACTAATTTGTTCTTCAGGCTTCCTAATCTATCTCACAGCTCCTGGAAGGAGGATAACAGGCTGGAGAAAGGCAGAAAAAGTTGCTGAGCTGAGTGATGAGCCCAGGGGTGCAGGGCAGGGAGGTGAGACAGGCTCTGGAGCAGCCATATGAGACATCGACTTGGGGAAGAGAGGTTTACAAGTGATTCCAGAAGGGATAAATGAGACCCAAATGTTCAGATAGTTTACTTCTCTTGCCAAAGCAGTCTTAGGATCAAAATGTCAAATCCTGACATGCAAATGTATATTTTCACAGACACAGCAACCATTCTATAAAAAACTTTGTCCAAAAAAAAAAATCACTAGCTCATCTAGGATTATTTGTTCTTTGTTCTAAAGGCATCTGACGTAAGACCAAAGAAATACATTTACCATCAACCCTCTAAATTTTGGGCTTCCCTCATAGCTCAGTTGGTAAAGAACCTGCCTGCAGTACAGGAGACCTGGGTTCGATTCCTGAGTCAGGAAGATTCCCTGGAAAAGGAAATGGCAACCCACTCCAGTATTCTTGCCTGGAAAAGCCCATGGACAGAGGAGCCTGGCAGGCTACAGTCCATGGGGTTGCAAGAGTGGGGGACACAACTTAGAGACTAAACCACCACCACCACTCTAAATTTAAACATTTATCTTTTAATCAAATTGAGGCAATTCTAATAGTAGACAGTGATTCCTGTCACCTGAGCTACCCCTAAATCCAAAGAATATTTTCAAAACAAAGTTAAAATGCTTCTTTTCTACAAAGAATCCACATTTTCAGTTTTATAGCCAAAGACACAAGAGAAATACTGCAAATGTGACCAAATAATATGGACTTGTGACTTCAACTTGAGAAGACCCAAGGTATATTTTTGACTGCAACCTAACTATAAATGCATTTTTAAAAATAAATTTACTTAGAATGAAGTGTAGTCGCTCAGTCATGTCTGACTCTTTGAGACCCCATGGACTATAGCTTGTCAGGCTCCCTGTCCATAGTATTCTCCAGGCAAGAATACTGGAATGGGTCACCGTTCCCTTTTCCAGGGGATCTTCCAAACCCAGGGATCGAACCCAGGTCTCCCACACTGCAGGTGGCTTCTTTACCATCTGAACCACCAGGGAAGCCCCAGAATAATTACAGGTTTATTTTTTTTTTAAAGTTGTGAAGACAGCAAAGAGAATTCCCATACACCCGTCGCTCAGTTCAGGTTCCCCTAATGTTATCTTATAGTGACGTGATGTCAAAATTAAGAAACTGAAAATCAGTACACTACTTTTAACTAAACTCCAGATCTGACTCACAGTTCACCAGCTTTTCCATTCACATTCTTTTTCTGTTCCAAGATCTCATCCAGGACACATTACTTTTAGTTGTCATGTCTCCCTAATGTCCTATGGTCTGTGACAGTTTTTGAATCTTCCCTTGTTTTTATGACCTTGACAATCTGGAGGAGTATTAGCCAAGGGGTAGAATGGGGCGATGATTTTATCAAAGTTTCCCCCAATTTTATCAATGTTTCCCTCAGTAAAATTTTATGCTGAGGTAAGAGATCTAAAGACTGAGGAAAGTAGTAACATATGGTAACAGCAAAGTTAATCTCTTACAACACATTCTAAAAGTGCAGGAGAAACAGCTTTACTTGTGCATTCCACCCAACACTTGAAAGAATTACGATTACTCCTCAAATTATTCCAAAAAATTGAAGAGGAGGCAGACTTCCTAATGTACATAAAGCCAATACTACCCTGATACTAAAGACAGATAATATCACTAGCAATCTGCAGACCAATATGCTTTATGAAAATAGATGTAAAAATCCTTAATGAAATACTAGAAAAATGAAAACAGCAGGACATTAAGAGGATGAGATACCACAACCAAGTCGGATTTAGCCCAGGAATACAACGGTGGTTTGATATATGCAAATCAATTAAAGTAACACAATACATTAATAGAATGAAGGGGAGGCGGTGAGCCTGTGATTGATATAGAAGAAGCATCTGACAAAATCCAACATCCTTTTGTGAAAAACACTTGCTAAATCAGGAACAGAACTTCCTCAATAGGGCATGGTAAAGAGCATTAATTACAAAAACTCACAGCTGACATGGGCTTCCCAGATGGCTCAGTGAGTAAAGAATCCACCAGCAATGCAAGAAACATGAGTTTGACCCCGGGACGGGAAGATCCCCTGGAGGAGGGCATGGAAAGACACTCCAGTATTCCTGCCTGCAGAATCCCAAGGACAGAGGAGCCTGGAGGGCTACAGGGCCCATAAGGTCGCAGAGTCAGACACGACTGAAGCAACTAACAGTTAACACATGCTCAATGGTGAAAAGACTGAAAGCTTTCCCCCTAAAATCAGAAACAAAACAAAGATCTCTGTTTTCACAACTTAAGCACTGTGCTGAAGTTCTAGCCAGAAGAATTAAGACAAAAAAATTAAAAAGCATCCAAGTTGGAAAGGAAGAAGTAAAATTATCGTTATTGACAGATGATATGACCCAATATATAGTAAATCCTAAAGAACTGACAAATAAATACTACTGGAATTAATAAGCTAGCAAAGTTATAGAATACAACATTAACACAAAAATTACTTGTATTGCTGCACACTAGCAATAATAATCAAATATGAAATTAACAAAACAATTTCACTCAAAATAGCACTAAAAAAAGTAAAATGCTAAGGAATCAATTTAAGCCAAAAAGGCAAACAACTTCCTCAAAGCAAATTACAAAACATTGCTGGAAAAAATAAAATTAAAAAAGACCTAATAAATGCAAAGACATCCTGGAGTCAGGGATTAGAACACTTAATATTGTGAAGATGGCAATATCCTCCAAAAGGGGCAATTGTCAACATAATCCCTACAAGATCTAATGATCTTCTTTGCATTAGAGCAAATATCAATTCTAAAATTTATGTGTAACTGCAAGGAATCCTAAATGACCAAAACGATCTTGAAAAAAACAGAATTCACACATCTGACTTTAAAACTACTATGTAAAATAATCAAAATACTGTGATACAGGCATAAGGAAAGATATATATACCAATGCAGTGGAACTATGAGTCCAGAAATAAAATCTCACACTTATGCTCAACTGATATTCAACAAGTAGGCCAAACCCAGTCAACAGCGAACGAATTTGTTGAAAGACCATTACTAGAAAGACTAATGGTCTTTCAACAAATTGTGCTGAGACAACTGAATATTCACGTACCAAGGAATGAAGCTGGATCCTTGCTTCACATCACATACAAAAATTATCTCAAAATAAGTATAAGAGTTCAATATAAGAGTTTAAACCATAAAACTCTTAGAAGTAAACACAGGGGTAAATCTTCATGACCTTGAAATTGGCAAGAGATGTTCATCTGACATCAAAAGAATAAGCAACAAAGGAATAGATAAATTGGACTTCAATATTTAAAACTTTTGTGCCAAATACATTATCAAGAAAGTGAAAAGACAACCCATAGAATGGAAGAAAAGATTTGCAAATCAGAGCTGATAAGGATCAAGTATTCATAATATTTAAGAACGCCTACAACTCAACAACAACAAAGAAACCTGATTCAAAAACGGGCAAAGTGGCCAAAATAGCTCAGGTGGGAGAGCGTCAGACGGAAAAAATGGGCAAAGTACTTCAACAGGCATTTCTCCAGTGAAGACGTTCAAGTAGCCAAGAAGTACATGAAAAAATGTTCAACACAGATAGCCATTAGGGAAATAAAAATCAAAACTACAGTAAGATACCAACCATACCTACTAGGATGATCAAAACCAAAAAACTGTAAAGGTAGCACTAGCAAGGATATGGATAAACCGAATGAACACTGCCGACAGGAATGTAAAACAATACAACAGCTATAGAAAACAGTTCGAAGGCTCCTCAAAAAATTTATAAGAAAAAGTTAAACAGAATTACCTCAACCCAGAAGTTCCACTTCAAGGAACGTAACCAAAAGAATTGAAAACAGATATTCAAACACTTGTACACAAATGTTCAAAGCATACTCAATACAATATTGAGTATGTTTTGAATATTTGAATACAATATTCAAAAGAGGAAAACCCCAAAGGTTCATCAACACATGAATGGATAAACAAAATGTGGCTATATTCATACAATGCAGTTATTATTCAACCACAGAAAGGAATGAAGTACTGAGACATGTTACAGCTGTGGATGAACCTTTACAACAATACGCCAGGCAAAAAAACCCCAACAGAAAAGGTCACATATTCTATGATTCTATTTCTATGAAACATTCAGAATAGGTAAATCCATACACAGAAAACTGCAGAACGGTTGCCAGGAGCTTGGGGGAGGGAGAAGTAGCGAGTAACTGCTTAATGGATATAGGGTTTCGTCGTGAGGTGATAAAAATTTCTTGGAACTAAAGGAGGTGATGGCTGCACAACACTGCTAATCTACTACATGATTAATGGTTAATTTGTGGTATATGAATTTTACCATTTTTTTAATTGGGGGGGGGAAGGTCCAAGAGGGAATGCCTCTTGGATAACTTAAGCACTCAGCCTAGTAGGGCTTATAAAAGCAAAGTTTAAAGGAAATAATATCTCTAATGAAGGTCAACTCAAGTGCATTAAAATAGTAAAATTTTAGAGTTCAATTTAAAAACACACATGGACTTCTACTGTCATTTTCAAAATTTCAAATTAACTATGCCCAAATATAACTATAACTTTGGGAAAATCATTTGCCTAGAGAAAATATAAACTTAAACTAAGATAATAATGGCAATGAAAATTCATTTTACTCTCTATAAAAGACTATTAACAAAGTGCAAAAGGTGTAGCCATCTTGTTATGGACAAGACAGTGAAGGTACATTACTCATTCCATGTTTCAAAGTGAGTTCTTCCAGTGGTATGCAGAATTTATGGCCAGTCTAATGATACAGTAGTTACAATCGCTGAATATTAGTAT
Organism: Bos taurus; assembly: GCF_002263795.3. Taxonomy (NCBI): domain Eukaryota; kingdom Metazoa; phylum Chordata; class Mammalia; order Artiodactyla; family Bovidae; genus Bos; species Bos taurus. The sequence goes on along the minus strand of NC_037349.1, from coordinate 49,284,996 downwards.
GAAATAGACACTTATTATCCTGAAATTTTACAGCCATATTGTCCTTATTTTACAGATGAGGAAAGGGGCTTAGAGAGGTCCCCAAGGCCATTCGACTGGTACTTGGTAGAAAAGGGGTTCAAGCATTCAAATCCCAACTCTGCCAACATACCTGTGAGATCTTGGTCAAGTTATTTAACTTCTCCAAACCTCAATTTCCTTATCTGTAAAAGGGAAATGGTTGTTGTAAGAGTTAAACAATAATCCTGTCCACAAAATGGAATAATATAAAGCTCTACAAAAAATACGTAGAGGGAATTTACTGGCGATCCAGTGGTTAGGGCTCAGGCACTCTTACTACCAGGGCCCTGGGTTCAATCCCTGTTTAGGGAACTAAGATCTCTCAAGCCGCACGATGAAGATAAAAAGTAGAAAGTCCTTTATCCCAAAGGATGCCTGCAAAGTATTTAGGGGTGCTGTACCTGCAACTTATTTTCAAATGGTTCCACAAAATACATACCACATCTACAAGGCAAAATAATAACAACTGTTGACTCTAGATGGATAAAGAAGTATTCATTTTACTATACTCTCAACTTTATAATACACTTGAATTTTTTTTTTCCTAGTTAAAAAGCAGAAGAAAACTAAGAAGCATTTCCTTTCCTATATGGAACTCAGTACATTGTCAAGTGATAAAAGCAAAGTGTGAGTGTGTGTGTGTCTGTCTGTCCGTCCCTGGAGGAATACGTAAGAAACAGAAAATATTACTTTTCGGCAGGTAACTGACTTTCTGAAGGATAAAGGTAGAAGAAAGATTTTTCACTATGTCACTATCCTAGCTCTACCACTGTCCCACTATTTTGTTACCTTTGGTAACTTTCAAATTAAACCATAACATCTTGTCTTTTCGTAATACACAGTACTGTATAGCCTATTAGCTTAATTAAAAACTACCCCAAAGCCTAAAAAAAGTTCACTGTAACGACAGATCCCATAAGGTTACAATTCTGAAACAAATACTTGTACCCAATCTTCCTTATTTAAAACACACACACACACTGGGGAAAAAAACAAATTTGGAGCTTCAAGTAAAATTCACCTAATAATTAGTACGACATGTGAGTTCCTGTATACCAGCAGTCTATTACTGTCCATAACCGTGACAGAAACAACATAAATAATTTGGTAAGAAACCAACTTACCTCAATCACTTCAAACAAGTGGTTCATTCTACCAGATTCCTCGTCTATTAAGTCTCACTACTGTACAACAGAATAGTAAAACACTGTGCTCAACAACCAAAATATTTTGAGCATAAAAGGATTTCCTTTATAGTTTCTAAATTCTGTATCAATTTCCTTTATATTAAAAAACACATTACCACTAGAAAATGGATAATTGCAATATACAAAACCCAAATTTTGACAGCATCAAGGAGAAAAACAGCAAATTCCTAGTCTAATAATACAAGCTTACATAAACCTTTTAAGGTTTAATGAGACAAGAAAATTACAGAACACTGCCAATGAACCTCACTCCGTACACTAACAAAGCGTTTAGAACAAGAAGATGTTACTAATAATTAAAACACGTAGACTAATTTAAAGGCTTCATTGAAAAGACAAGAGTAAGGAAAAACTGAGGCCAACATGACATGGACGAGTCATCTGGGATTCAAAAAGAGCCTCTACAAACAGCCCCTAACTACTTCCTCAACAAAAACGATCCCGAGCGCTAACAGTGCAATAAGAGGAAGTGAGACGCAAACCGTCTAAGAAGAGAGAATTAAGCAAACGAATGACACTCAGTTAAAAACAACTATAACCCTCGTCAATAGGATCCCAGGAAGGTTGGCGGGCGCTCCAACGTTTGGCTCTAATCTGCAGAACCTCACACCTCGCCTTCCGCCCCTCCCCTCCACCGTCGGCATGGGAGGAGTCCCGGGAGAGCCCCGCCCCACCTCGCCCGAAAGAGAGCCGGGCGGGTGCAAGAGGGAGGTGGCACGAGGCCGAGGGAGGAGAGAGCCCGCCCAGGTGACTGGAGCTAGAGGCGGAGACACAGAATGGGAAGGGGGCCGCCGTAGGGCAAAGAAGATGGAGACCACCCCCCCACACACACCCTCCACCCCGTACAGAACTAAGACTAGGAGGACTGGGAAGTAAAAAGTGATGAGCGGAATGAGAGGGGCCCCTCCCCCAGACAGGGGCGGGCACACCCTTGCCCCCCACTCCGGGCGGAAGAGTTACTCTTGGGAAGCGTCTTTTGCGGACTGGAGGAAGAACGTGGAGGCCCCGCCCCCGAGCCCAAAATCTGGAGGAGTAAAAGTCTAGTCAGGCCCTGGACCAAGCCTCCCGGGAGGCCCGGCCCGCCCCCTCCCAGCCGGCGGCCCAGGCAGGTGCCGCCCCTCCCCCAGCCCGGCGCCCACTCTCCCGCCCGCCCGACCACGCGTCCAGTCTCCCCGCGCCCCTCTCAAAGAGGCGTCCCCCTTCCTTCCCCACTCACCTTCCGGGCGGCTCCGCCGCTCCCCCCTGACCCCGCCAGCGGCCACAGTTCACACACACCGCCTCAGGTCCCGCACTCACTCTCCCTCACTCACACACAGCGCGACCACGGCTCCGGAGCGGCCCACATATTATGCGTCACTCGCGTGCTACGTGCCCTGCGCGCGCGCGCGCGCGCTCCTCCCGACTTGGCGCGAGGACCGCAGGCAGGAGGCGGGAGGAGAACACCAGGGCGAGCCCCGGCGCCGCCTGGGAAATAAAGTTCCGCCCCTAGGGGCGGGACCCACCGAGTCGTGGTTGGCGCGCCCCGCGCGTTGACTTCTGGGGTTTGTAGTTTTAGTATAAACGCGAACTGCTACGTACTTATTGGCTGCTCAGGAAGACGGAAGCGAAAAGTGAGGCTCGATCCTCCCAGACCAACACCGGAACTGCTGGGTACCTTCTCAGTACTTTATTCGGCCCTGTGTGACATGTAGAAGTCTTTTAGTCTCCCATTTGCTCCATTGGACCTAGAACATACCAGGATCTAAGAAAATATTTCCTAAAGCGTGTGAGAAATCACGGCACTCGTTAAACAAAAGGCTTTGGTTTTTGTCTTTCTGTTCAAGACCCAGCCTGTAGAATCAATAAAAATTCATCCTAGGTATTATATGTGAAGCAGAGAAAAGGAAAGAATCAAAAGGAAATAGATTAAGGCAGAGCTGACTTCGGACGTCATCTAATTTCTTTATTTTGCAGCTGGGAAAAGTGAGACCGAGAGAGTGAGTGACTTGACTAACATCACACAACCAATTAGCAACAGAACCAAAACGACTCCTGACTCCGACTCGGGGATTCCTTTTTGGAGACGTGAAAGGTAAGCCCCACAGCTGAGCATACTCTCTCCCTAAGGAGGTTCTACTGCTGCTGCTGCTGCTAAGTCGCTTCAGTCGTGTCCGACTCTGTGCGACCCCATAGACAGCAGCCCACCAGGCTCCCCCGTCCCTGGGATTCTCCAGGCAAGAACACTGGAGTGGGTTGCCATTTCCTTCTCCATTGCGTGAAAGTGAAAAGTGAAAGTGAAGTCGCTCAGTCGCGACCGACTCGTGGCGACCCCATGGACTGTAGCCCACCAGGCTCCTCCATCCATTGGATTTTCTAGGCAAGAGTACTGGAGTGGCTTGCCATTGCCTTCCCCTACCCAGCCTTTATTCCTAGGAGTCCTAAGTTCCTACGCATTTTAATGGCGTCCTCACAGCAATTTCACATGGGAAACATGGGACACAGCAAGCTTGCTGCCATGCTCAGGTTCCATAGCTGTTAAGAAGCTAGCCAGAGCCTGGATGCTGGGTCTCCTAGTTCTGTTGCTCACAGGACCCCATTACCCGCCTTTAAGAAGAGACGTCCCTCCTTCACTTAGGTGTGTAACTTTAAACAGCTGATGCTCAGGCACAAAATTCTAGAATGTTGGGTGGCAGCAGGCAGACATGTCACCTTTCTGCAATGCCACACAGTTCTGTTCTCTGTGCTTCTGGGATTTTGCCTATCTCAGTAATAGCCACTAGCATTTCCTTTGACTTCATAGCTCTGAGCCAAGTGTTTTACCCACACGTTTTCATATAACCCTCACTGCGACCCTCACAGGGTAGGTACAGTTAGCCACCTCCACAGAGGAGAAATCTGAGCCCAGACTGGTTCCCCACGGAATGGTGCCTAGGTTTGTGGGTGCAGAGGCTGGACCAATAATTTTCCTACATCCGTCTTCCAGCACTCCTTCAACTGACTTTCCTGTTGTGATTCCGTGGACCATGAACCAAAAATGCATGAGCATGGAGCATTCAAGCCTTAGATACCCTCCCTCTATCCATGATCCAGCCAGTGCCCTGCAGCTTCCCCGCTGACTGGGGTCCTGAAAGGCCGACCTCTTGTGGGAACCCAGGTTCCCAGCTCCTCTATGCCTGTCACAGCCTCAGCCTGCCACCAGATGGCGCTGCTTATCTTCAGAAAATCAGCCTGGGGTGCTGGGTAAATGATGGGGAATAAGGGGTATATCCCAGAGGGCCTTTGGAGAAGCCAGGGCCCAGGGGGCTGCCGAAGCAGAATAGGAGCTATACAGAGCCTATCTAGCAACTGCTTCCTCCATAATCTGTTCTGTAATGCCTGCGGCCCCCCTATCTCTACCAAAGCTCCCCATGTACGCAGCCACACACCTGCAGGCACTCCTAGACTCCCCTGGGCTGCACACACATTTCATAGGTCAAGCACAGGTGCCAGAGACTCAAGGACTCCCGTGCACCGGCACCAATCCTCATAGTGAGCCTTTTCACATTTAAGTACATGCGAACACAAAGCTACAAATAATCGGGCTCACACTCTCAGCTTGGCCTGGCACATCACGCCTGAGTCACTGGAAAAAGAGATTCCTTGGCCTCTTTGGAAGAACGTTTCTGCTCTGCCTGTGCCTGTCTTCCACTGTGGTACACCTCAAAAATAAGCATCCAAAGGGCAAGAAGTCATGCTTGCAGGGCTGCCCAGTGGCAGAGGGAGGGCAAGAGCAGCTCAGCACCGAGTCCCACAGACTTAGATATGCTCCATCCGTCCTTCCTCCCCACACATGCCCATGCACTGGGCTAGAAAAAAATTGATAACATCAAGTCCTCTGCATTTTGGCATTCTTCTCCCTTTTCCCTTGTCTCCCCTAGCCCTCCCTTTTCCCTTTTCCACGTCCCCTTCTCTCCCATTACATGCTTCCGTGTTCACTGGACCCAGGTGCTCCCATCACCCACTCCCACCCTGGTGCCATCACAACTCCTGTGCCGCCTCCTCTCCCCCACATTTCTTCCCACTCTGCTGTTGGTTGAACAAGACTACTGCAAGTGTCCAGGAGTAACAGGTCCAAGCTCCGGAAACGCCAACCTCAGCCAAAAGGGAATTTGAATCATTCCCTGGGTGCCTTCCTCCTTCCTGGGAGCCCCCTACAGCCCCCTAGAAAGATGGAACACTGCCCTCATTTGCAAAGGTGGTGTGCAAAGCAAGCACCCCTGCATGACTGCATCCAAGTCCACTAATTCCATTTCACAGAGTGAAAACCAACGAGGCTGCACCTCATCCAGTGGTCACAGACACTGCAGTCTACAGAAGTCAGCCCCCTGCCCCTGCCTCCAGCCCACAGAGTCAGTTAAGAAATGAAACAGCAACCCCCCCTTCAAGCCTTGCCATAACTCCCATGTAACCAGGTCCCCAGCCAGAATGGGGAGCTCCCTGCAATATTTAAGACAGACTTCTCTATTTTTAGTTCTTCATCTGAAATTAAAATGGAATTGGACATGCTATATTTTATCTAGCAACCCCACCTCGGAACCACTGCTCAGCCACAGACCACCCCCAGGACTCCCCTTGGTGATTCCCCTGGTCTCGCTTAAATCATCTGCAAAATAGTTAGGAACAGCTGCCTCCCAGTGGGTCTCGTTAAAGGTTAGACCGGCCAGGCAGTCAAGGCTGCCTTATCCAAAAGCTCATCTGGGTGATACCAGGTTCAAAGTCCTCCGTTGTCTCTTGAATGCTGTCACTGATGGTCACAGATAAGAAAAGTTTCTTTTCCTCTTCATTGGGAAGTTTGCAGGAGATAGGTCATCAGCTGAGTCTAGCTTTGGAGGTCCACAGCCCCATGTCCTAACGCTGCTGCTCCCATTGCCCGAATGTGGGACCTTGACCTTCACCTCTCAAGCATCAGTTTCTCCAGCTGGAGAAAGGGAATAGTGCCTCCTTCCAGGCTTGCTATGGGGACCAAGCGTGATCATGCCTGTGAAGTGCTCAGCTTGGGGCCTGGTGCACAGGAAGTGCTAGCTAAGTGGTGGCTATTTCTATCGCAATTTTTCTTGGCCTCCGGCTGTCCCTGCTGCCATCCTGCAGGACCACATCAGCCCTGGTTGATTTCTGTTTGCTCCCGGTATTACTGCCTGCTGGAAGAGCTCAAGCTTTTCTCATCAAAATGAGAAATGAGCTCCTTTCCAGAAAAATCCTAAGGCACATTTCCAGACGCACTGGGAAGCAGTGGAGTAACCATCCTTAGGGATCATCTGTCCCTCTCTGGCCCAGCACAGAACTCTGAGTGGGTCAGAGGGTGGATTTAAGAGGATCGGCTCCTAGGCCTCCTCATGCCTGAAAAGGCTGCCATCGATCAAGGGTGAGGGCGGTCAAGGCCATGTCGCTGTCCCCAAACCAGCCTGTCGACCCTGCCTCCCTGCAGAGATGAAGCCTGCATCTGGAATCCTGCCCAGGGCACACTTACTCCTTTCCCTGGGCTCCTCTGGCTGGATGGCTATGTCACAATCAAAGTAGAGGCCACGGGGATGGCCAGAGATTATGTCCCCGGGCCACCCTCACAAAGGACCTGCCCAGCACCCACACGGGCTAGAACATGCAAAGGCCCAAACTCTGCCCTCCAGGTGCTCCCGAGACCTGTCAGATCCCCAAGCCTGGCTGCCCGTCGTCATCCTTCCTGACTCCTGGGGCTCTGCTCTTCCCAGAGGCGGTGCTCCAGGTAAGAGTTCAAGGTTGGCAAATAGGTACAGGCGAGGTAGGGAGAAAGCAGCCCCGGCCTCTTTTGCCTTAGGTTTCTAGAATTGTAAATCCTTCGGAAAAGAAACAACAGCAAAGTCAGCATTGAGGAGAGACACTGTTGCTCTTTTGACAATGCGTGTTTGTAGCTATGAGACTTCTACAGGATTCAGGACTCTCTGGCCTTCAAGTTATCACTTGAAGGTACTCTGCGGACTGCTCAGGGAGACCTCGATGAAGACTCAGGTCAGATAAAGCTTCCCACCCCATCAGTTCCTTCACTGGGAGGGGAGGCTAGGAGCAGAATGACTTTGTTTGATGAGCGGAAGCTGGTCTGACCCCCAATTCAGAGAGACCCACCACCACCACCTGGAGTAATCACCAACTGCCCCACCCCCAAGCTCAGCGGCGATGAACCTGGACCCCAAAGAGATACTGGCAGATGTGGGCAGGAGCTCAGTTAGACCTGGGAGCCAAAGCCATCAAGGTATGTGGGGCCGGGGCCGGGGGAGGGTGCCGTGTGCTTCGAAGTGCAGAGGATGTCCCGGGCTCTTACCATGAGGCACTTCCTCTTCATTCCTTCAGAGGTAGGGGGTGTCTCTCCATGAAAAGTCACATGATGTTCCTGGGGGGAGCCCCTCGGCCCACCTCCTGCTTCACCAGCCCAGACTTGTCACAGGGGGCCTTTTGTGAAGTCACAAAGCTGGCTGCCTCCTGCCAGGACCAGAGACCAGGACAGCCAGGGACTACTGGGCAAGACTTGGGGGGATGGAAGTCTTCATTCAGAAATGCCCTTTGGACTATTGACAGGGGTCTGGAGGGGTTCAGGTTGTAGGGAATGAGGGACTCTGTTGGAGACCCAGGAAAGCAGGTAGTGTCTCAGATCCTGGTCATTGCCAGAAAATGAGAACAGCTGGGGCTGTTTGGCTGTGGGTTTATCCCTCAAGGGCCACGGGTAGTGGGGAAGGAACATAGGCCACAGCTGAGTGCATACAGAGGTTCTGATCACTGATGTTCTGGGGGTTTCGTGGCAAAGAAGTTAAGACCTCCGTCTGAATGGGGGACCAGATCGGCGCAATCCATCCATGATCATCTGCTTATCGATTCCACCTGCTTCTTGGGCAATGCAGCCAAATTCTGCTGCGTTAATAAGCAGCCTTGATGGCCTTGGCAGGCACCTTCGCCTGTGGGTCTGCTCTGAGGTAGAAGACTGTCAGAAGAAATGCAAGTCCCCAGTGTTCACTCTCTCCAGAGTGTTGACATTCCCGCCCCCAGAGGAGCCAACCCAGGAGAGGAAACGGGAGAGAGGAGAAAGCCTCACTCCAAGAAGTGTGGGAAGTCAGCCACTATTGTCAGAGGTCACGGTGGGTACCGGGAGGGTGGGGGAGCCACTTGCCAGGAGCCCTGTTCTAAAAACTGATGAATGAGGTCTTTTTCCATGAAGGATTCCTGTGCCTAGCCCTATAACCGAGTCCCTTGGACTGAGAGGCTGCAGCACCCAGTGGAGACGACAGGTCCTGTCCGCAAGGGCCCACAGTCTAGGACCTGGGTGACCGAGCCTGGCTGCCCTCTTACAGAGAGGGCAAAGGTCCCAGAAAATGGGGCAGCCGGGAATCAGGGGCCCCGCCTCCCAGGCCAAGGCCTTACATTTCCCTGAAGATAAGAACAGACTAGAATCTTGAGGGCTTTTAACAGTTAAACCCAGAAAGCTTCACACCACCCCTGAGCGCCTGCAAGTCTGGGTCTTGGGGTCGCTCATTCTTTGGAGAGTCGCTCTTCCCCACGTGGCTCCTCTCTTGGCCATTTTTGTTGCTGCATTCAAGTCAGGCCTCCAGAGGGAACCTCCTGCTGTCCGCTCCATGAAGCCCATGGGGTGCTGTGGGGATAGACCTGGCCTGAGGGGTGAGTGACTACAGGGTGACTCTGGGCGAGTATCCCCACCCATTCCTCATAACTTTACTAGATCCATGGTTTTCAAATTTTGGTAGCATTATTTCAGCACAGAATTTTTTTTTTAACCCAGTTAAATCATGTCCTGTTCATTAAGTAGGTAAAGGAACCATATTGGAAGTTGCAGGCAATAGTGTACCAGAGTCCCTACCAATTCTGAGGAACCCCCTACAATTCCAATAAACTAAGTTTTGGAAAAACACAAGCCACATGACTTCCAGACCCTTCCAGGTTTGGCCTGCCCGTGAAGCTTCAGAGCCCAGGCTTCAAGGAGGATGAGAACAGGAAATGCCATGTTTAGTGGCCACCTCGAAGTCCTGCCCCAAGTAGACTCCCCACAACCACTTCAGGTTTCTGGTTCTGACTTATTTACAACTGCCTGTGCATCCCCAGCCCCTCTTACCTGACCTTCTGCGAACTTTGCTTCTCCATTGCAGGCTCTAAAGTCAGCATCCAACCCTCTGTGGCACAAAGCCCACATAGGAGTCCTAAGTCAGGAACACACCAGGCACCTTTCTGTAGCTGAGGTCAGTAGGCAGCAAACAGGAGACTCTCTTCCTTCAAGCTTTGCTTTACTCTCTCCGACACCCTTGTAGCTTCCAGAATTGTCTTTTTTTTTTTTTTTAAATACAGAATATATCCGATTTCATGGGGCTGATAGTCTCACCTGAGAGCTAGGAAAGGCCCAGGGCAGCCTGAGTTGGGGACAAACCCTGTCTTCCCCATTTCTCTTCCCCTAAAATGCAGAGCAGAGGGGACGTGGGCAAGGTGGGCTCTCCACGCCACAGGCCAGTAGAGGCCTAGATTCCAGGCGCTTTTGTTCCAAAGAATCTCTGAGAAGCATCATGTCCTTGGCTGCTCTCAGGAGGACCACAAATTCAGGAGAGTGGAGTAAAGATGCTGCGGTGCTTGTTCCAGAGAAAGGCAACTACATGGTGGCTGAGAACAGAGGCTGCTCTACCTGCCTTTGTGGGTGGGGCCTCAGGGCAAAGAGCAGACACTTGCTCTTGCCAGGATGGTGAGGGAACAAACAGCAACCCTCGCTAAGCAGACAGACTAATGGTGGTTTCTAGCCCTGGTCACACATTTGAATCACCTGCCGCACTCTTCTGACCAACCAGTGCGAAGACCTTATTAATTCCACACCAATTAAACCAGTATCTTTACAGGTGGGGCTCAGCCATTTTTATTTTCCAAAGCTCCCCAGGTGACTAATTCACAGCCGAGGCAGAGAACCCGTGGCTTAGGAGGGGAGATTAGCATCAGACAGGATTTGGGTGTAATGGTCTTCACCCTGAGGTGGGGCCTAGTGGCTTGAAATCCTGGAGGCCAAGTAAGCTGGAATCTGTGGGGCCCACTCTTACCCACCTACCTTCACACCCATCCACCTGCCACACAGACTCCAGAGCACCTCTTTGGGGAAAAGCAGGACAAAAGGCTCAAGGATCCAGCCCCAGGGAAGGAGAGTGTGCACTCTGGTTTAGAATCTTTTCTTTTCCAAGATTCTTTGATGTGGCCCACTTTTAACATCTTTGTTGAATTTGTTACAACAGTGCTTCTGTTTTGTTTTGGGTTTTTGGTGGAGAGACATGTGGGATCTTAACCTCCCCTACCAGGGATGCCCAGGGATCGAACCCACACCCCCTGCATTGGAAGCACAGAGTCAACCACTGAGCCACCAGGAAAATCGCCTCTGGTTCAGAATCTTGACCATTTCTTTCTAGCTGTGTGGCCCTGACAGCCTTTCTGAGTCTCCATCCTTATCTGTCAAACAGGGCAGTATTGAGTGTGGTTGCAAGGAACACCCAGCTCATAGGAAGAGCCCCAGAGATGGGGCTGTTAGCAGCAGTTAGCCCAAACTCAGTCCGTCAGCCCAGACAGGGCCCTAGTGATCACCTGTCTGACCCTTGCTTTTTGCACGAACACCTGAAAGTCCAGAGGGGAGAAATTTTCCCAGGCCATGCAGCCAGCCAGATCCTTAATCTTCCTCCACCCAGGCAGCTTTGCATCAGAGCGCCCTTCCTTAGCTCCTCTCATCCAGCAAAACTCCAAAAATGATTACTGGGGCTTCTAAAGAAGTAAGTGAGGATTTTGACACATCTTTCTAATGTCTTAATTGAGATGCCGGGTTGACCTTTGGGGCAGAGGGTGTACTCTGCTCATTTGGCCCCTTGACCCTAATGCGCTGTTTGTCTCCTGTTGCTTTTTGACATTCTTAGTACTCTGATGCCAACTGGGTGGACCCCTGGGTATGTAAGATGGATGCCACTGGGGCCTGGGCCTGGGGTTAGGAAAGGCAGAGAGGTCAGGGAAGAGGTATGGCTGGTTTTCCATATAAGCCTCTTTTGTACTCTGAAGCCACTGAACTTGTACTAATAAAAATAAAATTGGTATTGAAAAATAAAGCTATGCATGTCATTGTACATTTCTCAAAGCCCAGAGAATGGTCAAGCACCAAGAGTGAACGCTGACATAAACTGTGGACATTGGGTTACAGTGATGTGTCAGTGTAGGTTCATTGATTGTGAAAAGCGTACCTCTGTTTTGGGGGATGCTAATATGCGGGAGGCTGTTCATGTGTGGGGAAAGGGGTTTGGGGGCAACCCTAGTTTCTGCTTAGTTTGGCTGTGAACCCAAAATTGCTCTTAAAAAAGAGTCTAATTTATAAACAAGCAAATAAAGTAAAACTGACAAATTCAGAGACTGGTACCCTCCCCCCGGTGTTTGCAAAGATTACACGATCTAATGGACATAAAGGGCTTGGCCTGACCCCGGTGATTGCTCAACGTGAACTGACTCTCGTGTTTTATTCTGAAGCCATCTCTGCCGCATGGTTCCCTCTCAGGTGCCACATTCATGGGAGGAAGCTGGTGGGAACAGGCCCTGCCCACCCTTTATCTCAGGATGCTGAGACACCAGAGGCTTTGTCACTAGCTCAGTCATGTGGTTGAACTGGTGATGCTACAGCCAGGCCTTGGGGGACAGTTACTAACCTCTGCTGGGGCTAAAGTTCTGCACTGGGTCCAGGCTCCTGCCAGGCACGGAGTGCTACTTTGCGCGGTTCTTCGAAACCTCGTCAGTCCTGGAAGGGTAGGCATCAGGCTCCATTTTGAGAGATGAGTAAGCTAGGCTCGGTCACACACTGTGTGACTCAGTGTGTAAGACTGCTCAGCTCTGTGGACAAAGAGAACAGAGTTCCTGTCTGGAGAGGAGGCCCCGGAGGTGGGCCTTCAGCCAGCACATCAGGGACTTCTCGGCCCGTGGCACTCAACCTCCCCCTCCGCCACCCAGCGGCGTAGTGAAGATGCCACCTTGGACAACAACAGCTTCTTCCCAGAGGGGCTGAAGCAGCCCAGTGACCTCCACCAGGTGTTGGGACACCTGTCCTGGGGAGGCATGAGAAACATGCCAGCTCCCCGCCTTTGAGGGCCTGGGATTGAAGGTGCTGGAGCAGGAAACCTGACTTCCTCCAGCCTTTCACACCCATTGTAGGCGGCTCATGCCTCCTTTTGTGAACCCTTGCCCGCTGCCTCCTCCAGGTGAAAGGGAGATGAGGAGGAGGAACTCTGCTGGAGAGCCAGACCTTCAATGTGGTAGTTCGGTGCAATCTGGGAAGGCTACCTACAGGTGGTGTGAGGACTAGGCTGCGAAGGAGGGAAGAGAAACTGATGAAGGGAACCACAGGAAGAAGCCCAACTCAGATCTCCCTGGGCCGCCTTAGAACTGCATCTCCCTCCTGCTGCTCACTCATATGCTGAGTCCTTCATTGATTCATTGAGCATCATGTGCTGGGCAGGAAACAGGGTTCTGCCTGATGTTCATAGGCTCCTAGGAGAGACAGCCACACAAACAGCCATACAACATGACAAAGGCTGCAATTAATGTGTTCTGGGACCCCCCAAAGGCTGTCTGAGGGGTCAGAGAATCCAGGACAGTTGGCATGTAGCTCTTGAAAGACCAAGTTTATGTTTGTGCTTAGGTGCTCCGTCACATCAGACTTTTTGTGACCCTTTAGACTGTAGCCCCACCAGACTCGATAGGACTTTTTCCAAGTCCATAGGATTTTTCAGGCAAGAATACTAGAGTAGGTTGCCATTTCCTTCTCCAGGAGATCTTCCTGACCCAGGGATCAAACATGCATCTCCTGTGTCTGCTGCATTGCAGACAGATTCTTTACCCATTAAGCCATCAGGAAAACCCAAGTTTATGTTACTTAACTCCCAAATATGCTTACTAAGCAAATGAATCCTTTTTATAGGAGAAAGATGGTACTTTGCTCTTAAACAATATTGAGTTCCCCAATGTCATGTTTGTAAGCTCCACATCCAGCTATAGAACATTGTTTCTGGATCCTAGTGACTTAGCTTTTCTTTTTTCCGTTTAGAATTGTGATAAAGTACACATAGCATGAAATTGACCATCTTAGTCATTTTAAGGGTACAGTTCAGTGGCATTAAATACATTCATAATGTGTAACCATCACCACCGTCTGTCTCCATAATCTTAAGTCTTTTCATCTTGTAAAACTGCAACTCTGTACACATTAAACAATGCTTCCCTGGTGGCTCAATTGGAAAAGAATCTCCCTGCCATGCAGGAGACCTGGGTTCAATCCCTGTGTAAGGAAGATCCCCTGGAGAAGGAATTGGCAACCCACCCCAGTACTCTTGCCTGGAGAATCCCATGGACAGAGGAGCCTGGCAGGCTACAGTTCACGGGGTCGCGAAGAGGCGGACACGACTGAGCAACTTTCACTTCACTTCACTTCATCCCATTCTCTGCTCCTCCCAGCTCCTGGCAACCACTGTTCTTCTTTCTGTTCTATGAATTTGACTGCTGCAGATGCTTCATGTGAGTGGAATCATACAGTGTTTGTCTTCCTGTGACTGGCTTATTTCATTAGCGTAATGTCCTCAAGGTTCATTCACGCTATAGCATATGTCAGAATTTCCTTTGTAAAGTTAAATATATACCATATTTTTGTTTATCTGTTTTATCTATTGATGGACACTTGGTTTGCTTCCACATTTTAGCTATTGTGAGTAATGCTGCTATGAACATGGGTATGTAAATATCTGCTTTCCGTTCTTTTGCGTACATACTCAGCAGTGGAATTGCTGGATCATACGATAATTCCATTTAAAATTCTTTGAGCTACAGCCATACTGTTTTCCATAGCAGCCGTACCATTTTACATTCCCACCAACAGCATTCAAGGGTTGAAATTTCTCCACATCCTTGCCAACGCTTGTTATTCTTGTTTATTTCATTGCTACCATGTAGAAATACACTGTTGTGTATTCAGTTTGTAATTTTCTGAATTCATTTATTACTTCTGACAGTTTCTTGTGTGGAATCTTTAGTGTTTTATACACATAAGGGCCTACCATCTGCAAACAGATTATTTTACTTCTTCCTTTCCAACTTGGATGCCTTTATTTCTTTTTCTTGCCTAATTGCTCTGGTTATCAATTTCAGTTCTGAAATGGCAAAAGCAGGCATCATTGCCCTTTTCCTGATGTTAGAAGAAAAGCCTTCAGATTTTCAAACATTGATGATTTTTGCTATGGGTTTTGCATTTATGGTTTTTTTTTTTTATCATGTTGAAGTAGTTTCCATCTGTTCCTAGTTTGCTGAGTGTTTTTATTTTTAACTATTTGTTTATTTATTGGCTGTACTGGGTCTTTGTTGCTGCGTGGGCTTTTCTCTAATTGCAGCGAGCAGGGGCTACTATCTAATGGCAGGGCCCAGGCTTCTTACAGTGGTGGCTTCTCTTGTTGCTGAGCAGAGGCTCTAGGGAGCGCAGCCTTCTGTAGCTGTCACTCTCAGGCTCGGTAGTTGTGGTTCCTGGGCTCTAGAGCACAGGCTCAGTGGTTGTGGTGCACAGGCTTAGTTGCTCCTTGGCATGTGGATCTTCCCAGATCAGGGACTGAACCTGTGTCTCCTGGATTGGATTCTTTACCACTGAGCCACCAGGGAAGCCCTGTTGAGCGTTTTAATCATGAAAAGGTGTTGAATTTCACTGAATGCCCTTTCTGCAACAATTGAGATGATTGTGTGTTTCTCCCCCTTTATTCCGTTCATGTGGTATGTTACATCGATCCATTTTAGAATGATGAAACACCTTGCATTTCAAGAAGAAATCACACTTGGTTGTGATATATAATCCTCTTAATAGGCTGCTAAATTTGGTTTGCTGGTATTTTGTTGCAGATTTTTACATCAGTATTCATATGGGATAGTGGTATGCAGTTTCCTTGTAGTGTCTGTATCTGGATTTGGTATCAGGGCCTCATAGAATGAGTTAGCAAGTGTTCCACCTCTTCAGTTTTTTGGAAAAGTTTAAGAAGGATTGGTATTAGCTCTTCTTTAAATGTTTGGTAGAATTCACAAGTGAAGCCATCAGGGCCAGGGCTTTTCTTTGTTGGAGACTTTTGATGACTGATTCAATATCCTTACTAGTTATAGGTCTATTCAGATTTTCCATTTCTTCATTATTTCGTCTTGGTAGGTTTTGTGTTTCTAAGGAACTTATCCATTGCATTTAGGTTATCCAAGTTGTTGGCATACAATTATTCATAGTAATTTACTCTTAAAATCTTTTGTATTTCTGTGAAATTGGTAGTAATATTCCCACTTTCATTTCTGATTTTAGTAATTAGAATCTTCTTTTTTTTCTGTGGTCAGTGTAGCTAAAGGTTTGTCAGTTTTACTGATCTCTCATACAACCAACTTTCAGTTTTGTTGACTTTCTCTGTTTTTCTGTTCTCTACTTATTTTCTAGGTCCTTAACTTGCTATGGGTTCTCTCCCCAGCAAACTGCCAACATACATCAAAGACTGCATGCACATTCAGTCTCCACAGATCCCTGAAACCCAAGGATCTCCATTTACAAATTCTGGTGCTGAAGGGCTTAAAATTCCATTGGTCCCTGGAAAATTAAACTGGGTGAAGGGGAAGGCACGAGAAAAGTGAAGGGACCAGCACCGACAACTCATCAGGTGCCCCATCAGAGAGAACCTCTTGCATTTTATTGTGGTTGGGTTGGGACCTAAGTATCTGCATTTCTCAAAAACTCCTGCGTGAGGCCAGGCTGTCTGTTCTGGTCACGTTTGCCCCTCTTTAGCTCTGCTTCTCAGGTAAGTTCCCCTCAGCACAAAAGGCATCCTCGGGTAGGCAGGTGTCACCCTGCTTCCTCCCTTCTCTTAACCCCATTTTCAGTTGCCCAGCCCTGACAGTGCCATTTTCTAAACATCTCTGGCTCCGTTTGTCCCCTTTGTGCCCCCCACTTCAGTTTAGTTCACCCACGTCCCATGTCTGGACCATTGTCCAAGGTCCCCTTACCCCCAGGTGTGATTCCCCACCACCACCTTTGATGCAGTTTCAAAGACAAGTTGTCTTAAACTTTTAACGTGACGTACCAGAGCCTGTGTGACCGTAGCCCTGTTCACATCTCCAGCCTTGTTTCTTTGCCTCTTACTCATGAAGTTCCCACCTCTTGGCTTTAACCTATCCTGTTTGCCCTACTCGGAATCCTCTCACCCATTTTTCCTCCGAACTCCCACTCCTGCTCCTGACCAGGCTTGCCTGTTCCTTCCCTCCTTTCACTCCAATCTAGGCTGAGAGACTGCCTGGCCAATCCTGTCTGAATTAGAGCTGTTGTGATGATATCCAAAGCCTCTGATGCTCTTTTAAACAAAACAAGGACCTGATTATAAGAGAAGGAAGGGGAGTATTTTTTGGACTCCACAGGCTGGGACCCTGGTTCTTTCTTCCCTTTCTCCTTCGGGACTCTAAGCTCAGTGCCCTTTAACTGGTCACTTCTGCATCTTTGAAATCTGACTCCAAATTTAGGGGGTCACAAAATCCAATTGGTCTGTCTGTAATTAGGTATTCTCCCTGGGCCAATCAACTACTGCTAGGGAACTGACAGACTGCAAACCTGCTCTATAAGCCTTGCTCCTGAATGGGTAGGCACTGTTGGGAAGGAGAGTAAGAGCTAAGTAGACCATAAAAGTGTCTCCTTCCTCGCTTAGGGTATTGACCCTGTGTTTCCCTCTTGTTGTGTAACTGCCTTCTAATGGGCTGCCTCCCCCAGTGGACACAATCTCTTAGGACGGACGCCAAGTTGTATGTCTATGGGGCCAAAACAGAATGTGCCCAGTAAATATTTGTGTAATGAAGTGCCAAGAAAGCCCAAAGAAAGGACTGGCCTTCAGGTTCATGGAGGCATCACAGAAGAGATGACATTTGGGCCAGGCATGAAGCATAAGTGAGAGTAGAGGTTTAGCAAGAGGGAATGGTGGCCCTGAGGCCTGAATTGGTCCAGCCACACACTATTGAGCACCCAATGATGAGCAATATATTGAGTGATGTTGTAGAAATGAGTGCAAAGTAGCTGAAGGAAAGATTAAAATTCTGAAGTGTTTGAACCAAATGTTTCCTCCCCTTGAGCTCCTGCTGAGAGTTGGTTCTCATAGGAGTTAAGACTGTATTATAATTATGTTTGTGTGCCCGTATCCTCTAGCCTCAGGGCCTGTGTGCTTTTCATCTTTCTATAACAAATCTCCAGGGCCTTTTTTTCCCCTGAGGGTTTTGTTTTTTTTTTTTTTAATGAAACTGAATACCCTCATGATAAATGGGGGCTGTGGACAACTCTAATATTTATTCAGTACGTGTTCATGTAGCCCAGTCATGTGGAGACTTTGAGGCTACTGAGATGGGCCAATCTGGTTCCATCTACAAGAGTCAGACACAATCCCAGTAGGAATGAGGTTGGTCCTATAACCAAGATAATTACAAAAGTACAGCTGAGTCTGGGGAATCCCAGCCAATCTCACATCGAAGTGAGTAAGACCTTAGAAGTCCTCTAGGAGGAGATGGTGGAATTGACTTAAAACAGCAAAGATGTTAGCCAGATTTTCTCGAACTAAATAAACCCGAACATACATTTGGCACTTTCAAAGACTGTTTATAGCTATCCTTCCATTTCTTTCTCACCATTGCACGTATGTTATTCGCATTTTACAAATAAAGAGCCCATCCCAGGGAGGTGAAGTGATTTGTCCAAGGTCATACAGCGTATAAGAGGAGCTGCCTCTGCCCCTCCACCACTGTCCCTGAGGAAAGATCCCTCACTGCCTGGAGGGAGTTTCAGCTCCTCCCACACTCTCCCAAGTTCTTTCCAGACCTTGGAGTCTGTGAGTGGGGACCATTCTTCCTCCTTGACTCAGAAAAACATGTATTGATCATCTACTATGTGGAAGGCATCATTCTTACCCCCTTGTTGTAACATGCTCTCAGAAAAGCACCAGCATAAGTCATCTACCTCTAGTGCATGATTCCATTCATAGGAGATATTCAGAATAGGCAAATTCATGGAGACAGAGAACAGATTGGTGGTTGCCAGGAGCTGAAGGAGATGGGGGTGGTGCACAATGGGGAATAAATACCTCTGGATTAGTAAATACTTTGCTCATTGTGTAGTATGACAATGTATATACGTTCTTAGATTGGGTTCAGATTCGAACTCCCATCAGTTACCAGCTGTGTAACCCAACCTCTCTGAGCTTCCATTTCTTTTAAATTGAAGTAAAATTCCTGTAACATAAAATTAACCATTTTCAGTGAACAATTCAAAAATAATGTATATATATGTGTGTAACCAAATTACTTTGCTGTACACAGAAATTAATACAACATTGTAAGTCAACTATACTTCAATAATACTTTGGCCATCTAATGCAAAGACCCAACTCTTTGCATTGGAAAAGACCCTGATGCTGTGAAAGATTGAGGGCAGAAGGAGAAGGGGGCGACAGAGGATGAAATGGTTGGATGGCATCACCGACTCAATGGACATGAGTCTGAGCAAACTCCAGGAGACAGTGTAGGACAGGGAAGCCTGGCGTGCTGCAGTTCATTGGGTCACAAAGGGTCAGACATGACTTAGTGACTGACAACAACAACAACAACACTTTAGTAAATAAAATGAACAACTCATTGGATTTTAAATATTCACGTTATGAAATCACATATCTAATTTCAAAACATTTTAATTGCCCCCAAATGAAGCCTCATACCCATTAAGTACTTATTCTCCATTGTCCCCCTTCCTCACCACCTCCTTCAGCTCTTGGCAACCACCAGCCTGTTTTCTGTCTCTGTGGATTTGCCTATTCTGAATATTTCACATAAATGGAATCATGCAGTATGTGACCTTTCGTGTCTGGCTTCTTTCACTTAGCATATTGTTTTCAATATGTTGCTATATCTTGTAGTTCAGTCACTCTGTAGTATGTATCAGTGTTTCATTCCTTGTTATGGGTAAATACCATTTCATTCTGTAGATATAACACATTTTTTTAGTCCATTTATCTGTTGATGAACACTGTACCTTTTGGCTATTGTGAATAATGCTACAGTGGACATTGGCATACAAGTATCTGTTTGAGTCCCTTTTTCAGTTATTTTGGGTATATACCTAGAAGTGAAATTACTGGGTCATATCATAATTCTATCTTTAACTTTTTGAGAAACCACTAGTTTTCCACTCTGACTGTGACATTTTCTATTTCTATCAGCATTATGTGAGGGTTCCAATTTCCCTATATCCTTGCTAACACTTGTGATTTTCTGTGTTTTTTTTTACATTATTATTTTATAATAGCCATCCTAATGGGTATAAAGTGGTGTATCATTGTGGTGGTTTTGATTTGCATTTTCCAAATGATTAATCAAGCATCTTTTAAAATGTTTATAGGCTATTTGTATATCTTCTTTGGAAAAATGTCTGTTCAATTCCTTTGCCTATTTTTGAAGTGGCTTGCTTGGTTTATTTACTTAATATTTTTTTAATTGTAGCAATTCTTTATATGCATTCTAGACATCAATTCCTTATCAGATATATGATTTGCAAATCTTTTTTTCCATTCCATGGGTTGCCTTTTCACTTTGTTGAGAGTGGCTTTTGATGCCCAAATGGTTTTCAGTCCAATTTGTCTGTTTTTTTTTCTGTTGTCTGTTCCTTTTTTGGTGTCACATTCAAGAAATCATTGCCAAATCCAATGTCCTGAAGCTTTTCTCCTTTGTTTTCTTCTAAGACTGTTAAGGTTTTAGATTTTACATTAGGTCTTTGATCCACTTTGAGTTATTTCTTGTATGTAGTGTAAGGTAAGGATGTATTTTCATTCTTTTGTGTGTGGATATCAATTTCCCAGCATCATCTGTTGAAAAGACTGTCCTTTCCCCCACTGAATGATCTTGACATCCTTGTCAAAAATCATTTGATTATATATATAAGGGTTTGTTTCTGAACTCGATTCTATTCTGTGACTGTCTATATGCCAGTACCATGCTGTTTTGATTACTATAGCTTTGTGTAGTAAGTTTTGAAATAAGGACATTTTGAAATCAGCTTTGTTTTATTTGTTTTCAGGTTGATTTTGGCTATTTGGGGTCCCTTGAGACTGCATATGAACTTTGTGAATGGATTTTTCTATTTCTGCAAAGATGTTGGAAGTTGATAGGGTTTGCATTAAATTTGCATATTGCTTTGGATAGTGTTGTCAATCCATGAGGGCTTCCCCAGTGGCTCAGTGGTAAAGAATCCTCCTGCAAAGCAGGAGACTCGGGTTTGATCCCTGGGTTGGAAAGATCCCACTGGAGGAGGGCCTGGCAACCCACTCCAGTATTCTTTCCCGGAGAATCCCATGGACAGAGGAGCCTGGCAGGCTGCAGTTCATTGGGTTGTGAAGAGTCAGATATGACTGTAGCAACTGAGCATGCATGCATGCATGATAATCCATGAACACAATGTCTTTCCAGTTACTTATGTCTTCTCTAATTTCTTTTAGCAACATTTTCTAGATTTTTTGGTGTGTGTATACTAGTCTTTTCTCTCTTTGGTTAAGTTTATTACCAAGTACTTTATTCTTTTTGATGCTAGTGTAAATAAAATTGTTTTCTTAATTTCCTTTTCATGTTGTTCAGTGTTAGTGTATGAATACATAACTGATTTTTTGTATGTGGGTTTTGTATCCTGCAGCTTTGCTGAATTCATTTATTAGTTATAACTCTTTTGGGTGTAATCTTTAGAGTTTTATATATATAAGATCATGTCATCTGTGAACAGAAGTAATTTTACTTAATTTTCAGTTTGGATGTCTTTTATTTCTTTTTATTGGAGAGAATGGAATTATTCTCTGTAGACATTTTTAAAAGTATCTGTTTCTATGACATCTATCTATTGACTTGGCAAATGTACATGGTCCTTTACCAGGTACTACAGTAACCTCTGCTACTTCCCTAGAAGTCTATCAGCAATATCTTTCATATCTTCATGAAATGTGGGAGCAGAGCTACAGGCTACTTTTCCACTCTCCATGGCAGTCATCTGGAGGTTCTTACCCCACCCTATGCTACTCTTGAGCTCTGGTCCTTCTGCCTAGAATTTTCCTTCCTGGAGCCTTCACGTGCTTCTCTGTATCATTCTTGACATTCAGATTTCAGCTCACAGGTCGCCTCACCAGGGTGGTCTTACTCAATTCCTCCCTTTCCTGACACCCTCTCTCCCATGTAGGTCTCCTGTTTTATGTTCTTTTCAGCACGTATTAGAATTTTTTAAATTTATGTATTTGTTGACTGGCTGCATTGGATCTTTGTTGCTGCACTGAGTGCAGGCTTTCTCTAGTTGTGGCGAGAGGGGGTTTCTCTTGCTCTGAAGCACAGGCTGTAGGTGCAGGGACTAAATGGTTGCAGCACGCAGGCTCGGTAGCTGCAATTCACGGACTTAGTTGCCCCATGACATGTGGGATCTTCTTCCTGGAACAGGGATTGAGCCCGTTTCCCCTGCACTGGCAGGTGGATTCTTAACCACTGGACCACCAGGAAAGCTCCAGCACTTATTAGAATTTTAAATTATTTTGTAATATTTGTCTCCTCTGTTTAGAAGCTAAGCTACGTTATGGCAGAGGCCTATATTCTCTTATTCAGTGCTAGATTAGCATCTGAAATATAGTTTAGGGACAATGAATATCTGAACAGCCACATGGGACAGGTTTTTATTAGTTTTACTTTACATATCAGAATACACCAAGCTCAACTTTGAGTATAGTTCTTCATTCACTTCAGTGCATGACTATAAGAGTGGCCTGTACTCAAATTCCACCCCTTTCTTATGTCCCAGCTTCAGTCTTTCCATCTTTGAAGTGGGGTGATACTTATACATACCTCACAATGTCGATATGAGGATCAAATGCATTAATAGCTGTAAAATCTTACACTAAGGGTTGGCACATCTCATTGGTATTCCCCAGCATCTAGCACGGTGCTGGTACAAGGTAGAAGGTGAAGGTGAAGTCGCTCAGTCTGCGACCCCGTGGACTGTAGCCTACCAGACTTCTCGATCCATGGGATTCTCCAGGCAAGAGTACTGGAGTGGTTTACCATTTCCTTCTCCAGGGGATCTTCCCGACCCAGGGATTGAACCCAAGTCTCCCGCACTGGAGGCAGATGCTTTAACCTCTGAGCCACCATAATTGCTGAGTGGGGAATTTTATGGTACAGCAGTTTTACCAAGTCTTCAATAAACATTGGAGTGGATTTTTTTTTCAAGAATCCTAGAGATTATAATGTAGTATGAGAAGCCACATATAAGGGAAAAGTTAAAAAAAAAATCTAAATAGGCTGGCTGTTGAAGAAAGAGAAACAACTATCACCTTGGAACCTGGTTCAGAACGATCATGTGTTTGGCATCCAGAAGTGAGACTGGGTTGGAAATGTGGCTGGTGGGAAAAGGACTGAGCTGGCTTTCATGGAAAGAAGAGATGAAGCAGGTGAAAGGAAGAGGGTGTTTCTCCAGGTGTGAAATCACAGTGATGAAGGCCTAGTTCTAGTTTTTTATTACAAGTCACTGTTAATCCCAGCAGGAAGACCCCAGATTTTTCAACCTAACTTGAAGGCAGAGCAATCAATAGGCAGCTATGTGAATCCCACTCTAGAGATTCCTTCTTCCTCCCTAATATAACCCATTTTCTTATAGGTGAACTGGCAGGGCAGGCACATAGCATGATCACCAAAGGTGGCTGTAAGGGCATAACATCATCCAGCTTGTCAGGGAAGCTCCCAGAGGGCAAGGAAGCAGTGATGTCACAGAAGGGCAATGGGAACCTTCAGGGAGAGAACGAGAAGGGGTTCCATCACCAGGGAAGCCAGCCCTGACCCTTGCTGCTCAACCTGAGTGACAGAGGAGACAAGTAAGTATGGGTGTATTTTTTTTTTTTTTTTGGCTGTGCTGTCTCAGTCGTGGCATCCAGGATCTTTAGTTTGATGCGAACTCCTAGCTGTGGCATGTGGGATCCAGTTCCCCAACCAGGGATCCAAGCTGGGCCCCTTGCATTGGCAGCATAGAGTCCCAGGCACTGGACCACCAGGGAAGTCCCAGTTTGGGTATCTTTGATGCTTGTATATTAGGTCTTTTGGGAGAGGGGAGGGAGATTATAAGACTTCTTTCTTAAGTTTCTGCCCCACTTCCCTGGTCCCTTTTTCCTCTGTTTGGTCATTTTTAGGGCTCTTACCTAAACCTGCTTCAATATTTGAGACCAAATCTGCTTTATTTATCACACAGGGAGTCCAAGCTAAGAGGCCAACTGGAGAAAATGTAAGGCATGGATCAGGGAGGGGTTGGAGTGGTGATGTGACCCCGGGATTCAGAGAAAAGTGAACCAGCTTTTGAGACATCCTTTAAGATCATAGTATGAAGTCTCCTTACTTGAATGAGCGGTGAACCTCTAGAGGTTTTGAGAATGCTGCTCTCTGCTTAGAATCCTGCTATTTTCAGCTGGTTATGAAAATGTCTTTAGGCAGATGAGCCCTTTCCTTCCAGAGGATAATTTAAATGGAAATCCATGTGTATATATGTATGACACAGTGACAAATTTTAATATAGGTGAGTCTCAGTGAACTCT
Source organism: Bos taurus (assembly GCF_002263795.3). Classification (NCBI taxonomy): domain Eukaryota; kingdom Metazoa; phylum Chordata; class Mammalia; order Artiodactyla; family Bovidae; genus Bos; species Bos taurus. The sequence continues at coordinate 49,261,058 of NC_037349.1, read as the reverse complement.
GGGAGTTGGTGATGGACAGGGAGGCTTGGCGTGCTGTGATTCATGGGGTCGCAAAGAGTCGGACACGACTGAGCGACTGATCTGATCTGATCTGATCAGGTAACTGATATCAGATCTTTTCTGGAAAGTCTCTTCAGGCAAGAGAGAAGGGTATCAAGGTAAAATTTCCTGAGTCTCAGAAACCAAGGGGTGAGGCGAGAATGGAAAATTTGAGGCCATGTGACAGCTATGATACTTTTGGAGCACCTTCTGCAGATCTAAATTCCCATCAGTAGTTTGGGAACATGAACTCCCAGGTTGGTAGGTACCCAATATGCTACTAGAGATAAGTGGAGAAATAACTCCATAAAGAATAAAGAGACAGAGCCAAAGCAAAAACAACACCCAGTTGTGGATGTGACTGGTGATGGAAGCAAGGGCTGATGCTGTAAAGAGCAGTATTGCATAGGAACGTGGAATCACGTTCATGAATCAAGGAATATTGGAAGTGGTCAAACAGGAGATGGAAAGAATGAACGTCAACATTTTAGGAATCAGCGAACTAAAATAGACTGGAATGGATGAATTTAACTCAGATGACCATTGTATCTACTACTGTGGGCAAGAATCCCTTAGAAGAAATGTAGTAGCCATCATAGTCAATAAGAGTCCGACATGCAGTACTTGGACGCAATCAAAAACAACAGAATGATCTCTGTTCATTTCCAAGGCAAACCATTCAATATCATGGTTATCCAAGTCTATGTCCCGACCAGTAATGCTGAAGAAGCTGAAGTTGAATGGTTCTATGAAGACATTACAAGATGTCTTTTTCATTACAGGGGACTGGAATGCAAAAGTAGGAAGTGAAGAAACACCTGAAGTAACAGGCAAATTTGGCCTTGGAGTACAGAATGAAGCAGGACAAAGGCTAATAGAGTTTTGCCAAGAGAAGGTGCTGGTCATAGGAAACACCCTCTTCCAACAACACAAGAGAAGACATGGACATCACCAGATGGTCAACACGAAATCAGATTGATTATATTCTTTGCAACCGAAGATGGAGAAGCTCTATACAGTCAGCAAAAACAAGACCAGGAGCTGACTGTGACCCAGATCATGAACTCCTTATTGCCAAATTCAGACTTAAATTGAAGAACATAGGGATCATTCGGGTATGACCTAAGTCAAATCCCTAACAAATTATACAGTACAAGTGAGAAATAGATTTAAGGGACTAGATCTGACAGAGTGCCTGAAGAACTATGGACAGAGGTTCATGACATTGTACAGGAGACAGGGAGCAAGACCATCCCCAAGAAAAAGAAATGCAAAAAAGCAAAATGGTTGTCTGAGGAGGCCTTACAAACAGCTGTGAAAAGAAGAGATACAAAAAGCAAAGGAAAAAGGGAAAGATACATCCATTTGAATGCAGAGTTCCAAAGAATAGCAAGGAGAGATAAGAAAGCCTTCCTCAGTGATCAGTGCAAAGAAATAAAAGGAAAACAATAGAATGGGAAAGACTAAAGATCTCTTCAAGAAGATTAGAGATACCAAGGGAACATTTCATGCAAGATGGGCTCAATAAAGGACAGAAATGGTATGGACCTAACAGAAGCAGAAGGTATTAAGAAGAGGTGGCAAGAATACACAGAAGAACTGTACAAAAAAGATCTTCACGACCCAGATAATCACGATGGTGTGATCACTCACCTAGAGCCAGACATCCTGGAATGTGAAGTCAAGTGGGCCTTAGAAAGCATCACTACAAACAGAGCTAGTGGAGGTGATGGAATTCCAGTTGAGCTATTTCAAATCCTGGAAGATGATGCTGTGAAAGTGCTGCACTCAGTATGCCAGTAAATTTGGAAAACTCAGCAGTGCCCATAGGACTGGAAAAGGTCAGTTTTCATTCCAATCCCTAAGAAAGGCAATGCCAAAGAATGCTCAGACTACCACACAATTGCACTCATCTCACACGCTAGTAAAGTAATGCTCAAAATTCTCCAAGCCAGGCTTCAACAATACGTGAACTATGAAATTCCAGACGTTCAAGCTGGATTTAGAAAAGGCAGAGAAACCAGAGATCAAATTGCCAACATCCTCTGGATCATGGAAAAAGCAAGAGAGTTCCAGAAAAACTTCTATTTCTGCTTTATTGACTATGCCAAAGCTTTTGACTGTGTGGATCACAATAAAGTGTGGAAAATTCTGAAAGAGATGGGAAAACCAGACCACATGACCTGCCTCTTGAGAAATCTGTATGCAGGTCAGGAAGCAACAGTTAGAACTGGACATGGAACAAAAGACTGGTTCCAGATAGGAAAAGGAGTATGTCAAGGCTGTATATTGTCACTGTGCTTATTTAACTTATATGCAGAGTACATCATGAGAAATGCTGGGCTGGATGAAGCACAAACTGGAATCAAGATTGCTGGGAGAAATATCGATAACCTTAGATATGCAGATAGCACCACCCTTAGGACAGAAAGTGAAGAAGAACTAAAGAGCCTCTTGATGAAAGTGAAAGAGGAGAGTGAAAAAGTTGGTTTAAAGCTCAACATTAAGAAAACAAAGATCATGGCATCCGGTCCCATCACTTCATGGCAAATAGATGTAGAAACAGTGGAAACAGTGGCAGACTTTATTTTTGTGGGCTCCAAAATCACTTCAGATGGTGACTGCAGCCATGAAATTAAGATGCTTGCTTCTTGGAAGAAAAGTTATGACCAACCTAGACAGCATATTGAAAAGCAGAGACGTTACTTTGCCATCAAAAGTCTGTCTAGTCAAGGCTATGTTTTTTCCAGTAGTCATGTATGGCTGTGAGAGTTGGACTGTGAAGAAAGCTGAGCACCAAAGAATTGATGCTTTTGAACTGTGGTGTTGGAGAAGACGCTTGAGAGTCCCTTGGACTGCAAAGAGATCCAACCAGTCCATCCTAAAGGAAATCAGTCCTGAATATTCATCGGAAGGACTGATGTTGAAGTTGAAACTCCAGTACTTTGTCCACCTAATGCGAAGAGCTGACTCATTGGAAAAGACCCTGATGCTGGGAAGGATTGAGGGCGGGAGGAGAGGGGAAGACAGAGGATGAGATGTTTGGATGGCATCACCAACTCAATGGACATGAGTTTGAGTAAACTCCAGGAGTTGGTGATTTACAGGGAGGCCTGGCATGTTGCAGTCCATGGGGTCACAAAGAGTCAGACAGGATTTAGTGACTAAACAACAGAGGTGTGAAGGCCTAGAAGAAAAAGGAAGAGGGAAGGAGAAAGGGTTTTTTTATTGTCTTGATTTTAGGCAGAAAACAAAGCCCACTTTCTGAATTTTTTCATCATTTCGTCAATATTCATTTCTTGAAAGAGGGAGAAGGAAGGGAACCTGGGCCTGTTGTGTAGCTGACACAGTTCACTCTTCCCCTTAACTGGAGCCCATATGGCAATAATTCCCAACTTGAGGGAAGAGAACCTGAATTTTTAACTTCCCTCTCAGTATCAGTGATCAGGAAAGCCTTTTCTTGTCCCTGCTTTTTTTCCAGCTTCAGTCAACAGGAAACCGGTCAGGAGGGGGAAAAACCTAGTTAGATTAGATTAGATCAGATCAGTCGCTCAGTCGTGTCCGACTCTTTGCAACCCCATGAATCGCAGCACGCCAGACCTCCCTGTCCATCACCAACTCCCGGAGTTCACTTAGACTCATTTCCATCGAGTCAGTGATGCCATCCAACCATCTCATCCTCTGTCGTCTCCTTCTCCTCTTGCCCCCAATCCCTCCCAGCATCAGAGTCTTTTCCAATGAGTCAACTCTTCGCATGAGGTGGACAAAGTACTGGAGTTTCAGCTTTAGCATCATTCCTTCCAAAGAAATCCCAGGGCTGATCTCCTTCAGAATGGACTGGTTGGATCTCCTTGCAGTCCAAGGGTCTCTCAAGAGTCTTCTCCAACACCACAGTTCAAAAGCATCAATTCTTCGGCGCTCAGCTTCTTCACAGACCAACTCTCTCATCCATACATGACCACAGGAAAAACCATAGCCTTGACTGGACAAACCTTTGTTGGCAAAGTAATGTCTCTGCTTTTGAATATGCTATCTAGGTTGGTCATAACTTTCCTTCCAAGGAGTAAGCGTCTTTTAATCTCATGGCTGCAGTCACCATCTGCAGTGATTTTGGAGCCCAGAAAAATAACGTCTGACACTGTTTCCCCATCTATTTCCCATGAAGTGATGGGACCGGATGCCATGATCTTCGTTTTCTGAATGTTGAGCTTTAAGCCAACTTTTTCACTCTCCACTTTCACTTTCATCAAGAGGCTTTTGAGTTCCTCTTCACTTTCTGCCATCAGGGTGGTGTCATCTGCATATCTGAGGTTATTGATATTTCTCCCGGCAATCTTGATTCCAGCTTGTGTTTCTTCCAGTCCAGCGTTTCTCATGATGTACTCTGCATAGAAGTTAAATAAGCAGGGTGACAATATACAGCCTTGATGTACTCCTTTTCCTATTTGGAACCAGTCTGTTGTTCCATATCCAGTTCTAACTGTTGCTTCCTGACCTGCATACAGATTTCTCAGGAGGCAGATCACGTGGTCTGGTATTCCCATCTCTTACAGAATTTTCCACACTTTATTGTGATCCACACAGTCAAAGGCTTTGGCATAGTCAATAAAGCAGAAATAGATGTTTTTCTGGAACTCTCTTGCTTTTTCCATGATCCAGCGGATGTTGGCAATTTGATCTCTGGTTTCTCTGCCTTTTCTAAAACCAGCTTGAACATCTGGAAGTTCACGGTTCACATATTGCTGAAGCCTGGCTTGGAGAATTTTGAGCATTACTTTACTAGCGTGTGAGATGAGTGCAATTGTGCGGTAGTTTGAGCATTCTTTAGCATTGCCTTTCTTTGGGATGGAATGAAAACTGACCTTTTCCAGTCCTGTGGCCACTGCTGAGTTTTACAAGAGTCCTTAAGTCTGGGCCCAAGCTCTGTAGGAGGCGATAGCAGTAGTAACAATCATCATTGGCAGCGTCAGCAATGACCGAGACCCAGTGTTGAGTCGCACATCTCCGCGCCAGGCACTTGCAACATTTCATATAGTCCTAACAAGCCTCCAAGGTTATCCCCAAGTGAGGAATGAGGAGGAACCGAGACTCACTTGAATCGCTTTCCAACGTGCCTCTCTGATGGCTAGCGGGGTGCAAACTCATTCTGTTGGACACACCACTAAAATCATTCTCAGGTTTCCGGCCTGGGATTTCCGTGCTTCATTCACTCCTGAAAAAGTTAGCATAGATGGCTCTGTAGAGGAAGGAGTCTCAATCCATCCGGCGCGGCGGAACAGCGGCTTCCGACAGGCTCTCAGCGGAACTTTCCTGTCCGTGGCGCGTGTTCCCGTCCGGGCGGCCGGGCGCGCGGGCCGGGAGGGGGAAGCTTTCTGGCGCGGACCGCCAGCGGAGGCTGAGAGCGCCGCCGCCGGAGAAGACCGACGCTTAGCCGGAGCCAGCCCGTGGCGCCCGGGCCTGGCCGGTTGCCTCCCTTCATCCCCGCTGCCACTGCCGCAGGCACTGCCAAGGCGGGCGCAGCGAAGCGCTCGGCCCCTCGGCCCTACCCGGCCCGGCGCGGCCCGGAGCCGCGGCGCGGGAGGTGAGTGCGGTTGCCGGCCCCCGGACTCCCTGCTTGGGCCGCCGGGACCCGCAACAATGGGGGCCGAGTGGAGAGGCGGCCCGGGCCCCTGGCGCTCAGCGGCCTGGGGCAGCAAGCCGGTCCTAGTGGCCCAGGCCTTGGGGCTCTGGATCCCACCTGGGAAACTCCGGTGGCTGGAGGCTTGGCGGGGGTCTTGGCCTCCACCTGGGGCCTTATTGGCTTGGTATTTAGGACCTTTGTACCCGGGAAAGGGAGTCTTAGGGACACGGAGACTTAACTGTAGTGGCGTGCGCTCTTAGCGCCTGATGCAGACGGCCTGGAGGCTGGCCACAGCGGGTGGGTTGGGGGGAGGGTGCGTTTGGAATTCTAGGGGGCCTCAGTGTGCCTGCCTGGTCCGTAAGGCGAATCGAGATGCGTCTCTCCTTGCCCTCCTCCCCACCCGCTCAGGTCCGTGAACTTGGCAGACCGGGATCTGGCTGAGGAGAAAAGGGTATCGAATATTTAGCTTCCCTGAGGTAACTGGTGATTAGTTCCTGGAAAGGCAAGGAGCTCAGCTGGGCACAGGAGAGTTGAGCGAAGAGATGGATTCTCCAGGGCCCAGCATCCCAAAGTTGAGTGATTCTCAGAAAGGGAACTTGTCACAAGAGTGTCACAGTAAGTCGTGTTGGCTACCTTGGCGTTAGGGTGAAGCCGGAGTTGTGAACTGGAGAGTACAGAGGAGGGTTGGTAGGCTGCTGAGGTTGGAGAATTGGCTTTTTGTGGGCCGTGGTGGTGGCAGCCTGTGAGATAAACAAGGGACCTTTGCAGAGTGGGCTTCCTGATAAAGAATGACCTCTTTCTGCGGGGGAGGGGTGACTCAGATCTATTAGAATTCCTGCCACTTGCTAGTGGATGTGGCTGAGTATGTTGGTGGCTGGGTACTGAGGTAGATGGGGCTGGAAGGGGGCGTCTGGGGGCTGAATTGAGTTTGTTCCTGAATAGTGTGGACCATTCCTTTTTACTGCGAGTCAGACTGGTAGCTGTCATTAACCGTGTTTTAAGTAAAAAATTTCTTTATGGTATTTGGACCCAAAGCATTCCTCTGTTCATTTTTTTTCCCCTTCTTTGTTTTTGAATTGTGACTCATGCTTTCTTTTCAACACTGTGGCTGTTGTTTATAATGATAGACAAACTTAGCATAATATATGTAAATTTTAGGGATTTTCACCCCACTTTTTCTAAATCTAAATTAATTTAAGAGCCTATTTTCACTGACTTGTGTGTCATTGTTTAACGTGTGCAGCTCTAGAAAGGGATGTGAAAACTCTTTAACAGTTTGTCCAAAGTTCGTTTTATCCCTAAATCCATGAAACTTCATTTTCTCCTACTGCCATGAAGTCATTACAGTAAATCTGCTAAATCTTAGTGACTGTCATTTCAACTCTCTCAGGACATTATCTTCACTAGAAGTGTTATCTGTCTGGTCTGTACACTGTGTCTCATCTGTATCATTGAAAGGCAATATGCAAATTCCAGGTAGCTGAGGCCTGCATCTATTTTATGCACCAGAGTTCTCTATGGAATATTCTCAAAAGTTGGTGTGTTGTCTGTAGATGAGATATCAAACCTCGTGTGGAAAAAAAAAGAAGTGTCAGAGTCATTGTACTTTCAGAGTTTGTTTAGTGTTAGGAATTGTATTGCCTCTTTGGAGCATATTAGAGTATAAATTTTCAGATGAGATGTGAGGTAATTCTATTTGTAGTTTTGCTGATGGTTCTGGGGATTTTTTTTTTCCCTTAATGTTTAAAAAATCATGTATTTTCCTTGAACTATTCTTTCTCTGTCTTTTTCTCTTTTTAAAGTTTTCTCTTGTAAGTAATTCATTCTTCCATAAACAAATATCTATTGAATTATGCCAGGCCCTGTGTTGGGTGCCTCCACCATGGTGATGTTGTTCTTGTTTTAATAATAGTAGTTCATATTTTAGAAGGTGTAATAGATCTCTGAAGGAAGAAATGATTCAGGCATTCAAGCTTTTAATCTGTAAAGCATTGAGTACAGTTTTTATAAAGTATTGATTCTGACTACTGACAATTGATTATATATTTCCATGGGAGAAGTTCACAATGGTATGGGATTGTTTTGGATTATTTTATTTGCATACACCTGTTAACCTGAAGTATGCCTGTAGACAAATCACAAGGTAAACATTTAGCTGCTGTGTGTATCTTGATGGGCTGTGATTTACAAATACTGTATGTGTGCCTAGGTTCCTTAGGAAGCCATCACACTTTCCTTCCCACTGTGGTTTTGAGAGCATGAAGGTGTTGCTTAATGCCTTTGTCTGGTTCACTGTATATAGGCTGGGTGTCTGCTGATGGTGGGAGTGCTGTCTCCTAGAACAGGAGGAATAAAATTGAGGTAAGGCTCAGCCTATTTGATATTCCTTGCCTTTTAATTTTTACTTCATAAATTATGTTTGAAAGCTTTTTTGCTGTAATTATTAATCTCCATTCTGATCTAGTTAAATGAAAGTCTGTCCTTTGCTCTCTTCTGTCTTGCTGCATGTGTATTTTGGCCAAAAATAAAAGAAGAGATTTAAAATCAAGGCATGTGGATAATAAATTCTTTGAAATATGTCTCACTTTCCATTTGGAATAGTCAGTTGATCAAATCAAATAAAAACTGTTTTATTTGTTGCTTTGGAGGCAAACTGATTGCTGAAAAATGTTTTTGACTACCTCTTAGTCAGATGGATCACCTCAGAGACTCTTGGAAAGAAGGCTTAGAGTGTTTGATTTCTTTGGAAAAATTCTGAGGTGTCTAGGATGATGCAAAGCATGGTCTTTGGAGTCATCCCATCTGTACCTCTTGCTTGCTTTTTGACCTGGGTAAGCTTTAACTTCTTTGTGCCTTGTTTTTTAATGTTTTTCAGTCTGTGAAATGGGGCTAAATAAAATAACCTCTGCAGGTTGTAATGAGGACTGGAGCTGAGGGCCCAGTGCTTCCTGGGTGGTCAGTGCTTGCTGTTAGTCATGGTGAGTGTCTGTCATTATGTACAGGATACTCTTCTCAGTGGTATTAGTGCCAGGAGTGTGGCTGGGTGCTGTACATGGTGGAGGGGTTCAGTTTCCTTGTGTAGTGAGAAAAGCAACCTTCTATCTACACCTGTTGGCACCCTGGTCGGGTGAGAGCATTGTTGAGTCCACACTATAAAGTCCAAGGTCATTCCTGGCACTGGTAGGTTTTTTCCTGGCAGTTTCTATGGAGAAGCCCAGAGGTAACTGTTTGGCATGTCCTTGTTTTGGGAACAGTGGGCATTCCCAGTGACAAAGTGCTGGGATATGCTAAGCAGCAACATGTTCTGTGTGGCCCCTGATCAGGGTATTTCTCTAGCTAGCTTCTGTTGGCATCAGATCCCTGACTTTGGTCTTTTTTGCCTGGAAGACTCTAGATGCTGGAGCAATTTATCTAATTTAGGCTAGTTTGATAGAATCTAGCACTCTGTTCAGAAATGTTTTTGGTGAACAGAAGGTTCACAGGCTTTGTTATAGAATTGTTCAGTTTTATTTTTTCCCCGTGAGAGGAAAAAAAAAACGTTGAGAGAGAAATAAGAATGAGCCAGACAGAAATGATTCAAAATAACTGGCCCTAAATCTCTTCCAGTCTTTCTTCATCAAATCCCCCTCCATTCAGAGTGGTCTTTAACTCCAGTTAAAAGTAAATATGCTTCTGGCCTCGAAATACGGAAATATTTAGATCCTGGTATGTCTCTACTTCAGCACCTCACAAGGACCTTTGTGACTTGGCCTCCTTGATGTCTTACTTTCCGGTCCCTCTTCTGCCACAATTCCTCTGTCACTTTAGGTTCCAGTCATAGCTCCTTGAAGGTCCCAGGATTCTCAAGCTATGCTCTTACTAATTTTCCCTCCCATTCTAGTGCTTGTTTGACCCTTAGGCTTAAATTTACTAGGAATGCAGGCCCCACCATCACTTGAAGCCCTTCCTTTATTCTTTCCAGATTAAGGTGAATGCCTTTCCTTTGTATGGCTATTGCAACCTGTGAAAGCTTTCATAATCGGTGTACTCTTAACTTTGGGTATTTTTGTGTATTTTCTGTGCCTACATTGTGAACTACTGGAGGGCAGGACCTGGTCTTGTTTAACTTTACATCCCAGTACCTAACCATTTCTGTTACAGAAGTAGCTACTCAGTAAATGTTCAGTGAACAAATGAATGACCTCTGCATGTGAAGTGTCATGAAATTATTCCTTGTGAAGCTGTTGATGTGATGAGAGTTCCAGTTTCATGGGTGCACCTGATCCTGGCTGAAGCAGTGCTGCTGTCTTTATATTTCCAGGTTGCTAAAAGCAGTGCTTTATTTTGCTTTCAAAATGTGTTGCTTATTCTGATCGTTAATGATTTTGATGCTGGGGAGCTATTACCTTCTCTCTTTGGATCTTGCCAAAAGTTTCCCTTGGAAGAGAATGTGACAGTTCTTTAGTTTATCCAGATCTTCCATTGGCCATTTACTGCTCTGAGCACTTTGTCCTCACGTGGGAAGAGCAGTGACTCGTTGGTTTGGGCTACAAGGTCTCCATTCACCTACTTCCAGCCTGGGAGTGAGTAATGGATTTAACACTAGGATGTTGTAACTTTTGTCAGCTGACAGACTTTTTGGAGATCCAGTTGAACCTCAGTATCGTCATAATTCAGGATATAACATTGTTTGCCCAAATTTTATTGAAGACTTTGAACTCAGTGATTATGAAATTAGCTGTTTCAGTTTTTTGTTCAGCCTACCACTGTACTAACACTGAAACTGATCTATTAGTTCTTTGTTAGAAAGCTCTGTTGTTCTGAATTACTAACCTGAAAGTAATGGAAATGTGCCAATTCATTTAGTCACCCTCTTGGCTCTTCTTAGTGGTAAAATAACTTGAGAATATACTATCTAAATTACTTTAAATTAATTTCCATGGTTGATCAGACCACATAGGAATCCTACTGGCCAGGTGTAAGGAACTGTATTGACGCCTACATAATGCAGTTATTCTTTCTTGTAAGTGACATAACAGACTACAGAAAAGGAAAGCATGACAAGTAACTGTAGTTAGATTAAAGATAAAAACTGACATGAGATAAAAAGGAAAGCTGAGACAAAGCATAAGGCACTTTAAATGTGGCAAGCAACTGTTAAATTGAAGAAAGTTGTGAGCAGTGTTGAAGTCTTGAGAAGAAAATTGTTATAGGTGAAAAGCAATAAAACTATGAACAATTTCATCCAAATAGGCACACTGAAGGTACTTGCACCCTTTTATGGTTTTATAGCACCATTGATGAAAGTGGTAAATAGGTAGAATTGAAGAATGTTTCCTTTACTGTGATAAATATAATATAGCTTGTGTATGTATGGTATTGTAATTTATAAAACACAGAGAGGTGAAGTGGCTTGCTTTCCAGCACAAAGCCAGTAAGAAGGAAAGCTGGAGCTTCATGCCAGGTTTTCTAAGCTTCAGTTCAGTTCAGTCGCTTAGTTGTGTCTGACTCTTTGCAACCCCATGAATAGCAGCACGCCAGGCCTCCGTGTCCATCACCAACTCCCGGAGTTCACTCAGACTCACGTCCATCGAGTCAGTGATGCCATCCAGCCATCTCATCCTCTGTCGTCCCCTTCTCTTCCTGCCCCCAATCCCTCCCAGCATCAGAGTCTTTTCCAATGAGTCAACTCTTCGCATGAGGTGGCCAAAGTACTGGAGTTTCAGCTTTAGCATCATTCCTTCCAAAGAAATCCCAGGGCTGATCTCCTTCAGAATGGACTGGTTGGATCTCCTTGCAGTCCAAGGGACTCTCAAGAGTCTTCTCCAACACCACAGTTCAAAAGCATCAATTCTTGGGTGCTCAGCCTTCTTCACAGTCCAACTCTCTCATCCATACATGACCACAGGAAAAACTATAGCCTTGACTAGACGAACCTTTGTTGGCAAAGTAATGTCTCTGCTTTTGAATATGCTATCTAGGTTGGTCATAACTTTCCTTCCAAGGAGTAAGCGTCTTTTAATCTCATGGCTGCAGTCACCATCTGCAGTGATTTTGGAGCCCCCCAAAAATAAAGTCTGACACTGTTTCCACTGTTTCCCCATCTATTTCCCATGAAGTGATGGGACCGGATGCCATGATCTTCCTTTTCTGAATGTTGAGCTTTAAGCCAATCCCCCCTTATTCCAGGCTTCTGGCCAGTAGAGGATACACAGTCCACCCGGGAGTGGAGCCTCTGCTCTGTTAACAGCAGCATAGTGACTCTGGAAGAGCTGGGTGCCGGCGGAGGAGGGGAGCCCAGAAGGAGCTCCTGCCTTCCTCACAGATTCTTTAGGGGTTATGAGAAACGCCGAGAATTAGGCGGACATGGTTTTGCTCTTGAGACCCAGTGACTCAAATAGGGATCTTCCTCCTAACGGGATGATGTGTAGAAACTGGAAGAAGAATGAAAGAGCCCTTTAGGGTCATTCCGGGTTGAGCTTAGTGCCTTCCTATCGCACCGTCTCTCCAGCTTCTCTTCTCCACTGTTTCACCCACCTCCCACCTTACTGTGGATGCTGGTTTGCCATGGTCCACAGTTTCCGTGCTGCCCTGCCCAGATCTGAGAAGGCGCCTGAACCTTTGTGCACTGCCTGCTCTGCCAGTTGCCAACCCTGAATTCTCTCCCCTGGCCTCCAGCAGCCCCTCGGCTGCCCAGCGTTTCTGGGCTGTTGTGCTTGTCAGGAGCCCCCACTGCCTCACTGATTGAGCTGCACCGGCAGGTGCTGTCCTGCTACATCCGCAGGCCCCAGTTCCCACAGCAGCAGCTGCACAGGTCCCCAGGCTCGTTGTTCCCTCAGGCCCTAGACCTGCTGTCTGTCTCCCTCCTTCTTGACCTGTGACCTCACCTGAGGGCTCACTGATTTTTTTTCCCCCCTCTCAAGTCCTTAACTTTTTTCCTGATTATTCAGGTAATATATGGGTACAGTTAAAATTTAGGTATTTTTAAATAAGGAAAGGAACCCATAATACCATATCTCAGTGTTAACTACTCTCATGAATTTGGTTTATATTTATCCACACTTTTTTCTACTGTGTATATGCTGATATCTCTAGGAAGATCCCTTTGAGAAGGAAATGACAACCCACTCCAGTCTTCTTGCCTAGAGAATCCCATGGACAGAGGAGCCTGGCAGGCTACAGTCCATGGGGTTGCAAGAGTTGGACACGACTGAGCAACTAAACCACCACCACCATATGCTGATATGGACGCATTTGTGCTTCTGTATATGTGTGAGATAAAATAATTCCTTTTTCACAGAAATGGAATCACAGTATACCTACTTTTTTTATAATTTGCTTATTCATTTAATGCATTTTTTCTTGTGCATTTTCCTATGTGTCTGACACATATCTGTTGTATCTTTTAATAGTTTATAGTATTATATGTTTTTACCAGTTTTCCTAGTCCCCTGGTGATAGCCATTTGTTTCTTACTCGTTGAAGTAACATCCTTGAAATATATCTTCCTGTACCTCTTTGTGTGCATTGTATACATCTTTCTGTGCTCTGTGTACTTCCTGGGATAAATTCCTGCAACTGGAAAAATTCCTAACAAGTCAAAACTTGGGATTGTTTATAATTTTACTAGATATTATCACGTAACTTTTGAAAGATTATATCAGTTTATATTTCTCCTCTAACAGGGAGCAGTATAAATAATTTTAATGTTTGACAGTTGAATCCTAGATAACTCACTTTTATTTATATTTCCTTATTGAAGGGGGATGAGCATCTTTTAATGTTTTTGTTTCATATATAGATTGATTGGTTAATTAATTAATTGCTCACTTGTCTTCTTTCTAGTATCTTCCTGTCCTCCCTCTTTCCCCTTTTTGTTTTTTACCTACATACAAGGTAGAACCGGAGAGGCACCCCACTCCAGTGTTCTTGCCTGGAGAATCCCAGTTACGGGGGAGCCTGGTGGGCTGCTGTCTATGGGGTCACACAGAGTCAGACACTGAAGTGACTTAGCAGCAGCAGCAGCAGCAGCACAAGGCAGAACCAAAGTAGTTTGGCCTTTCATGCTATCCTAGCCCTCTCCTTATCCCTGGGCATTCTGTCTAAGATGCAGTTTCATAGCCATTTCCTCACTTCTTTCTTTAGCTATACCTTTAATCCTTTGCGATCTGGCTTCTGGTCCTGTTTTTCTCCTGAGTACCAACTCTGAGTGAATTCCTTGTTGCCCAAAGATTTTTTTTCTTGATGTTTGTTGCTCTTCATTTTGACTGATTTCCCTTTGCAGAGAGGGAAGTGTGTGTAAGTGAACTTTTTATTATGGAAAATTTGAAACATACACAGCAGCAGGGAGTCTAGTATAAGGAATCCCATGTAGCCATCACTCATTTTCAGTCATGATTAATATTTCCCCAGTTTTTGCTTTCAATTGTCTTTCCCACTTTTTTTTTTCCTGTTGGCATATTTCAAAGCAAATCTCAGACTTTGTCATGACATGAATGCATATCTCTGTTGAGAGCATTTTATTTCTTAAACATCATCACCTTGCCATTTTCTCTTTTTAAAAAAATTTATTTCTTAGTTTTCTTTTCAGCTGTGCTGGGTCTCCATTATTGCATGTGGACTTTCTCTAGTTGTGGCAAGGTGGGGGCTACTCTTCTCTGCAGCGCACACTTATTGTGGCGGTCTCTTTTTGTGGAACCTGGGTGCTGGGCTTCCCGGGCTTCAGTAGCTGCAGCTCCCAGGCTCTAGAGCACAGGCTCATTAGTTGTGGCGCATGGGCTTAGTTGCTCTGAAACTTGTGGGACCTTCCCAGACCAGGAATCACACCTGTGTCTCTGCATTGGCAGGCAGATTCTTAGCCACAGGACGACCAGGGAAGTCCACCTTGCCATTTTCTATCCTCAATAATGAGGACTTGATATTTAATCCTAGTTCTGATACTGGCTATTTAACTTGGACAATTTGGTTTTTTTAAGTTTTTATTGGAGTATAGTTGCTTTACAGTATTGTATTAATTTCTGCTGTACAGCAAGATGAATCAGACATCCATAAACGTATATCTCCTGTTTTTGAATTTCCTTCCCGTTTAGGTCACCAAAGAGCACTGAGTCGAGTTCCCTGTGCAATGCAGTGGGCTCTCATTAGTTAGCCATTTTAAATATAGTAGTGTATATTTGTCTATCGCAGTCTCCCAGTTCGTCCCATCACCCCCTGCCTGCTTGTAGCTATATATGCGTTCTCTACATTTGTGTCTCTGTTTTGGCTTTGGAAATAAGCTTCATGTGTATCACTTTTCTAGACTCCACATATAGTCAATATTATTTGATATTCTTCTCTCTCTGATTATTTCATTCTGTATGACAATCTCTAGGTCCATCCGCCCACATCTCTGCAGATGGCACAATTTTGTTCCTTTTTATGGCTGAGTAATAATCCTGTGTGTGTGTATGTGTATATATATACACATACACACACACATACATACATACATACATACATACATACACACCACATCTTTATCCATTCGTCTGTTGATGGACATTCAGGTTGCTTCTGTGACCCGGCTACTGTAAATAGTACTGTAGGGAACATTGGGGTGTGTGTATTTTTTTTGAATTATAGTTTTCTCTGGATATATTCCCAGTAGTGGGATTGCTAGGTCATATGGTAGTTCTGTTTTCAGCTTTTTAAGGAACTTCTATGCTGTTCTCCACAGTGGCTGTATCAGTTTACCTTCCCACCAACAGTGCAGAAGGGTTCTCTTTTCTCCAGCTCGTCTCCAGCATTTATTGTTTGTAGATTTTTTGTTGATGGCCATTTTGATTGCTGTGAGGTGATACTTCATTGTAGTTTCAATTTGCGTTTCTCTAATAATTAGTAAGCGTGTTTCTTTGTGTTTATTAGTCATCTCTATGTCTTTGGAGAAGTGTCTATCTAGGTCTTCTGCCCATTTCTTGATTGGGTGGTTTGTTTTTTGAAATTAAGCTGTATGAGCTGTTTATGTATTTTGGAGATTAATCCCTTGTCAGTTGCTTCATTTGCAAATATTTTCTGACATTTCTCAGGGCTGTCTTTTTGTCTTGTTTATGTTTTCTTCGCTGTGCAAAAGCTTTTAAGTTTAATTAGGTCCCATTTGTTGATGTTTGTTTTTATTTTCATTGAAGCCCAGGTTTGTTGGTTTTCCTCATCTATTCCCTCTGTGGTCTGACCCTCAGAAATCTAGCTCTTTTACTCCCACCACTTCAGGCTGTCCAGGTGACTCAATTCTATAACCCTGATTTCTTTACTGAGCAACAAACCCACGTTTCATCCTGGCTTTTGGCCGAGTCTTTCTGGTCATGTGGGTGAGTGTAAAGTGCCGTGAACTGAGTCTGCCCACCAGAGCTGCACTCAGTGTTGCCACTCGCTCTGTGGCTCGGGCAGTTGACTCACCTCTTCATCTTGGTGTCCTCAGTCGGATGGATGGTAGGGCTGGATTAGAGTCTGAAGTCCTGTGCAGCTTTATCATCAGCTGTGAGAAGGTGCTTTCAGAAATGTCTTGCTCAGGTATGTGGGACCACATGCATCATTCTGCTCCCCAAACAAGTTTCTGGCTTTTCCCGCCTGGCCTCTCTTAAGAAATCCATGCTTTCTCCTATGGCCTTTCCCTTGCATTTGTCCTCAACATGGGGCCAGTTATTTTGTGGCTAGTTCTTCAGTTAATCCTGACTTCTGGCTCTTCCTGGAGCGTCCCTTTAGCCCTTTTCAGCTTTGTATCTGTATTCACGTTGTTTCCTTTGGCTGTCCTATTCAACTCTTTTCCTCTGAGCCTATATTGTGGCCAAATTTCTGACCATCTTTCTAGACAAAGTTCAGGTGACGGCTTCATCCGCATTGGAAGTGGTTCTCCCTCTCTCGACTCCCATGACTGACAGTGCATCAGTGACATTTCACAGGATGCTTGGTACTGCAGGTATTTGTGTGTATAAGTTTTTCTTGCTTTCTCGTGTAGTCTCCTTGAGTATAGGTACCACATTTACACACTGTGTAATTTTGCATCCTACAGTGTCTTGGCACAATTCTTTGTACTACTAGTTTTGCAATTAATTCCAGTCTTGAAATTCAAAGAATCCTGTGTTTTTCTGTCCTGTCTCAGAGTTGGAGAGATTCTCCAACTCTTGGGTAATACAGTTTGGCTTCTCCAAAGCACAGCTGGCCACACTACATTGCTGTCATCGCTGTCTTTAGTCGCTAAATTGTGTCTGACTCTTTGCAACCCTATGGCCACTGGGGTCCTCTGTCCATGGGATTTCCCATGTGGGAGTGGGTTGCCATTTCCTTCTCAGGGGATCTTCCTGACCAGGGATCAAACCCTCATCCCCCGCCTTGGCAGATGGGTTCTTTACCACTGGAGCCCCTGGGGAAGCCCTCGTACTGCATACTGTCAGGGAGTAGCTAAAGGGAGTCATCAGCATTGATTGGAAGCTGATGTACCATATGCTGGGCAGTGTGCTTGCTAGTGTATTTTTTCACTTTAAAACAATCTTCTACATGTACTGTTATTCTTCTCATTTTACAAATAAAGACACCTAGATCTAGAGAAATGAAGTAGCTTCTTTAGCATCCCTTAGCTAGAAAGTGGCAGTGCTGGGACTCTGACCCAAGCCATCTCATCCTGGAGATGAGACGTGTTCTGAACTGGTGTGCTGCTCTTTTGTCCGAAACATGTTTACTGCCGGTTGGCCCTTATAAGTTTTATGTTCATTTTCTAGCACTTATCAAATATCTTGCATGGATTTTTTTTCATTTCTCCCCAGCCACCCAAACCAGCTGTTCCTCTGTTGTTCTTTCTGATTCTGGTGAAGGGTATGCCGGACTTCAAGCCTCAGACTCACGTGTGATTTTTCCCTTTCCTTCCTGTGAGTTGTCCCTAGTAATGCCTTATCCCTGTTTCATCCTTTCTGGTTTCTTCTTCACCCAGGCCCTCCAGGTCCAGTCCTGGATTATAATGGATGACTTTCCTTCCTTCCTTCTCTCATTTTTATATAGTCCTGAAAGGGTTGCCTGTCACCCATCTCTATCCAGGTAAAAATCTGTTTTTCCTATAGCGGGGGGTTCCTAAAAGCCAGTTTTCAAGCTGTGTCACAATCAACTGTGGGACCTCTTTTCAAGCATATAAAGTCCTCACTATAATACTGTGAGGAGAAGGCAATGGCACCCCACTCCAGTACTCTTGCCTGGAAAATCCCTTGGACAGAGGAGCCTTGTAGGCTGCAGTCCATGGGGTCGTTAAGAGTCGGACACGACTGAGCGACTTCACTTTCACTTTTCACTTTCATGCATTGGAAAAGGAAATGGCAACCCACTCCTGTGTTCTTGCCTGGAGAATCCCAGAGACAGGGGAGCCTGGTGGGCTGCCGTCTATGGCGTCACACAGAGTCGGACATGACTGAAGCGACTTAGCAGCATAATACTGTGAAGCCAGTACTGTTGTTTCCAGTTTACAGATGAGAAAATAGAGGCTCAGTGAGACTGTCACTCTCACAAGATCCCTGCTGTTGGTGGTCTGTGTATGTTTAACAAACTCCCCAGATTCTGTCGCCCTTGTGGTTTTCGAAAACACCAGGCAGCCTTCAACCCCTTTTAGAATGCTTCCCCTACGTCTTGTGTTTCTCTGTGGTTCCCCTCCATCTAATGGATCTGACATTTCTGTAGATTTTAATCTTGACCATGCCCAGCTTGCTGATGTCTTTCCTGATAGCATCCTCCTGGGCTGGTTCTTTCCCTGTCTCTCTGACTCCCTGTGCAGACTCCTTTCAACATTCCCTCATGGTTTGACCTATCCTTGCCTTGCCTTCCCCCACTTCATACACTCCCTGAGTATTGTCCGTATTTGAAGTCTCAGCTACCTGAATGTGACAGAAACACCCAAATCTGTATCTCTGACCTCAGCCCATTTTCCGGCTGTTTCTGACATTTCACCATTAACACTGTTAGCTGCTCCATCATTTGAGCTGGAACCCTGGATCAAGGACCAGAGCTTGGAGTTAGAAATCTAGGTTGGAACTGCACTCTCTTGCTCTCTCAGTAGTATCACCGACTCAATGGACATGAATTTGAGCAAACTCCAGGAGATGGTGGCTGACAGAAGAACCTGTCATGCTGCAGTCCATGAGGTCGCAAAGAGCTGACATGACACAAAGAGCTTAGCGACTCAACAACAAGAAGTCCCTAGCTGGGTATGTTTGGGGCAGGTCACTTAACCTCTCTAAAACTTAGATTCCTTATCTGGAAAGTGGGAATAACACTGCTTTCTTCATAATATTATTGTGAAGATTCAGTGAGAGAATGTAGTAAAAAATAATCATTTGATCTCGATCTGTGGAGTCCTTCCCACGTATATCAAGTACTGTGATGGATGCTAGGAGATAGTGGTGAGCAAGGCCACCCTCATGGGGCTCCACTTGGCTACTGTAGTTTTACTGGTTTTGCCTCCTTAGTCTCTAGTATTTCCTTTTTTCTCCTTTCACTTTGCCACTACCTTAGTTCAGGGTCTCATCACCTTCTGTCCAGACTGTTACAACCGCTTCCTGCTTAATCTCCTTGCCTCCACATAGCTACTGGTGTTCATTTTAAATTGGGAATTCAAATGACACTTCCCTGCTTGAGATCCTTTAGTGGGGCTCCCACTGGGGGCACATGGACTGTAAGGAGGATTGCATAGAGATAGATACTGAGTCCACTTCTGAGCTCAGCAGAGAAGGGCTCAATGGCATAATAGTTATGTCTGCCAGAGGTGCAGATAGAAAAGTGGTGCCAAGTGCCACATATTTGCCAGTCCTTACATAGGACACAGTTCAGACTCAAAACAAGGTCCTCAGGACACTGCTGGATCAGGATCCGGCCTACTTCTCATCTCTTGCAATTTGCTCATGAGCTCCCCAGCTGCTAGTCCTGCAGAACTGTACTCCTGCATATATCATTCCCTCTCTCTGAATGACTTCATCAGTCTCTTCTTAAGGAAAGCTCGGTTTGTCCTTTGACGTTCAGATCTGTTGCCTCCTCTGGGAAGTTGTCACCACCCTTTCTCAGCAAAACCATTTCCTTCTCTGCCCTATAGAGCCTTTTCCTCCCTCCTTCCCCCCTCCCTGCCTCCTTTCCTTCCTTCTTCCTTAATGTAACTCACATACTATAAATTTCCACCATTGTTAAGTGTTTAATTCAGTGATTTTTGTTACATCACAAGATTATGCACCTATCACTACTATATAATTCCAGAACATTTCTTTTCTACAAAAAGAAACTTGTACTCATTAAGCAGTCACTCCCTCTTCTCCCTTCTCCTTATCCCCTGGTAATGGCTAATCTACTGTCTGTTTCAGTGGTTTTGCCTGTTCTAAGCATTTCAGATTCATGTGCTCATACAATATGTGGCCTTCTGTGACTGGCTTGTTTCACTTAGCATAATGTTTTCAAAACTTGCCCATGTTAGTACTTCGTTCCCTTTTATTGCTTGATACTATTCCACTCTATGGATATGCTATATACATTTTATCTATCTAGTCATCAGTTGTTGGAAGAAAAACTTCGGTCATACATTGTACTTTGGCTTCCCTAGTGGCTCAGGCAGTAAAGAATCCACCTGCATTGCAGGAGACCTGGGTTCGATCCCTGGGTCAGGAAGATCCCCTAGAGAAGGCAACGGCAAGCCGCTCTAACATTCTTGCCTGGAGAATCCCATGGACAGAGGAGCCTGGTGGGCTACAGTCCATGGGGTTGCAAAGAGTCAGACACAACTGAGTAGCACTTTCACTTTCTTTCATGCTCATGCTGTGTGTTGACATGTCTGTGTCAGTGGACTGGCTGATTCCTGGAGGGCTCCAGTCATCACTGTATGAACAGGTTCTCTCGCCTCTGGATCTTCAGTACCTACCAGTACTGGCCAATGGTAGATGCTTAATGATGAGTCATTTTATCTCCTTTTCCAGAAAACTTAGAAATATTTTCTGCTGTTTCAGCACTTCTCAGATCCAAGTCATGATTCCTGTGTGGAATGTCTCCTTCCCTCCGCACTTATCTAAGTCAGCCTTGCTTCTGAGGTTGTCTCAAGGTCTGCTTCCTCCAGGAAGCCTTCTAACAGCATTTAAACTTCAGTCTCTGTTGCTCTCTTCTCTGAACTCTATGTTTGGGATCTCTATCATTCTTTAGGCACTTAAAAATGTAGTCTTACCTGTCTTACCTTAAGTAGGTTGACACTAAGCCCAACAACACTTAAGATTGCCTTTTTGCACTCCCAGTACAGAGGTGCTGTAATTAATATAATGGAATTATATCTAACCTTTTACCTTGCTTAAATTCAGTCATACACTTTACAAATGAAGACAGAAAGTAACGAATAATGGTTTAAATAATGGGATAATTTATACTCACCACTTTACTCAGTGAGTACCCAAAGGCAGTGGATGCAGTGGGTGTTGTTACAGTTAAAATGATTGACACAGCATATAAATGTCAAGAATTCTTGATCACCGTTTAGGTGGTGTGATGCTGAGTTGGACATATTCAGTAGAGGGCGGCAGGGAGGAAGAGCTGAGCGCCAATGAGGAATTGCTGAACCAGTTCAGGCAGCAAAATACATGCAGGGCTGATCTCTGAATATTATAGTCTTTTGGAAATATTTTTGGTGTATACATCTACAGAAAATAGACTTCCCTGATGGCTCATATGGTAAAGAATCTGCCTGCAGTGGAGGAGACCGGGGTTCGATCCTTGAGTGAGGAAGATCCCCTGGAGAAGGGAATGGCTGCCCTCTCCAGTATTCTTGCCTGGACCGTTCCATGGACAGAGGAGCCTGGTGAGCTATAGTCCGTGGGATTGCAAAGAGTCAGACACGACAAAGCAACTAACACTTTGACTTTCTCTGGGAATACATACAGAAAACTGTTCATACAGTATTTTTGTGGATAATCGAAAAGGCCTTTGAAGGATTATTCTAACTATGGATGATCGTTTTCACGTGCTGCCGTGTAGGCCCTCCTGTGAACCCTAGCTGAGATGGGATCTCTGCAGTAGATGGCCGGTGAACTGTGGTTGGCAGTGTGAGGGCTTGTCTTTTGCTCACTGGATGTGGCTACCGATAGGAGCAGTCACAGCCTGAAAATACGATGCTGCTCAGGATGGGGGTGAGGCCAAGCAGGATTTGTTCACTGATGTCTTTGTAGAGAGAGAATACATGTATAAAGATATTGGTCTTACAGTTATAAAGTCGTATATCTATCTATTGTAAAACAAAAGAATAAAGAAGAAAATAATACCTTTTTTGGTAAAACTGTCACCCAGAGATAAAAATGTTTAATAACCTTTTGGTGCTTTTCCTTCTTGTCTTTTTTTTTTTTTTGCTATGCATATATATACTTGCAAATGTGTAATTCTGTTTTTAAAACTGGGATATAAACATTTATTAAGTTTTTTTCCACTTTTTATACAACATTATATTGTTAAGATGGTCTTGAAAATCTACCTCTGAAATTTGCTCTACTGTATCTATTTTATGTTCTCAAAAAGACTTTTCCTCTGATAGTTCGGAAGATCTTTGGCAGAGCCGTGTGTTCACGTGTTGACAGATTTGCTCATGAGCTTCACCAGGACGGTCTTGCACGCTCTGGTTAGGGCAAGCTGGAATTCGCCGATTGACCCAGTCAGTGCGCTCAGGGCGGATTCCTGTCAGAGACTTGTGACCTGATCTCATCTCTCAGCTGCCCCGTTAGACCTGCCCTTCTTCTAATGACTCTGCAGTAGATATTTCAGATTAAGTGTTTATAAACAATTGTTTTAGATGTTTAGAGGAAGACTTGTGGCGTTTTTTGTTATTGTTATCAAAACCATGTGCTGTGGCAGCATCTTACTGAACAACTCCATGTCAAGGGCATTTTGGCAAGTTTTTCTCCTTTGAAGGTTCATTTCTCTTCATACTCCATGAGTGAAGCAGCAACTAATACCTCGTGGCGTGTACGGTCAGTACAGTTCTTACAAGAAACCAGATCTGTGAGTCAGTTGCAGCATCAGTAATTAGCCTGTTGAAGTAGAAACCATTACTCTTTCATATTTAATGTGTTTGAATTTTGTTTCCAATGATAGTCTTCCTTCCTCAGTTTGTATCTCGCCAGCTGCCTAACCTCTCATAAGGGATCTTGAATCTTAAATGTGAACAGATTATTTAGTTTGTCCTGCTAACATAAAGCTTATCTTTGGGCATAACAGGGAGAAAATCTGTGTTTCAGATAACTTTTCATTTAGTAACTTTGGTGTCTTGGTATGTTTGGCCTCCCCTGCCTGCTTCAGAACTGGTACATTCTAGAGTCTTCCTTGGTTCCCTTCTTGAGCTATGGGTTGGCCTTTTGCTGTGGTTTATTCTGGCTGTCTCCATGTCTTTCCTTCCCTACTGTTGTATCCACTCATTGTTTGTAGACTTGGTTTATCCAGTTTTGTCTAGGAGGAATGCCTGTTTTCTGGGCTTGGGGCCAAGTTTTTTTTACTTAACTTTAGGGTAAAACTACAGCATCCCAGCTGTTGTTTCCAGAGTTGAACTCTCTGAAACCAGTTAATATTTGTTTGGAGACCAGATAGCACATTTTATGGTGGAAGATGTTGCATACATTTTGGAAATGGGCCATTGGTTGCCTATATGAGAACCAACACACTGATGTGTATTGTACAGTCTCGGCTACCAAGGCTTCCCGGTGGGCTGGAGCTGACATAAGGCTGTAGTGTTTTCATGAGAGACACTGTAAAAGAAGCTGCACATCTGCATGGGATTTCTTTGTGTTAAGTTATTGAGTCCTTATCATGTTGTTGGGTCGCATACTGCACAAATGCTTCCAGCACCTGAAGTGTAGGTGTCATTACCCCAAATGAGGGAAAGTAAATAATTCGCTCCAGTTAACTACTCTCTCTGACGTCTAAGAGTTCCCTCTCCATGATAGCAGTGCTGATAGTAAAAGCGAGGCTGTTATTGCTTTTACATCTGGTCTCCAGTCTAGCTGGTGTCCGAGGAGGAGGTGACGGCAGCACCTTAGGCCCTGTTAGGGAAACCTGGAAGAGGTCTCACGTGTCTTTTACTCTTTCACTGGGGCTTGAAGAACAGTACCCTACTAGCCCTTTACCTGCTAATAGTTCTCAAATCTGATCTTTCCTCTGTTTTTTTTGTATTTTTACTGGCTATTTACCGTCTCTTCGTATTCCATTTTTTCTAGCAAATATTTCTTCCAGGCCATGTTTTGAGTGCTTACACTGTGCTAAAAACTGAACTGTGTAACTTCACAGTGCACTTTACATTTATATTCATTCACCAGCTTTTTAATAATCCTTGAAGGTAAGGAGTACCTCTGTTTTACGAGTGTGGAATCTATGGCCCCAAGAGATAACTTGCCTAGGGTCACACTGAAAAATGAGTGGGATTTCAATTTGAAACTGCATATCCTATGCTTTTTTTTTTTTAACCTATGCTTTTATATTCTATATTCTATGGTGCAGAGTGATGTTTATAGTACACAGAGCTGGTCATCTTATTTTGGTCTTCTTGTAGGATAATATCCAGTCTCAACATAGGGTGTTTGGTGATTTAGATGCTTTTGCATTTCCAAGTTTAGTTTTTACTCTTCCCCCATACTTCCTGCTTTATGCTCCAGTAATGCAGTCTTATTGGATTTGTTTGATTTCACATCTGCTTTTGTCTCTCACTTACTGTTCATACAGTCCCCTGTCTTTGAACTCTTCCCTCTTCTCTCTTTATCTCCAGCATCCCCTCCCTTCCCCTCCCCTCCCCGCCCACCCCGCCCTGTGCATGCTCGGTTGCTTCAGCCCCTGTCCGCTTCTTTGCAACCCTATGGACTGTAGCCCACCAGGCCCCTCTGTCTGTAGGATTCTTCAGGCAAGAACACTGGAGTGGGTTGCCACGCCTTCTTCCAAGAGGTCTTCCTGACCCAGGGATTGAATCCACATTGTTGGCAGGTGGTTCTTTACCACTAGTGCCACCTGGAAAGCCCTGCCTGCCCACATTACCTGACTGTCCAAATCTTTCTTCAGAACTCACTTTGGGCCTCATTCCTCTTAATGCTCGATCTGTTCTGACCTGTGTTTACTCCTTGTCTTTGTGTCCCCAGTAGATGATAGTTGTTTAATATGTTTTGGTTGAACTGAGTAGAACTTTGGAAAATATTGCTGTCTGGAAAAAGATGTTCAGAGACCACCAAAGCTTCTTGTTGAGCTGTTTTGTCAATTTTAGTAACTTAGCCTAAGGTTTTTCTGAATTTTGGCATTTGGATGTGTTAGAACTATCCTTGTGGAACCATCTTTTCCCTCCCTTTTCAAATTGGACTTCAATTGCTATTCACTCTTCTTTGTTAACTAGTACCCTGACTAGGAGGCTGAATCTTTAGATAATGGACTTGGTTTCATATGGTGTACGCACTTTACAAGTATTGGCTCTCAGTCATCATCAGTTCTCTTCTTTCTTTGAAGCTTTATAGAACAGCCTGATTCTAGATTTCAGAGCCTCTTTTATGTCAGGGTACAGAGAATGTGCATCTTAATAAAAGAACTTCTTGGTTTCTAAGTCATGTTTTTTGCATATCCCCACCCCCTGCCCCCTTGTGTTTATCAAAAATCAACAGTCAAGCAGTTCGAATGTAAAATACCATAGTTTTTGCTTCATCATTTTGCTGAGAAGACGTTATTGCATTCAAACTCCTTTCTGTGCATAAGCATTCAGTAGTATCTTTAGTGAATTTTAACTGATTGTTAAGTCTGCTGATAAAGAAAGTACTGACTTTCCCTGATATTGGAAAAGGCCCAGGTGTGGAAGGATTAGTTACTTGCTCGGTAGAATATCAGCTTGTCCTATACAGACGATGATCCCTTTTTCTTCACTGAGGTTCCTCTCATGTAGTTATCTAAATATGCTGTTGTTATTTTCAAATCTTCCTTAAGAGTCAATTACTTCCTGTTGTTCAGAGGCAGCCCAGAGGAGACAACTTTTGGAAAGCAAAATTAAATAATCAATTCACCTACTGATGGGCTTTTTGGGGTTTGTGAGCTGGTTATAGCATCTTTATCCCAGTGTTAATGTGTTGTATATATATGAGCCTTCTGAAGTGTTTGAAGCTGCTGCCAGAACCTGGTAAGAACTCAGGAAATCCACAAATCAGGAGTAGCTTCCCCAAAGCAGTGAAGCAATCTGTCTGTTTGCCTTACGCAGGGAGCCGACAAATGCCCACTGTGGGCCACAATTAGCAGAAAGAGGTAGATTTGGGGTCCTCCTTTCGATGTAACTGAGAGTGTGAGATTTGTTACCTAGGATGCCTAATCAAATACAGAGTGAGGAGTTAGAAATAGATGGAGTAGAGCAAAAGTGTAAGAGATGCTCTTGCAGTCCGCCCTTTCCTTTAACCCTCTAATCAGATCAAATCAGTCGCTCAGTCGTGTCTGACTCTTTGCGACCCCATGAATTGCAGCACGCCCTCTAAAGAAGAGGCAATTTAATAATATTCAGTTCAGTTCAGTTCAGTCACTCAGTCGTGTCTGACTCTTTGCGACCCCATGAATCGCACCACGCCAGGCCTCCCTGTCCATCACCAACTCCCGGAGTTCACTCAGACTCACGTCCACCGAGTCAGTGATGCCATCCAGCCATCTCATCCTCTGTCATCCCCTTCTCCTCCTGCCCCCAATCCCTCCCAGCATCAGAGTCTTTTCCAATGAGTCAACTCTTCGCATGAGGTAGCCAAAGTACTGGAGTTTTAGCTTTAGCATCATTCCTTCCAAAGAAATCCCAGGGCGGATCTCCTTCAGAATGGACTGGTTGGATCTCCTTGCAGTCCAAGGGACTCTCAAGAGTCTTCTCCAACACCAC
This sequence comes from Bos taurus, assembly GCF_002263795.3. Lineage (NCBI taxonomy): Eukaryota > Metazoa > Chordata > Mammalia > Artiodactyla > Bovidae > Bos > Bos taurus. Next base: position 49,234,533 of record NC_037349.1, on the reverse strand, counting down.
AGTTCAAAAGCATCAATTCTTGGGCGCTCAGCCTTCTTCACAGTCCAACTCTCACATCCATACATGACCACAGGAAAAACCATAGCCTTGACTAGACACTAAGACCTTAGTTAGCAAAGTAGTGTCTCTGCTTTTGAATATGCTATCTAGGTTGGTCATAACTTTTCTTCCAAGAAGTAAGCGTCTTTTAATTTCATGGCTGCAATCACCATCTGCAGTGATTTTGGAGCCCCAAAAAATAAAGTCTGACACTGTTTCCACTGTTTCCCCATCTATTTCAGTAAATCTAATTATATGTGGCTTCTTGGGTAAACCAGATATAACCTGTTGAAGAAACTAGCCCAGATATGATGTTATAAAGAGGAGGCGAAAAAGAGTTAATTAAAAGGGAGCAGTCACAGCTTTGTGGAGCATGTAGTGCATGTTATTTGTATGTTTATAATAGGATGCTGTTAGGAAACACGAGGATCGTGTGTTTGATTCCTTTTTACAAATCTGAATGAAGGAAGCTTTATTTCTTCCCATTTTGTTGATGATAATGGAGGGTGTAGGACACCTGAAGGCAGTGTCCAGAGAGGAGAACAAAGAGAACTTTTCCCTCCTGTCCAGCAGTCTCAGATGCTTTGGAAAGTCTACATAACTTGCCAGGATTGAGCTTCATGAACATGTATAAAGGTTGTGCTTCCTCAGGCTCAGGTTCTTTTCTGTTGAGATTCAGACCTTTTGTCTATAGAGTTGCTTAACACCCAGTGCCCATGGGCCCCACTTCTTTTGTTTTTGAGAAGAGGCTTTGAGGCAACAGTACTATCAGTTTTCTGGGCGGGTAACTGGCCTACCCCAGGAATGGTCCCCTTGTCTGTCCAGCTACGGAGCAGAGGGGAGCCTTTGTCCTTCTGTTACATCCCTGCATGGGTGTTCTCTCTTCACAGTGCAGGTAGAGCTTTAGGAATCTGACCCTCTTGACTCTTGCTTTTGTGAGTAGTCCCTCCTCTGTACTTTTGAATTATGAGCTCATGTTCAATAAGGCTTTATCTTGGTGGTCCTGGTTGAGGTATTTCCAAGAGATGTTATAAATTTACTTCTAGGCAATGCAGAAGCATCCCTTGCTTGGGACCACTGTAGTTTTGGTTAATTTCTAAGACCATGTAAGTAAGTATGTATGTATTTCAACCTCAGACTGGTTTGAGGGCAGACTCCTAGTTACAGACTCCCATTGGATATCTTTTTTTCTCCCTGTGACCTAAATGGACACAAGATTTTATATTGTCTTCTGTGTTGGTGGTTAGATTTTTTTTTTTCCCCTAGACCACTCTTTCATGAGGGTATATATAGCGGTCTCAGTCCCTTCTTTTCAGCTTCTTTGAGCCCCGGCTATTATTTCTGTGTCTCCCTGCTCCACCCCCTCCCCAGGATTGGTACCCTCCTCTTCACCTAGGACTGCTGTAGTGAGAGATCTCATGATTTTTTGTGGTTTCAGTTTGCCTTTCATTGTTGGTTCTTGGGGGTTTCTCTCACTTGTTTTGTGGGAATAATTGTGCATGTAGAAAGGATGCTGATTATAATTTTCTCCATATTTCTAGATGTTTTGCAGTGAGAAAATTGCAGGATCTCCTCCACTGCCAAGGGGCCAAGCAGGACGTCCTCGTCCAGCTTGGTAGATGAGCTTTGCTCGTTGAGTTGCACTCTGACTGGTTTCCACCAGATGGTTTCTAGGGCTGTTGACCTGAAATCTTCCCTGGTGCAGTCCTGCGCTCGAGACTGGTGTTCCCAGTAGTCAAGCACTCACTCTCAGTTAATCATTTCTTCCTCAGATAATTTTATGGGCTTTTGCTGCAAAAGTGGAATCCGCAGGGAAGCTATAAAGTGGCACACTTAGTGTTGGTTTGTGTTCTTTCTGAAATTTGAAATGGAGTGCATTTCACAGTTGTTGATCAAGATAACAGCAGCACTAATGGTATTGAAAACTGCATAGGTTCTTTCCATCCTTCTGTGTGAGTGGCATCTTTTAGAAGCCAAGTTCAGAATATATAATTATTTTTAAAATGTCAACATTTTATTTACTCTAAAGAGTAAAATACAGCTTGTATTAATGTAATACTAGTATCAGGTCAAAAATCTAAGTAGAGGCCTGCCTCCTTTGTCTTATCCACACTGGTACAGAAATAATGACATGGGCTTCACGAAGAGCAGAACTATCTTAAATGGGGACTTTGCAATATAAAGAGGCCCACCTGTCAGAATTGTTTGTTATGGAAGCCAGTGTTTTTATTTTTAGTTAATGGAGAGATGATGAGGAGAGTGTGGAAATGGCTGTGATGTAGGGTGTTCAGTACTTTTCTCTGTTAGCATGGCCAAGTGGCAGCCTCTGACCCTGGGTTTAGAACGGTCTGCAGATGAGCCATTGACTGAGCTGGGCCTTTTGTTCAGCCTCACTGTTACGTAACAATGATTTGCACTCCTTTTTCCTGTGTTTTGTGGTGAGCGGGAGAGAGAATTAGCTCCCTATCCTGTCATTTTTCTGTTAATCACGCCCCTTCTCTTTTGGGGGCATTTTCATTTTAGCTGCAGCGCGGGGGCAATGTCCACTTGAGAATAGGTCACAAGAATATTTAATGACTGCTTGTTGACTGAATGACCAGAAGACTGGAACTTTATTCACCCTCTTTCCCAAATGCTGGCCTACAAACCCTGTCCTTGAGATTTAGCAGTTGCCTTTAGGTGTTCCACTTTTATTCTTGTCTCTCAGTCACCTGGATTGTTCTTGGATGGTGGTGGCCAGCATTCTTCACTCTCAGTCACCTAGATTGTTCTTGGATGGTGGTGGCCAACTATTGTAAGTTGGCAGTTGGCATAGTGAGTGCCGATGAGGTGGAAGTTTGAGGTTTAATTCCAGGGTACAGCCTTACCCTGGTTTGAGAGAAACCATGCTGCCCAGACTGTACTGTTAACTGGACGAAGGTAATGAGTGTCCTTGGGTACTCGATGTGTTTAGGGCAGATGTTTAACCTAATTAGGGGAGAAAAAGGTATCGTAAATTTCCTGATGGGACAATAATGTCATTTTTCATTTTTGTATTAGGGATGTAATTTTCAATTATGTTTAGGTTTGATTAGGTATTTGTTACTTATTCAAATGCTACAGACATCTTTGATGTCCAGAAATGACATTTTTGTTGTTTCTGTTTTGACTTGTTGCTCTACATCTTAATTTTCCCTTTCGAGGCGTGTGTTGATGTCACCCCACGGTGCCTGGCACAGTGTCTTTATCGTAGGCGATGCCTAAGCTTTGGCCTCAAGAATTGCTGGCCCTTCTGCTTTTCCCTTTGACCATTCTTTCTCCAAATAACTATCGGTCACTTTTTCCTTTAAAATATTTCCTTAAGCTTAATTTCCTTTTACCCTTTGCCCTTCATCCCCACTATCATGACAATATCTCCTCGCCATGATGTCACTATGTGAATTATTTTGTTCTCTTCATTATATCACCTCTCATTTGGTAGATTGAAGTTTGGTCTTGTCTCCATGGAATAGCATCTTTATCTGAAGAGTGACGGGAGGCACACAGGTCATCTTCCAGTCTCTGACACCTGGCCCTTCTTCCCAATGGTTAGTGTCCATTGTTTTCTGCTTACAGAAGTGAGGGTTTCTTGTGGGTTCTCTTCTTATTTGCAAAATCTATAGCCTGAGTTTGTCCAGACTCCATGTGCTTTTCCCCAGAGACATTATAGGAGCATTAATTTGAAAGAAGAAGCCTTTTTTCCTACTTTACTGTATTGGCTTTAGGCCAGATGCACACTTTCTTTCCCACTTACCTTTGCTAATATTTGGATGTCACTGGTTTCTTCAGTGTTTATGTCCAGTGTTAGACTAGAGGAGAGACTTACAGTGCAAATTTATTTAGGTTAATTCTGATTCAGTGGTGTGAATCTTAAACTACATATTTTTACAGTGTTGCAGAGGGAGGGGGTGTGTGTGTCTGTGTCTGTGTGTGTAAGAGCCTAAGAACTGGGCACATAACCTTGGCCATAAAGTACCAGTGAAACACGTAATTCAGATTGATTACATAAGTCTCCTTAGAAATAGTTCTGAACTGGGCCACCTCTACACAGAGGGAGGGCAAGCTAGCGCATCCAATTTCTACCTGCCTGTGGGGTGCTGTTTGTTTATGCCATTGATCAGCGCTAGAGCCTTCCAGGGGGAACCCAAGTGAGATTTGCCTCAGAGATAGTTCCAGTTGTTGGCTGGGCTCAGGGGAAGAGGGAGGGATGCCTGCCCCCCAGCGAGAGGACATACTGTCTGTTCGTGAGGATCCTAGGAGGCTAATTAGCCTTTTTAACCCTAAGTTATTGTGTCTTAAAGGAAGTTTGTTACTAATTTTCTAAGGAGAATAGTTAGCTAGGTGATCTTGTCAAATCTATACTTTGAAATAAGATATTTTTGTATTTGTTAAGTGTTTAAATCTGGAGAACCGGGAATAGATGATTTTATTCCCTTCCTTGTTAACTGTCTTTTAGAAGGTTATTTGTTTACTTTTACCCCTAAATGCTTGATTGTATATTTCCTAAAGACATTTTCTTCTGTAACCACAGAACAGTCCTCACAGTCAGGAAATAAAATACTGATATACTACTGTTATCTAATCCATAGTCCATATTCAGTTGCATCAACTGTTGTTCTCAGTACTGGCTCTTATAGCTGTTTTCTTCCCCAAGTCCAAGACCTAATCCAGGATCCAATGTTGCATGTAGTCTCCTTCAGTCTGAAACAGTCCTTAGAGAATTATTTTACGTATGTGGTGAGATGTACACAGTTGGTCCTAGGATGCTCTCAGTTCTCGAATTCTGATCCTGACTTCCCCGTGCACTCTAGAGAAAGGTGGTGCCACCTTCAGAGTATAGGGATTGTGTTTGAGTGGAACTCATTAGTGTAATTCAATTCTTCCACATTTTCATAGCTGTTAATAGGTTTGGTTGTCTTAAGTGGGTATGTTGGCCAAGGGAGGGAGACGTATCAAATAGACAGGTGATGGATGGTTAGACTCTGTATGTATTTTTGTTTATTTTTCTGCGTGCTTAGTCGTGTCCAGCTTTTTGCGACCCCATGGACTGCAGCCCACCAGGCTCCTCTATCCATGGGGAGTCTCCCAGCAAGAATACTGGAGTGGATTGCCATGCCGTCCTCCAGGGGATCTTCCCAACCTAGGGATCGAACCCAGGTCTCCCACATTGCAGGTGGATTCTTCACCATCTAAGCTACCAGGGAAGCCCTTGTTTTTCTATGTGTATTTTAAATTGCTTAGGTCACTAAATGATCCTCCTTGGTTCCACTCATTTTTTCCTGATTCTCAGAATCAGTTTTTATTATTCAGTGAAAATGTGAAAAATGGTGTTGATAACACATTTGGTTTTATCTGTGGTTCTTTTTTTCCTTTGTTCTTTGAGGGGTGAACTCACTATGGATTCCCATTTTCAAATTCATGTATCATGTAATTACTAATCTCAGTCAACTGGGAAAGTGACATTTAGTTGTTTAAAGGTACAGGTTACCTGTTGCATTGCAGTAAATGCCATACTTTATTTTTGCACATGGGAAGTCAAGAAATAATGCATTTTTAAGTTTTCTGTTGTTCTTTGCAGATATAAGTTCTTGTGATTTGTCACTTATAAGTCTTTGTGACCCTGAGATGTTTCCCAGCACCAATAACCAATTCTCTGATTCTCTGGATCCCAACTTGGTGTTCAGCAGTTCAGTTTTCATGCTAACTACTCAGACTTAGTGTGGACTCTACAGGGTGAGGACGCAGTCCCACAGAACTGCCCCTGCTTCACATACCAGTCACAAGTCCTTGACTGACTGACTATAAATCAGAGGTTCCTACGAGCCCCTCTTTAGGTTCAAAAATTAGCAAGAATGATTCATAGAACTCAAGACTATATGTATGTTTACTGGCATATTGTAAAGGATACAACTCAAGAACAGCCAAATGGAAGTGAAGCGCAGGGCAAGGTTGGGGGGGGTGGTGTTGCCATGTGTCAGTGCTCTTTCTAGATGTCTCTCTTCCAGCACCTCGGTGTGTTCACTGACCCAGAAGCCCTAGAATTTCATCTCCAGCTCCCTGCCCCTGTCTAGAAGCTTGGTGGGTGAGGTTGAAAGTTTGGTCATTTGGTGTTACTGCTGGCCAGTCCCATCCTGAGGCTTTCTAGGGATCCCACTCTAGAAATTCAGTAACCTAAATTCAGGGCTGGTCAAAAGGGGCTTGGTATGAATAACAGAAGACACTCCTGTCACTCAGAAAATTCCAAAGGTTTTGGGAGCTCTGTGCTAGGAACCAGGGGCACAGACCAAATGTATTTTTGTATTGTTTCAAAGACACCGTAAGGAGTCTACCCCTGACTAGCATTACCATTCATTTTAGAACTGTGAGAAGTGGAACCAGAAGAGTTTACCTATGTCATTATGGAGCTAAGTGCACAGAGTGCCCATGTCACTGACACAGCTAAAAACTTGAGTAGCTATAGAAATACAATTTGTGAGTACATAATGCAAAATAATAGTCATGCATTAGAAATTTTATTTATAGTAGATACCAATTTCGGAAAAACCATAGTATACAGCCTGTATAAGAGGTAGGTGTAACTTTTTTAAAATAAATGATTATTGAAAATCTAAAGTGATCAATATCAATTCAGAAAATTAGTGGCTATATTCAGGTAAGGGTCCCTGCTGTAGTCTTACTTGTAAAAGCTCTGATTTGTTGACATGCTACTTGGATAGAGCTTTTCAGGATTGTGTCTGGTGGGTAGATTGACTAGATACTGAGATGTCTTTACCAGAATTTATGCTGAATGTTTGAAGGCCTGTGAGGGGTGAATGAACCATCCCTCACTCTGCACAGCTTATGCTTGTCTGGGTTTGAAGTACCCAGACTGAGCTCTGTGGCTTCATAATAGATTTCTTAGAAAGGGAGGGGTCGGTCTCAGAGGGCTCAGGGAAGAGGCTGGTGAGAGGAGTGGAGGTAGTTGTGGTGGGACATCAAGCATGATTTGACTTTTCTCCAAGCCTCTTCAGTCTCACCATCCAGTAGATAAACCTGACTTGCTTTTAGGTTGAGCTGAACTGGGCTGGCTTGGGCTCCAGGGAGCCTGGGGTGAGTGGGCCATCCGTGCCCCTGCCAAGTTGGTCCTTATCTCTGAAATCCCTCTTTTAAGAAGTTAGAGCTGTGTGGAAAGAGATACAGGGTTCACAAGTTGAATGGTAACATATTTAGCCAGAATTGCATTTATTCTTTCCTCATCCCCTGCATTTAGAGATCCAGGGATCTTAACTTTTTTTTTTTTTTTTCCACCCTCAGATTACACAGATCTGATGTTTTAACATATGTGGAGTGCATATGTGTGAGAGAGGGACTTTTTTTCAGAACCCACATTTCTCTGGGGAACAGTGTCTATGTCACAGAGGCTTCTCATAGCCAAATCTGTCACCCTGTTTTAGCTCCTGTCTTCCCAGCTCAATTGTTTATTCCCTTTCTCTTTCTCTCTCCCCCTCTCCCTTCCCCATTCCCTCTTTTCACCGCCCCCCCCCCCCCCCGCCCCCACTCTATGGAGAATGAAATGAATCTTTCATTTGCTCCCCTCAGCAGTGGCCTTCTAGGGCTTTAACTCCTACTTCTTCAAAACTCCTGGGACTGACTCTTGCAGGGATGTGCTTCTCGGTTAACTTTTTGGGTGAAGGGCATAAGCCAAGGGGAATTTACGAGGAGGGCAGTGTACCTCAGCCCTTGGCTATTTTAAAGGGAGTGCGGAAAGCAGAGATTCAGTGGTAAAAGTGAAAATTTGACTTTGCAAATGTAGCATTGGTCTTCCCTGGTGGCTCAGCAGTAAAGAATCCACCTGCTATGCAGGAGACTTGTAGGAGACATGGGTTTGATCCCTGGGTCAGGAACATCCTCATGAGTAGGAAATGGCAACTCACTTTTGTGTTCTTACCTGGGATATCCTATGGACAGAGGAGCCTGGTGTGCTGCAGTCCATGGGGCCGCAAAACAGACACAATGAAACGACTAAGCAATAATGTAGTATTAACTTCAGTTACTAAGGAAATTTGCCCTTGATGATTATATTTATAAAATAACCTGTGTGTATCATTTTTATATATCAGATTAATTTTTGGTTTTTATTTAAATATTATGGAAGATTTTATAATGTTCATGTAATGTAGTTCTCTGCATGTTATGTTTTTCCTTAAAGCCAATTTTTCTCTTTGTGATACCTGAAAATGAGGGGGGGAAGACCACAGATCTTAGAGTTTTGTTGTATTAGAATAGCAGGTCTCAAACTATTTGCTCTTATGATCCTTTTATATTCTTAAAAATTATTAAAGACCCCAGAGTGCTTTACTGGTCTATATTTGTTGTATTAGAAATGAAAGCTGAGAAATTAATATATTTTATATTAATTTCTGAGAATTAATATATTTTATATTAATTCATTCTAAAATAATTGTATATTAACATAAATAATCTTTTAAATGAAAAATAGCTATTTTCCAAAACAAAGAAATTAGAAGAGTAGAATTGTTTTACATGTTCAAAAATTTAAAATGTCTGGTTGAATCGAGACAGCTGGGTTCTCAGATCTGGTTCTGCATCTGTTCTGTTGCGACTGACTGTTTTGTTGTTGACTTTTTATATTGTTGAAGTACATGAAGAACGTAGTTGGAAAAGACAGATGTGTTTTAACGTCCTTTTCATATAATTGTGGGTATTCGTTGGTATTATACCAAAACTCTGGTAGTTTCTTCAAGGTTAATTGTTAAAGAGAGCTTGAAACCGTATCAAGGAACTTTTTGTATTCTGTTTCATTGAAATCCTTTGGTCTGTCTTGCACTTTGAATGGCTGTTTAACCCATGCAGGAATTTGGCTTTTTAAAAGGGTCTCAAGGTCCGGACCCTCAGGGGTTCCAGGACCACCCTTTAAGAACTGCTATACTGGATGCTTGGGGCTGGTGCACTGGGACGACCCAGAGGGATGGTGTGGGGAGGGAGGAGGGAGGAGGGTTCAGGATGGGGAACACATGTATGCCTGTGGCGGATTCATTTTGATATTTGGCAAAACTAATACAATTATGTAAAGTTTAAAAATAAAATAAAAAAAAAAAAAGAACTGCTATCATAGAATCTGGAAGGGGTCTTAAAGATGAACTCAGGCCCATCTCTCTTCTCTCCGGAGTAAGAGGGGCTATGGAAGAAGCTCTGGGAGAACATTTGGTAATGCAGCTAGTTGCCCACGAGCTGTGGCTAGCCTTTAGGCCTCTTTACACGTGGCTTCAGCGCCTCTGTAGGGCTTGGTGCTGGCTTCACTTGCATTGCCTTTTGGGAGAGTTGTCTCCTGTGGCCCAGCTCCTTGGAGGCCTGGGTATGTTTGTTCATCTTTCTTTATTTGGTCTTAATTGCTGAAAGTCTCATTTGAGTTCCGAAAAACATATTTCGATCTCTGTCAGTTTAGCTTCTGTGACTGCTTATGTGTATTTAATATGTTTTAAAGTAACTGAAAGATAAACAAAAGGCATTTGGGCTGCATGGAATTTTGAAGTAACACGTTAGATTTTCATCTTGCACAGGAAAAGTGTTTTGAAATAACTTTAAAGATCCACAGTCAATCTCTCACTGCAGATTGAAGAATCTTGTAATAGATATCCAGGAAGTTCTATATATGAACTGAACTCTCTTCTCCCTTTCTTTGATTCTTTGACTAATAGGTTTCTTTGAAGGGCTGTTGCTTCAAGTTTTGGGCTGAATATTTGCTTGCTCTGAAAACTTCCCTCCCCTTGTATGTTAGTGTAAATGCATGGTTTTGTTTATATTCTTAATGGAGAAAAGATGTGAGTGGTACTTGCTGTTAAATTGCTTTGAGAGCACTTGAGGAAATTTAATATTACTCAAGGTCACCAAAATTAATGAGGATATGGCAGTTGGGAATGGATTATTTTATATCAAAGGCAAGATCAGGATGCTGCTGGACCACTAAGACGTCTCTGGAATTTCACTGGCTGCCCGGTGAAGCCGTGTGTGTTTGCAGTTTTCAGTGTGACTCTCCAGGCATGGTCAGCTTTGTGAACAAAGGCTGTGTGTGTGTGTGTGTGTGTGTGTGTGTGTGTGTTTATTTCCTTCTGTGTATCTCCCCGCCAAGGGTGTGTCTGAGGGCTGTGCCCACACGATTAATTCCACTGATTCTTGGTCAGGCAGCACTTTACAGACAGGTGTCCTTGTCTTTGAATTTATTTTTATTTTATTTTATTTTTTTGTCTTTGAATTTAGCAGGGCAGAAAACTCTCTTCCTTCACTCTCACGGTTGCTGGGAGAGGCTCACTGGGATTGGCTGTGTGTTTCTTAATAATTGTAGCCTCCTTTTAGCAAACCCAGTATGATGATGTTGTTCAGTCACTCAGTCATGTCCGACTCTTTGTGACTCCATAGACTGTAGCACGCCAGGCTTCCGTGTCCTTCACTATCTCCTGGAGTTTGCTCAGACTCATGTCCATTGAGTCAGTGATGCCATCCAACCATCTCATCCTCTGCTGCCTTCTTCTTTTGCCTTCAATCTTTCCCAGCATCAGGGTCTTTTCCAATGAGTCAGCTCTTTGCCTCAGGTGGCCAAAGTATTGGAGCTTCAGCTTCAACATCATTCCTTCCAATGAATATTCAGGGTTGATATCTTTTAGGTTTGACTGGTTTGATCTCCTTAATGTCCAAGGGACTTTCAAAAGTCTTCTCCAACACCACAGTTCAAAAGTAAACCCAATATATTAAACTATAAAGGTTAACATATTATTTAGGGATTGAATATTCACCTATCAGAGTGGTTCTGTTTGGAGTTCCTTTAAATAGCTAGTTCTCCAGTTTAATTAAAATAGAATTTGATTCCCAGAATTTGCTCTGTAGGAATACAGGTCATTTTTAAGGTGTAGCAACACCCAAGTCACTCTCCTAGTATGTCTGTGTCTTAGAAGCAGAGCTCCTCTTCACTGAAGATTGAAGCAGTGTCTCTCATGGGATGAGGAGCAAATGGGGAAATGCATTTTTTTCCTTATCAACTTTTTTCTTATGTCTGTTTTCCATTGTATATATGTACCAGAGCTGCTTTATCCATTCATCTGTCGATGGATATCTAGGTTGCTTCCATGGTCTAGGTATTGTAATAGTGCTGCAGTGAACATTGGGGTACATGTGTCTTTTTCAGTTTTGGTTTCCTCAGGGTATATGCCTAGTAGTGTGGCTGCTGGGTCATATGGTGGTTTTATTCCTAGTTTTTTAAGGAATATCCATACCATCTTTCATAGTGGCTGTATCAATTTACATTCCCTACCGGCAATGCAAGAGGGTTCCCTTTTCTCCACACCCTCTCCAGCATTTATTGTTTGTAGACTTTTTGATGATCACCTTTCTAACTGGTGTGAGGTGGTATCTCATGGTAGTTTTGATTTGCATTTCTCTAATAATGAGCACTGTTGAGCATTTTTTCATGTGTTTTTTAGCCATCTGTATGTCTTCTTTGGAGAAATGTCTTTTTAGGTCTTTTTCCCACTTTTTCTTGGATTGTTTGTTTTTCTGGTATTGAGTTGTATGAGCTGCTTGTATATTTTGGAAATCAATTCTTTGTCAGTTGTTTCACTTGCTATTATTCACTTGCTATTATTTTTTCCCATTCTGAGGGTTGTCTTTTCACTTTGTTTGTAGTTTCCTTTGCTGTACAAAAGCTTTTAACTAGATCCCACTTATTTATTTTTGTTTTTATTTCCATTACTCTAAGAGATGGATCACAGAAGATCTTGCTTTGATTAATGTTGAGTGTTCTGCCTATGTTTTCCTTTAAGAGTCTTATAGTTTCTGGTCTTAAATTTAGGTCTTTAATCCATTTTGAGTGTATCTTTGTATATGACATCAGGAAGTGTTCTAATTTCATTCTGTCCAGTTTTCCCAGCACCACTTATTGAAGAGGCTGTCTTTGCCCCATATATATACTCTTGCCTAAGGTACCCATAGGTGTGTGGGTTTATCTTGCCTATCTTGTTCCATTGGTCTGTATTTCTGTTTTTGTGCCAGTACCATGCTGTCTTGATGACTGTAGCTTTGTAGTATAGTCTGAAGTCAGGAAAGTTGATTCCTCCAGCTCCATTCTTCTTTCTCAAGACTTCTTTGGCTATCTGGGGTCTTTTGTGTTTCCATATGAATTGTGAAATTTTTTATTCCGAAAAGCTGAAAGTGAGTCTTCCCTGGTGGCTCAGAGGGTAAAGCATCTGCCTGCATTGTGGGAGACCTTGGTTTGATCCCTGGGTCGGGAAGATCCCCTGGAGAAGGAAATGGCAACCCACTCTACTATTCTTGCCTGGAGAATCCCATGGACGGAGGAGCCTGGTAGCTATAGTCCAGGGGGTTTCGAGCGACTTCACTTTCACTTTTCACTTTTGCATTGAATCTGTAGATTGCATTTGGTAGTATAGTCATTTTCACAATATTGATTTTCCTGCCCAGGAACATGGACTATCTATCTGTTTATGTCGTCTTTGATTTCTTTCATCAGTGTCTTATAATTTTTCATATACAGGTCTTTTGTCTCCTTAGGTAGGTTTATTCCTAGATATTTTATTCTTTCTGTTGCCTTGGTGAATGGTATTGATTCCTTAATTTCTCTTTCTGGTTTTTCATTGATAGTATATAGGAATGCAGTGATTTCTGTGTATTGACCTTGTATCCCATGACTTTGCTAAATTCACTGATTAGCTCTAGTAATTTTCTGATAGTTTCTTTTGGGTTTTTTTTGTATAGTATCATGTCATCTGCAAACAGTGAGAGTTTTACTTTCTTTTCCAATCTGGAATTCCTTTTATTTCTTTTTCTTCTCTAATTGCCGTAGCTAGGACTTCCAAAACTATGTTGAATAATAGTGGTGAGAATGGACACCCTTGTCTTGTTCCTGAACTTAGAGGGAATACTCTTAGTTTTTCACCATTGAGAATAATGTTTTCTGTGGGCTGATCATATATGGCCTTTACTGTTTTAAGGTAGGTTCTTTCTATGCCCATTTTTTGAAGCATTTTTATCATAAATGGGTGTTGAATTCTGTCAAAGGCTTTTTCTACATCTGTTGAGATCATATGGTTATTTTTCAGTTTGTTAATATGGTGTATCACATTGATTGATTTGTGTGTATTGAAGAATACTTGCATCCCTGGAATAAAGCTGACTTGATCATGGTATATGAGCTTTTTAATGTGTTGTTGAATTCTGTTTGCTAGAATATTGTTGAAGATTTTTGCATCTATATTCATCAGTAATACTGGTCTGTAGTTTTCTTTTTTGTGTGTTGTCTTTGCCTGGTTTTGGTATCAGCATAATTGTGGCCTCATAGAATGACTTTGGAATTGTTTGGAAGGCGGATTCTTAACCATAGGCCCAGGCCCTCCAGGAAAGTCTCCAAGAGCTAATTTTTAAAATCAGGGCTGCCTTCCCTGTGTTCTGAAAGGCTATGCCCACATGGAAGTGTGTGTGTCAGGGCAGAGCCCCTTAGAGACAAAGTGCAGTTGACTGTGCTGCTGCCTGTGGGATCAGCTTTTCCTCTGCCATTTTCCCTTTGTTGCTTTTTTGAAGGTGATCAGTAACAGCCAAACCTCCCCCTTAAGTAGTTAGTGTGACTCTGAAGAGCTGAGAAAAGAATTCATTGTGTCGTCTTTGTAAAGAAATTTAGTGGCCTGTAGAAGGGAGGGACGGAGAAGGCAGTGGCACCCCACACCAGTACTCCTGCCTGGAAAATCCCAGAGTCGGACACCACTGAGCAACTTCACTTTCACTTTTCGCTTTCATGCATTGGAGAAGGTAATGGCAACCCACTCCAGTGTTCTTGCCTGCAGAATCCCAGGGACGGTGGAGCCTGGTGGGCTGCCGTCTATGGGGTCGCACAGAGTTGGACACGACTGAAGCAACTTAGCAGCAGCAGCAGCAACAAGAAAGCCATTACTTTCCAGTTTCTTCTCTGATATGGGCATCTGATGGCCTGGGTTCTATTTTAAAAGTGTCTTCTTTTTTAAAACAGTTTTAAGAAGGGGGCTGGACCAATGTATTTCATAGTCTTAACAACGTATGTGGTGGTTGAATGTTTAACTGATGTTTGCTTCTGTCTGTCAGGAGCTTGGGGCTGAGATGGTTTTTTTTTTTTTTTTTTTTTTGAGATGGTTTTAAAGATGTTTGTTAACTGGGTTTGCAGGAAGCTTTTCATTGTTATTGCTAACCTCTAAGTGATTGTCATTTTTCCATCACCACACAATTTCTTCTGTAAAATGCCAGAAATTCAGATTACCTAAAGGTACCTGCTGATTAAAAATTGTTCTCTAAAAGCCACTCCATAATCAGCCAGGCACACAGCAAAATAACTTACTCAAGCAGTGTAGAAGGAAATGGGGTTTATGCTGATTATGAACGTTGACTTCCAAACAGAGTAATTGCTAATGAATTATCATTATATTAATATTCAGAAATAAATTTCACTTCTAAACCTGCTGGTATTTGATTGGTTTACTACTTCCTTTTTAAAACCTAATGAACTAAAGACATAGATTTCCCTCAGAGACTTGGAATTTGCCTTGTCAGTGAATGGTAGCTCAGCATTAGTTATATTAATGTGTATTTGTGGGTCACTTTTCTTCCCTGTACTTTAATGCCCTTTGTAAATGTTTTTGCAAGTGTGTTATTAATGCAAAAATTTGAATTCTATTACTAAACCATCCACAGCTGCTCTTTGCTTTTGTTGTCTTCAGAGGCTAAGTATGTGACCCGTCAGGATGCACACGCTCATTATTCCTGTGCTTTTTAACTGAGCAGTCTTAAATTCTGGTTTTCCAAAATTCTAAAGGATCAGTTTGCTTTGTTTTGTTTCTGTTTCTAGTCGGGAGAACATAGAAGTTCTGTTTCAAATTGTGTCTGAACTTTAAGAGATTCCAGGTCTAGAATAGTATTTGTGTTGAATAATTAAGATACTTGTGTTTCTTTTCTTTTTTTTTTTTAATTTTGGGAAGTGGGAGGAATTTTAGGATGACTCGTTCTGGATGTGGTTGTCTACAGCTGTTTGTCTTATGAAAGATTATTTATCTTTGTTCCCCTCTTCCCCACATTTTGTAATAAAAAATTTGAAATATACTAAAAAATGGAAAGAACTGGTGAATCTTCACATTAATATTTTGTTGTATTTGCTGTATCACAAAACAGCTACCTTTTTCTTTATCCTGTTTTTTTCTTTTCACTCAAGAAGAAAGGACTTTTGCTAATACTAAAATGGAGAGAGAGGTGGACAAACACGCGCAATGCCGGACACATACTAAATATAATAGAGCAAGCAGATTGGCCCGAGAGCGTGAATGTGAATAGGAATGATTTGAGTAGGACATGCTTCTAGCTCTAGGATACAAAGAAACAGTTCCCAGCTAAATCCACTGGGGGCTTACTGTTGGGTCAGGAGGTGAGAAACCAAAGAAGGCAAACACTTTGCCAAGTAACTCATATGAAGCCTTCAGTGAAGGTCAGCCTGGTCAGCATGGCTGCTGGAGTTCAGAAGAGGAAACGTGATCCCAGAAGACTGGGGCAATGGACAAAGGCTTCTTGGAAGAAATGGAGCTGGACCTGGGCCACGAGCTAGGGCAGAGCCTGAGAGCTGCGCTGTGGGCGCGGGCGTTCTGAGGCTCCCTACCTACTCGGGAGGAGTGACAGTGTGATGAGTAGTCAGTTGCCTCTAAGCATTTTATTCAGGTGATGGGAGGATGGACCATCTTCCTTGTCGTGCTCCAAGATAGGGCCTACTCCTTATTCCCTGAGCACTCCCAGTTCCTCCAGGACCTCGCCTTTGCTGCTCACTCTGCCTGCGCACAGTCCCTCCAGATGTCTGTGTGGCTCTCTGTTCCTTCTGGCCTCTGCTCAGTGAGAACTTTCCTGTCCCCATTCCCCACCCTCAGCCCCGCCACACTATATAAGATAACAGCTTCTGGCACATACCACTTTCTGACGTACTTTTCTCTACTTTGTACTGTGTCCCCGAAGCCTGAGTGCCTGCGATTATATACGCATGTATATTATCTACAGAGATGTAAAGAGTTGGTGCTCAGTTCAGTTCAGTCGCTCAGTCGTGTCCGACTCTTTGCAACCCCATGAACCACAGCACGCCAGGCCTCCCTGTCCATCACCAACTCCCAGAGTTTACCCAAACTCATGTCCATTGAGTTGGTGATGCCATCCAACCATCTCATCCTCTGTTGTCCCCTTCTCCCCCTGCCCTCAATCTTTCCCAGCATCAGGGTCTTTTCAGATGAGTCAGCTCTTCGCATCAGATGGCCAAAGTATTGGAGTTTCAGCTTCAGCATCAATCCTTCCAGTGAACATTCAGGACTGATTTCCTTTAGGATGGACTGGTTGGATCTCCTTGCAGTCCAGGGGACTCTCAAGAGTCTTCTTCAACACCACAGTTCAAAAGCATCAATTCTTTGGCACTCAGCTTTCTTTATAGTCCAACTCTCACATCCATACATGACCACTGGAAAAACCATAGCCTTGACTTGGTGCTTAGGAAGCAGTTAATGCATGAAGGAATGAACCAATGGAGATTCTGAAGTGTATAGGGTGTTTGGACAAGAAAATACCTTAAAGGGACCAAACAAGCAGGTAAGAGAGGTTTGAGCTGGGCAGAGAATCACCACAATATGTCTTAGGGCCAGTGTCCTTGTGGGAAAGGTTGAGATTTTAGGTATGCTTAGCTCCATACCTAACCAGGGTATTCATCCTTGACATTTTCTCTTTGAAAAATGTGTGTTCCTAAAGTGAAGCCTTTAGTGATTCTCTTGCTTCTTGTCCTCCTCCCAGGACCCCTGCAGTGGACCATGAGACGGTAATGTCCACTGAGGACCTCTGGGAGCCATGTCAGACGAATCCGCCTCAGGGAGCGATCCAGACCTGGACCCAGACGTGGAGCTGGAGGATGCGGAAGAGGAGGAGGAGGAGGAGGAGGAGGTGGCAGTGGAGGAGCATGGCAGGGATGATGGGGAAGACCTGCTGGATGGTGAGTGACTCTCGTGAGCGACAGAGGTTGCTTCCCTTTCCTCTATTAAAATTTTTGCTGAGACTTCTTGGTGTTTGTGGTTGGATTTCTCAGGTCATCCATCGTGAGAAGGCAAAGTCTAAAACACAGCGACAGTGAACCCATATGCTCTTCCCCGGGAAATGAATTGTTCCTCTGTGTAAGCTTCACTGTGGTGCTGAAGGGACCTTTAGCCCGCACCTCATCTTTAGCCATGTGCACACTTAGGTCCACACATTTGAGAGTGGAGCATACTTGTTCGAGTCGTGGAGCGAGTCAGTGGCAGAGTTCCTGTGGTGAGCCTTTGTGGTCTGGTGACCACAGACCCATCAGGGGATAACTGTGAGTGGCCTGTGAGTTTCCTCAGTTACATTCACAATTCTGCTTCTGTGAACATGAGGACGTTATTTGGGGAGAGGTTCTTAGATGGGTTCACAACTCCAGAAAGCTTACCCCGTCTCCTGCAGTGTTGGTCTACCTCTCAGCCACTTCAGGCAACTATAAATTGCTCCAGTGGGGAGAGAACTGCCCCTGTGTAGCTGCTAGACCCCTGCTGGACTCCTGTTTGGTTTGCTTGGCTCACCCTTTCTTTATTCCCAACTTTTTTTTTTTTTTTTTTTTGGTTACCAAGCAGATATTTATTGTTTACATACCAGGTTTTATTTTCATGACCACAGGCTTTCGGTTTTTATCCCTTATTTGCCTGATATCCAACAGATCGTGAGGATTGCCATTGTGCCATAACCAGCAATAGACAAATATCCGAGACCCGCTGCTCCCACAGTCCACCACGATGCCGTAGTCACGCTGGGGTTATTGGTGTCTGTAGCTTCAATGTCAGTAACTCATGCCAAGTACCTTTGAAACTTCTTGTCTTTGGAGAGCCGTCCATACTTATTTCGGATTATGACAACAGAAAAGTATAAAAGTGAGACAGCAGCAGCCAGAAGGCTGATGACGATAATTTGGCATAAGTTGGTGTTCAGAATTCGGGGACACCCCACTGGAGAGATGCTGAAATGCCAGGAAGCGGGAAAAAGACAGGAGATGCCAATCCTCCCCATGCTGATGGGTCAGAGGTCAGGCAAGGCTCTGGGAATCAGTCCTCACACACCATCACCGCAGTCCTCCTGGCGTTAGAGCCCTCCTATTCTGCTCGGCTATATCTGACTCAGAGGCCAGGGCTCCTGGGAGTGCCGGCAACACCGACACGACTTCCCCAGGGTGGCCGGGTGGGGGGGATATCTTCCCAGGAGCTCCGCTCCTTTCCAGTAGCAGGCCCGCCACTCCGCCACCCAAGTCACATCACCGGGAGCGCCTATTCCCAACTTGTTGAAGTGGCAGTAGACTTTTTCCTTTCGTCATTAGTCTAGTGTTAGGTCATCTGACCAGCTTCTCAATTAATTCTAGCCTTTCATGGCACAGGATTTAGTCGTTCGTAAGCTTCCTGTTATCCTAGGAATAAAATTTGCCTTTTTATAACACACCAGTATTCAGTTTTATACCTGAAATTGCAGTAGATTGTCATTCCTTGGACCTGCTGGAGCCTGGTGAAGATGCACTCCTGTCATCCTCCAGATTCCAGGAGAATAAACATCTCTCCTTTTTCTTTGTTGATGTTAATGTCTTTAGTTCTCAATCATCCTAACAGCTGCCATACGGTTCAGGGACCAATTTTCTTTCACGTAAACTATCGAGAAGTCTCTGCCCCATTTCCAGTTTACTTCTGGCAGGCGAATTACCATTTTACTCCCTGCCCTCACCCGGACAGCATCGTTTGCTGTCCACTGCTAGCCTGTCCACTGGGGCCTCCCACCACTGGTTGTATAGTTCCTGTCCGTGAAGTGGAATGAGGAGCAGTAACGGAGGATAGTGATGTGTGGGTATCCCATTAGACTGTTTTGCTTGCCTCTCATGGTTCTTAAGATGGTGTTAGAATCCCTAGGTATCTGCATCACTTTTTGCTTTTATATCATTTGGTTTCTCAAAATTATGTGTGCAGGCACCTCTAGAACTCTCATCAGGTTTAGACTGGGTTTTAGATGCTGCAGGTGACTATAATGGATATATACACACTGTTTTCCCCCTTGGCTTCTTGGATTCTTTTCTCCTGGTCAGATTCTTAATTATTCAAGAATTGTATGGTATAAATTTGAGAACTTTACTATTATTTATTTAAAAGTGGCAAGAATTTGTGATTTGTCTCAGAATAATGTACTTATTGTATTGGAGTTTTTAAAAAAGAAAATGTATTTATTGATGAAATAACTTTTTAAAATTTTGAAATGATTTCCTTTTATTGCTTATGAATTTCAGAGTGAGTAAGAAAAAGTTTCCATAGGTACTGTCTCCTTTGGCCCCGTTAGGGTATCTTACTTCTTGGAATTTGATTCAAGCGCTTTTTTTTTTTTAATTTTTGTTTTGTATTGGGGTACAGCCGATTAACAATGTTGTGATAGTTTCAAGTGAACATGGAAGGGACCCAGCCATACATATACATGTATCCATTTTCCCCCAGACCCCTCTCCCATCCAGGCTGCCACATACAATTGAGCAGAGTTCCTCGCAAGCACAATTTTTATGTTTCACTATAGTGTTAGAACACTACAACCCTACCCTCCCACCCCCTACCCCTGCTCCCCTGAAATAAAAATGATACTTCTGCTACTTGTGGCATCTCTGCCACTGTTTCAGTTCTTACAGCTTTCTGGTCCTCTCTTGAGGACCCGAACATCTTGAACACTGTGCAGATGTGCTGAAACATCCAAGACCTGCCTATTTTCTTCAGTCTTGCCTTTGCTGCCTTGGTTTGCTGGTTATCCTGCAGTTCTAATGGGCAGAGCAGCCAGCTATTCTAAAATTAGGAATAGCTATGAATAGTCTAGTCTTAGCTCGTGTAGTGTGATGTGGCCCTTTTGTTTTCTTAGAACAGTTTTTCTCAACCTGGGTTGATTTTACCTCCCAGGGGACAGGTTACAAAGTCTGAAGACATTTTTGGTTGTCACGACTTCTGGGAGTGGGGGAGGAATGCCACTGGCCTCTTGTGGGTAGAAATAAGCCATCCTGCTGACCATCCTGCACTGCATAGAGCAGCTCCCTGCCACACTGTTATCTGGCCCCAAATGCCAGTAGTGCTGCAGCTGAGATACCCTTTCAGAAAGGAAATTGTTACTACAGCCCTTTCTATTTGAAGTGTTTCACTTTGACAGTGCTTCCTTACAGTTGACACAAACATCTGAACTCTCCTACTAACCTTTTCAAAGAACTGCCTTCTGGCTTTGATGATCCTCTATATTATGTTTGTTTTCTTTGTAATTTCTACTTTAGAAAATTCTCCTACATCTTTGTGGTTTATTTTGCATTACTTTCAAGCTTCTTAAGATTATGCTTAGCTCATTTAAGCATTTTTTTCCTAATAGCACTTAAAACTAAATTTCTAAGGACTACTTTAGGAAGTTCCATCCCCTCAGAAGCATTTTGAAATGTTTTGTCTTGCTCGATTATTTTAGTAATCCTGTGTGTTAAGTAGGGTGGGTGCATTTTACAGATGAGAAAACTGAGGCTCAGAAAGGGAAGTGCCTTGCTCAGTGTAACTTAGTAAGAAAATGGCAAAGCTGGGCCTTTGGTTTCCAAGGTGGTACTCCTATTTCAAACCCATGCTGCTTCTGAGACCATAGATTCATCTAATTCCCTGCCTGTGATATGTTTGCGTTCTTTCTTAATGAGTGCTTTGAGGGAAGAAGTTGGTGATATTGTTGATCAGAGATGAGAGGACAATTAGGAGTAATGGCATGAATAAAGGGAAAGCATGGCATGTGGTAGGAATGATGAGCTATCTTACTTGGTGTAGAACTGAGCACTTTAAGAGGATGACCAGAGTGAGCCTGGAGTGATGACCTGTGGTCAGATCATGAAGGAATCTAGAATTTGTTTTAGGGGCAACATGGGACTGATGGAGGGTTTTACTGGGGGAGCATCAATTAGACCTTTTATTTTAGGAATGTTATTCTAGCAGTATACAACAGAGATGGCCTGCAGATCAAGAAAACCAATTAGGTCTATGATGGAGCTTTATGGGAAGGGTCAGTGAGGGTTTGAACTTTGAGTCAGTTGATCTGCACATGAGGAATACAAAGATTTGTTGCAGTGGGATTTATACGACTTGGTGACTTATTGGCTATGTGGGGCAGATTGAAGATGGACTAAGTAAAGCCTGGGAGGATAATGAAACCTTTGCAAAGATGGAAGGAACAGAATAGTGAGTGAATGGGGGAGTTAAGAGATATTTTTAGCTTTGCTACATTAAGTTGGAGCATTGTCTACCCCTTGATACTGACCTTCCAAAGCTGACTCGTGAGACATTAGTCTGAGAACTGGCTATGATAGAACATTGGTGGCTTTGGCTATTGGGGAACAGTTTCATGATTTTGTCTTCAAAACAGTGGGGAAGAAGATAGTGCCTTTTGTTCATAACAGGTGAGGGGACCTGTGGCATGTTGTGAGACGTTTTGGCGTGTCATTCCTGTTTTTCTTTTGTATATTGTTTTGGAATGATGGGGAAAGTTAGAGGTCAGCTCTTTTGGGGTCTGTCATTATTAGAGGCAGAGGTTCAACACCTGCTCTGTCTGGAAATTGGCTTTCCTTGTGCAGTGGTTTTTTGGCTCAGCATTTTCTTCTAGCTGAGCATGAGCTCTAATCTCTTGATCCAGGTAAGGTGCTTAGAAATATTTAGATGAAGGAAACTCCTAGAATTATCTGGCCTTTACAAAAAAAGTTTGTTTTCAATTACTACTTAATGTGTGTTGCATTTGATGTGAGAGTGTGGGATGGGTGATACATGATGTATTTTCATGTACCTGTGTTTTGCTGGTTGATTTGCTGGTTGATTTGTCTTTCTCAATGTCACTCCACCCTTTAGGCCTACAATAGATTCTTCCTTTTGTGTACTTGGCAACTGTAGGTAATAGAGTATCTAGACCAAGGAATAATTCCAAGGGTCTGTCTGTGCAAATGGTAAAAATCTTAATATCATTTCCCCAAGGTAGTTTCTTATCTCCTTGCAGCAGGGAGACAGGAGAGAAAAACAGCAGGAAACCTGGGCCTAAATGTACAGTAAAGGTTGGGGGGTGGGGGAGATTCTTAGAATTTAATATGTTCGTTTAATAAGAACTTCATGTATTTCTCATTAATATTCATCTGGATTCAATTCTTGGTTTCCCTCCAAAATTTCAGTTGTTCTCCAGGTGTATAACAATCGTAGTGAATAATGAGATTCCCCTCCCCCACCAGTCCATTTAGGTTACCCTTATTCTTATGGAGTATTTATTACAAGGAAAAACCAGATGCCCCATTTCTTTCCCTCTAGTATTTTTTTACTTCATTAGTTGTGCTGGTTTCTCTGCTATTTTCTCTCTCGGTTTTCTGGTAGGAGAACTGGGGCCTCCACCACCCTTTTCTTCTGAGAGCCCTCTGCTCATCCGAGCTGTTTGGCCCATGTTGTGAACAGCCTTGTTCAGCTAAGACAAGAGTAGGGTTTTGTTTTTTTTTTAATAGGAATTTCATTGTAAAACCCAAGCCCCAGTCAAAAACTACAGGCTTAAACCATTTACTGGCTATTCTAGGAATGATTGCTTACCAAGGAGTTTTATTTCCAAACTTGGTTCCTTAGGTTGTGGAAGGGATACTCGGAGTTTATGGAGCTTCACTATAAACGTGACTTGCTGGAGTGTCAGTTTTATTGGGAAGTTAGTGGAGAAGTGTCAGGGCTTGGGGGTTCAGTGCTTTGGTATGGATTGAAAAAAATTTTTTCTATATAATGAAAGTTTGGGCATAGAAATCAGTATTCACATGAAGTTTTAAGATAAAATTAGATTTTCTTCAAATAAATTTGAGAGTGGAGTTTGAATGCTTTGGATGGTGCCCTAAGGGATAAGAACATTTTCTGTGGGAATTCAGGACTCCTCAGCAGAAAACTTGGAGAAGTCCTGGTTTATTTAAGTGAGTCAGGATCTGGACACAGACTGATTTGATGGGCACATCTCTTTAGAACACAGGCCTCCCCCCCGCCCCATTTCATTCTGTTCTTGTCTGTTTTCCATGGCGCATCAGGACACTAGTTTCCTTGCACAGCAGCTAGGGGTGTGACATGCTTAGTGCCTTCCAGAACCTGCTTCATAGCCACCTCATTGACAGAAAGCTAGCCCCCTAGATGCCAACTGTGACCCCCTTCACCTTGGACCCCTGAGTAAGGAAAGTGGATCTCCTTCTCAACCCCTGCGTCTTGTAGTCTCCTGCAGGGAGTTTGACTTGTGCTGTTTCTCTCACCCGCTTCTATTTGTCCTCTTTGCTTGCAGTGTAAAGAATCAGGGGTAAAGTGTCCTAGGCATAGGGCCAGGGCAAAGGCCCTGGGATGGGAACCAGCTCTGCTTGTTTAGACTCAGGAAGGTGGAAGCCTTGGTGGCTAGAGGACAGGGAGCAAAGGGCAGAGTGGTCTGGGGTGAGCTAGGTAGGGGCTTGAGCATGTAAGGCCAGTGGTGGTGGTTCGAGATATACCTGGAGCCCTGGGTCTATTTGCTTGAGTTCTGACAGCTGCTATTTCAGACTCACACTGTGAATCCCAAGTGTATCAGTAAGCACCAGCAGTCTGCAGGAGGAGTCTTGCAGCTGGAAGTGGAAGAAGTGTCAGGAACCTCCAGAGTTTTAAACTAAGATCAGAGTGGGCGGCTTTTGTGTCATGAAGAATGTCACTTGGGAGGAATAGTCGCAGCAGTCTAATGGGAATCCTAGCCAATGTTTTCTCCCTCCTGTGGAAGCCCCCAGGGCCCTTCACAAGGAGCATAGGTTATAGAGGTTGTAGTTTTCACTGTTTATTATGGCCTTTCTGTCACTTTAGACATCCCTATTTTGAGCCTAGTTTTCTTTCTCTTCTAAGAATAGTTTTAAGTAAATGTTATGAACCCTGTGATTGCCTCATATCCTAGATCCTTCTTCAAAGAGTGTGTCTGGAGTTTGGATACTATTTCAAAATCTGTGATGCCCAACTGCTTGTTGAGTTTACTATTTAACAATAAATTTCTGATTATTAGTCATATGCACCTATTAATTAAATTTTGGAAATATAGAACATTATAAAGAATATAAAAATCACACAGAATTCTATCAGCCAGAGATAGCAAGAGAATTGATGTCTTATTTTTCAGTTATTTTTCTCTTCAGATGTATATTTCTACAAAGCTGGAATCCCATTGCATTCTTTTTTGCATGTGCCATTTAAAATTTTTCAAAACCAGGATTGTTTCAAAATTCCATGGTGTTTCATTTTTACTTTTCTAAGCTTTTATTTTAAAAAATAAAAGTAAAAAGATCAGTTGTTACCAGAGGTTTGAGGGAGAGGAGGGATGAATCTGTGGAGCACAGAGGATTTTTAGGGCAGTAAAACTGCTCTATATGGCCTTCCATGGTGGATGCATGTCATTATATATTTGTCCAACATCAAGAGTGAACCCTAGTGTAAACTCTGGACTCTGGGTGATACTGTGTGTGTATCACATGATGTGTTAGTGTAGGTTCATTCATAGTAACAGGTACCACTGTGTTGGGGAGGATTAATAATGAGGGAGGCTTATGTGTGGGGCCTTATTCTGTGAGATGGGAGCCATTGCAGGGTTTGAACAGAGGAAAGATCACTCTGGTTGATATGTACGGAACAGACCGTTAGGGAGATGAGGGCAAAATCAGGGAGACCAGTTAGGAAGATATATCAGAATTCAAGGCAGGAAGGATGATGGCTTGGTGCAGTTGGTAGAAGTAGTTGCATTCTCGGTATGTTTTTGAAGATAGAGCCAAGAGAATTGGTTAATGAAATAGATACAGATTGTGTCAGAGTAACAGGGAAGAAAAGGATGGATTCTGAGTTTTTATTGAACAACTTTAAGATGCCATTTTCTAAGGTTAGGAAGATCAGGGGCGAGGCACAGATTGGAGACAGACAGGAGTTTGGTTTTGGAGAAACAAGTTTGACATGTCTTATGCCTCCAAGTTGAAATGTCCACAGGGCAGTTAGACTACTGAGTTGAAATTCAGAGGAGAACTCTACGTTAAAAAAAAAAATGGGGCATGTCTGTATATGCTGCTGCTGCTGCTAAGTCGCTTCAGTCGTGTCCGACTCTGTGCAACCCCATAGACGGCAGCCTACCAGGCCCCGCCGTCCCTGGGATTCTCCAGGCAAGAACACTGGAGTGGGTTGCCATTTCCTCCTCCAATGCATGGTGCCTAAATCACAGGACAGGATAAGATTATTCCAGGAACAGGAGAAATGGTCTGAACGACTAAGCAGTTGACAGCAGAAGTGAGGAGGGAATGAGGATGATTAAGGAGAGAAGACTGAAGAGAAATGGCCACTGAGGTAGTAGAACACCCAAGAGAAGATTTTATGGGATCCAGATAGGAAAAAAAGTCATTTCAAGGAGGAAGTGATCAGTTGTGTTAGATAAGCCAACCAACAGTCCTAGTAGTATGAGGACTAAGAATTGACATTGGATTTAGCAGTGTGGGGGTCCTTGTGCCCAAAATGATCAATTTCAGTGCAGTGATAGGGGCTCCAATCAGAATAGGGGGACAACAGGTTTTATCTTTTGAACTTTCTTTTTGCCAGTGGGACTGATCAGGGTGGGAGGGAGAAACTGATGGTGCAGGAGAGATAGGTGGCAGTCCATACTGGCTAAAGCTGTTGCTGTGGCCTGGGAAAGCCTTTGCCCCAGCACTCTAGTGTGTGATAGAGAGGAGCAGTCTTCAGCTACACTTCTGTGATCCTGGGAAAGTCCTTGCTGAGCCTTTAAGTTCTCTTCCACAAAATGAAAAGTTTGCAACCTGAATTCTAGATATGTTGTTCTCTTGTTCTGGACGAAGACCAGGAAGGGAAGGCATGTTTTTAGGAACAAAGAGGAATCACTGAAACAGAGAAAAGGGCTGTGAATCAGACCTTGGAAGCAGTTAGACCATGCAACTGAATGCACCAAGACAGACAAGACAGTGTTAATAGAATATTCTATTGCATTTCAGCGTTTTGTTCTCAACATAGATGACGAGCAGCATTCCTTAAATTACGGATTCAAGCCAGATCTTTTTTTTTTTTTGGCTGTGGTACACGGCCTGTGGGATTTTAGTTCCCAGATCCAGGAATCAAACCTTCACCCTCTGCAGTGGAACCACCAAGTCCCAACCACTGGACCTCCAGGGAAGTCCCTCAAGCCAGATCTTTGTATTCTGTATTTCTGTCTTCCTTTTCTTCCCCAGAAACGTGTCACTTTCTTTGGAGAAAACTTGAATATCTGTTGTTGGACTGATTTTTCAGCATAGCTTATGTCAGTATTTAGATGACCTCCGTGTTAGAAATGGAGTAGTGCTGATTTTGGTACTTGTTCCTGTCCTTCCTTTCTGTGTGCTAGGCTTAGGGACACCAAGGGGCAGAGAGTTTGAGTGTGCTGGGGGCGGGTCTGTTTCGTAAACCTACATCAGGAAAACATGTCAGACCTTGACCCTGTTGTTCAGAGTGATTTTGTAGGGCCTTTAACATTCCTTCCCGCAATCCAAGGGGTTGGGGGGGATTGGTATCTGATTGTGGTTTTAATTTGCATTTTCCTCCATCCTAAAGGAGACCAGTCCTGGGTGTTCATTGGAAGGACTGATGCTGAGGCAGAAACACCAATACTTTAGCCACCTCATGTGAAGAGTTGACTCATTGGAAAAGACCCTGATGCTGGGAGGGATTGGGGGCAGGAGGAGAAGGAGGATGAGATGGCTGGATGGCGTCACCAACTCGATGCACATGAGTTTGGGTGAACTCCAGGAGTTGGTGATGGACAGGGAAGCCTGGCGTGCTGCGGTTCATGGGGTCACAAAGAGTCGGACACGACTGAGCGACTGAACTGAACTGAATTACTTCAGGTGTTGAGCTCTTTTCCACATGCTCACGATCATTTTCACTTTTATAAAGTGCCCAAACCCATGTTTTCTACCATTTTTCTTTCTTTCATAAATTTCTTAGTTGGTTTATAGGAATTTTTTATTTCTGGATGTCTTTTTGATAATATATATGTGACACACCTTTCCCATTTATATTGCTTGATTTTTCAGTCTCTTAGTTGTGTATTTTTTACAGTCATAATCTTTTTTTAATTTTTGATCTATAGATGCTTTAATTTTAATGAAGTCAAATTTATCATTTTTTCCTCTTTTTGTTTTGTGCCTTGTATAAGAAATAGTTGTCTACCCCAAGGTCATGAAGATATTCTCCTGTTGTCTTCTAGATGTTTCATGTTTTACCGTCACATTTAGGTCTCGGATACATCTGGAATTGATTTCTGTGTGGTGTGAGTTAGGGTCAAGCTTCATTCCCCCCATCCCCCACCAATATGGTTAATTGAGCTACTCTGCATTAGAGTTTTGTTTTATTCTTTGTTGTAAATCAAGGCACAGTACATATGTGACTCTTTCTGAACTCTGTCTTCTTCCTTTATAACTTTAAGGGGAATGGGAGTACAGGAGAAATTGTGCAGGGTGGTGGCTAAGAGCAAGGACTCCGGAGCCAGATCAGCCACCTGAGTTCAAACTAATAGCTTTGTGGAGGACGTTTTTTTCATCTGTACAATGGGAATACTTGTAGTGTCTTGTATTTACCGTTTTGAGGACTGAATGAGTAATATTGGTAACATGAATAAATCTAGCCAAAAGATAACAAGCATTGCAGATAGGCTGGGCTCCAGTGCTTCTGGGAGCAGAGCTAGTGACCAGCGCCGTTTTAGATGGACTTGGGCATGACGGGGCATGGGGTGGGGTGCATATTTAGCAGACTCACCACAGACCTGTGCTGGGACTACAGTTATTCCCCACTACCGTGCCTGCCCCGACTTCAGAGTTACCCAGAAACCTTCTGGAAGAGAAGGTTTTTCAGCATTTTTTGAATCATCTCGTGAAGTCTTCAGAGAATCTTTGGTCCAGTTTAGAATACAGAAACAGAATGTGCCAGGCTTAAATGAAGTTCCCTGAGCAACTTACCAAGAGAGACAGCAGCAGCTATTAACTTTCTCTCTGCAGCTATGTTGACAGACACTACAGCTTAGCAGTTGGGCACATGCTGAAATAAAAAGGAAGAAACCTAGAGAAGGCGTTCTGGAGGCTGACCTTTAAGTGGGGACCCAAAAGAGGCTATGGGTTAGAAAGAAGTAAGTTATTAGAGTCTAACACAAAACTGTTAGATGAAGAGGTAGGGAAAGAGGGACACAGCCTCAGCCAAGGCCTGAGACCTCGAGAGCTGAGGCTAGAGAGTAGGCAGTGGAGGGTGTGTGGGTACAGGTGTTGGAGGGAAGTACCCGGTGGTCGGAAGGAAGGCTGGATGCTAGCAATCAGGGAAGGCCTTAAGTGTTTTAGACTATATCCTATGGGTAGAAGGGGCAGCTTTAAGGTATTTTAGGAGATCCTGGGTGGGTGGAGACTGTGACATGGTTAGATTCAGAAAGCTCTTTTTGTGGTATGGATCGAAGAGGGAGTAATCAGAGGCAGGGAGACCCTTTGGAGTCTGGTGTCAGAATCCAGACCAAGGAGTACAATGGTATGAAGGGAAGCCAAGTGGGATATAAAGATAGGTAACTTCTTTAGGCACAGAATTTGTGTTTGAAGATGAGGGGAGGAGAGGTTTTATCGTCGTCAGTGATCATATATGGTAGAGATGTATGGAGTGTTTCCCCTGTGGAGTGAAAGATCCTGGGAGAGCCACTGGCGAGTGCTCCTCCAGCTTAGAGAGGTTGTACTTATGTTCCAGCTGGTCTTTTAGTCAGGAAGCAAAGCGTCAGCGTGCTCCCAGGTAGATGCATATTGTCTTTTCTTTTCTGTGACCCTAAGGAAAGTTTTTTTTTTTTTTTTAAGATTTATCTTATTTCTAATGTGGTCAGAAAGTGCTTTACCTGTCTGAGTTTACTGTCCGGCCTTTTGCATTCATAGAGTTAACATTTAAGGTTTAAGCTAATGAGACAGTCCAGGAGCTCAGTGACATGCAGTAGTTTATTCTTTTGCCAAGGCATGCGTTTCAATGCTGCTCTCTGGGGCATGGGAACTGATAGGTGAGCCCTGCCCTCCACAGCATCCACTCTTCAACCTACCTTGTATTCTGCTCTCAAATCAGAAATTCTTATCATTATTAAGAGCCTGATGGAAATCGTTTCACTGTTTCAATTATATGTGAATGCATTTTGTGGAGGAAATCTGTGCTGGAGCAGTATTCTCTAATTTTGGGAGTTTGTAAAGGTACTTTACTTCTCTCTTGCCTGCTGTGCTTTGCCAGCATGATGTCTGATGCTCTGCTTGTGGAAGACTGGCCCTTTCTCAACTACTGAATCCTTCTGGGAAGTTGTGTGTGTGTGTGTGTGTGTGTGTGTGTGTGTGTGTGTGTGTGTTGTGGTCATGCCTCAGTACTTCAAAGCATTCATCAGTAGAATGAAAAGATAAACTGAGTTATGTGGATTTCGCCCCCGCCTTTCCACTGTACTCTCATCAAGGAAAGCTTTTGTTTGTTCATAGGACCAGTTTTACTGTCTTCTACTCTCTTAACAGATACAACAGTAACAAATTTCGGAAGATGATCACCTTAGTGTGTGTACCTAAGTCCTCTCTCAAATAAAAGTAGCAGAATTTGAGCTGTTGGTGTTACTCTTTGCCCATTCCTTCTTAAAAGGAACAGCAGATATGCCCTATTTTCCTCTTGTTCGTTGTGGGTACTCTTTCAGGGGGCCCTAGTGGAGTTTGCACATATAGGAAGATTTGTGTGTTGTTTTGTGCTTCTGTCACCATTCAAAATGGATTTCCCAGAGGAAAATGCGGGGCTTTACCTGCCTGAACTCCAGAGGGAAGGACTACAGTCCCCCAGAGTTGCAGGCAGGCTTGTTTTCTTTATTCTCCCTAAATCCTCACTTTGTAGGGGCAGAGGTCTTGTTAACTCTCAGCCCTCAGGTTCACTGGAGATGCCAGGAGATTGTCGGCTAGCCTCCCTGAGAGAGACTGTGAGTTGGAGCTGTCCAGAAGAGCAGGGAGCCTGACATGGATTGACATGGCTCTTGAACCAACTCCAGCTCTGACACCTATCAAGCAGTTGCAGCATGCGGATCCACTTTACTCCCCCATAGTGCTGAATGCAGGTGGAGAAAGCACTGGCCGTTTAGTGATTCTTAAGTTTCCAGGGGTAATTTGCTTGAGTCTTTAATTCTCTTTTTATTTTTCCTATGTTTGGATTGCTCATACTTTGGGAAACAAGCAAAAAAAAAATTTATTGCCTCTGTTTTCCCATTCATATCCCCAGCTAATTTTTTTTTTTTTTTCAGACAGGGATGTAGTTGATTTACAATATTATGTTAGTTTCAGGTATATAACATAGTGACTCAAAAATTTTATAGATTATACTCCATTTATAGTTATAAAATATTGCCTGTATTCCCTGTACTGTACCATATATCTTTGTAGCTTATTTATTTTATACATAGTGACTGCTACTGCTGCTGCTGCTAAGTCACTTCAGTTGTGTCCAACTCTGTGCGACCCCATAGACGGCAGCCCACCAGGCTCCCCTGTCCCTGGGATTCTCCATAGTGACTGGTACCTCCTAATTCCCTACCCCTATCTTGCCCCCACCTCCTCCTCTCTCCCCACTAGTAACCACTGGTTTGTTTCCTGTATCTGTGAGTTTGTTTCTTTTTTGTTAAATTACTAGTTTGTTTTATTTTTTAGATTCCACATATTAGTGATAACATACAGTATGAGTCTTTCTCTGTCTGTCTTATTTCACTAAGCATGATACCCTCCAGGTCCATGCATGTTGTTGCAAATGGCAAAATTTCATTCTCTTTTTAATGCCTATCTCATTTCTTTTTTTAATTGTTACTAGAGAGTTGAGAGGCTCTTGGAGAACTCTAGAGGAAAGAGTGACTAGCCTGTTGTCTCTTGAGGCCTTTGGCAGAGTCTGGAAGGAACGGCTGTCTCCTCAGGAAGCTGGCTGCAGGCTGCCGCTTGCCAGTCCACCTGCTGCCTCGGGTGGTGTGTGGCTCCTCAGGAATGGCAGCCATTTCCAGACAGGAGTTGGCTCTCTCTCCACCTTCTGTTCCTCGGGCAGCAGCAGGGTTTCTTTTCTTAATGTGTGATGGTGGCTGGGTGTGGGGTTGCTCTTGGAATTCTGGGGGATGGAAGGAATGGGGGAAGTCAAGCTGAGTACGTGATTCAGCATTCATGTTTGGCATAAGGCCATAGAATGTTAGTCGATGTTTTCTTGGAATATGGAATAATGAAGTTGAGTGCTTGCAGAAAGCGGGGGAATAGTTCAAGAGTCAGCTCAGATTTCTGAAGTAATGATGCCAGTTTTGACTGTGGTAATGATGCTTTTCATGTTTAAGTGTTTGTGTAAGTATTCTGGATATACTGATATTTATGTTGTTAATAGCATCTGGTCAGTGACTTATCTCAACATTGCTCACAGTGCTCTTTGTTGTTAGAAAAAAATTCTGTATTTTATTGTAGTCTGTTTAAGCAGTCTTTCATATTGTTTGATAGTCTTTTATTTCATGAGTGTAAAAGTGAGAAGACATAGGAGAGGCAAATTTTAAAGATCAGAATGTGGTTTCCATCAGCATCCTTGGGTTTAATTTAGATTTTTAAAATTCTGATTTTGTGAAATTATTCTAGACATTACCTTGTCTGTAAGATTTTAGTAAAGCCAAGTATTCACTTTATGTTTTCTCATTAACTCTCTATATCTTATTCAGAAACTCAACTAGCATTCCAAATGGTTTTCACTTTACTGTTCTCTCTGCCTTTGCTCAGAAGTACCTGCTTTGTGACTGATTTGCTGAGAATTTGGTAATTCTTTCCTGTGGTTGCAGAGATGGCCCAAAATTTTCCTCATCATGCTGAGTAGGGTCAAAATCAAATCTGTCAGGAGCACAGGGCTAGAATTTCAGATGGGTTGAAAAGAGGTGTCGTTGTGCTTACAAATAACTGTTGCTTTAGTGATTTGACTTTGTGCTAAAAGCAGTGCTTCTCTACAGGGAGTGATTTAGCCTTCTAGGAGACAGTTGGCAATGTTTTGTGGTTGTCACAACTGGGAAGGTGCCACTAGAATCTAGTGGATGGAGGTGGTAGCAATATTGCTGAACATTCCTAACAATGCACAAGAGAGCCTCCAACAACAAAGGATTATCTGTCCCCAGATGTCCACAGTGCTGAGACTGAGAACTGCTGTGCAGTCCTGGTATCTTTTGCAATGAGGAGCAGTAGTCCTCTTCCCCTGTGAGAGCCCAGTGGAAAGGCTGGCCGTTTCTTTTCTTCATGCCTTAGGTTGTCTCTCATGAGTGAGTGAGAGTGATATTGGTCCCTTTGATCTCAGACATCACTTTAAAAGATGTTTAATTTAGAATCCTCTAGTTCCTTTTAGCATCAATGCTATGAAGATTTATTTCTTCCCAAGGAGCAACTAGGATGAGAAATTTTTCCCCCCTTAAACTGGCTTCCATGATTATTTTAAAAGTGAATCACATATTGGTTTGTGTAAGTTTTTAACTTTTTAACATTTATTGGCAAATACATTGGCTTTTCTTGACATTTATTGAGTCAGGGAAAGCTCAGTCTATAGAGAACTTCAATATGTGCTTGTAAATGATGATGTATTGAAGATATGGGACATAAACATACTGAATAGGAACTAATGTACTTCAGTGGATTTTTTTATTCATGTGTATTTTTCTCTAGTAGGTTTTTTTTTTTTTTTTTAGTAAAAACAGGCTCATTTTTAAAAATTCAGCATACATTTATTGAGCGTCTGTTGGGCAGCTGGCATTTTTTTAGGCTTGAAGGATACGTTAGAGAATGAGATGGACAGAATCCCAGCCTTCAAGGAGCAACAGTCTAAAAGGAGAGACAGGTTAAGGTTGAATGGTTACTAACTTCAGATCTGGGTAAGAACCTTGTAAACAAGGGAGTAAGCCCCAGGGGTGGGCAGGAAGGGTCTGCTTTAGCCAGTGTGGTGGTTGTGGTGATGGTGGCTCTCTGATGAAATAGCATTTATGCTTCAAAGAATCAACTTTTGCTTTTGCTCTTAAAGTATGTTTTCCGCTGTTCTTTGTAATTTTCTTCCTGCTACGTTCTTTCTGAATACAGGTCTAGTCTTGTTTCATCTGTTTCCCCCGATCTTGGGTTATTTGGAAGTATTAGTTCCTCAATGATCAATGCAAAGAAATAGAGGAAAGTAATAAAATAGGAAAGACTCTTCAAGAAAATTAGAGATACCAAAGGAACATTTCATGCAAAGATGGGCACAATAAAGGACAGAAATTGTATGGACCTACAGAAGCAGAAGATACTAAGAAGAGGTGGCAAGAATACACAGAAGAACTATACAAAAAAGATCTTCATGACCCAGATAATCACAATGGTGTGATCACTCACCTAGAGCCAGACATCCTGGAATGTGAAGTCAAGTGGGCCTTAGGAAGCATCACTACGAACAAAGCTAGTGGAGGTGATGGAATTCCAGCTGAGCTGTTTCA
Source organism: Bos taurus (assembly GCF_002263795.3). Taxonomy (NCBI): domain Eukaryota; kingdom Metazoa; phylum Chordata; class Mammalia; order Artiodactyla; family Bovidae; genus Bos; species Bos taurus. Next base: position 49,200,843 of record NC_037349.1, on the reverse strand, counting down.
AGGCCTAAAAGATGATGCTGTGAAAGTGAAAGTGCTGCATTCAACATGCCAGCAAATTTGGAAAACTCAGCAGTGGTCACAGGACTGGAAAAGGTCAGTTTTCATTCCAATCCCTAAGAAAGGCAATGCCAAAGAATGCTCAAACTACCGCACAATTGCACTCATCTCACACTCGAGCCAAGTAATGCTCAAAGTTCTCCAAGCCAGGCTTCAACAGTATGTGAACCGTGAACTTCCAGATGTTCAAGCTGGATTTAGAAAAGGCAGAGGAACCAGAGATCAAATTGCCACATCCGTTGGATCATGGAAAAAGCAAGAGAGTTCCAGAAAAACATCTATTTCTGCTTTATTGACTATGCCAAAGCCTTTGACTGCGTGGATCACAACAAACTGGAAAATTCTGAAAGAGATGGGAATACCAGACCACCTGACCTGCCTCCTGAGAAATCTGTATGCAGGTCAGGAAGCAACAGTTAGAACTGGACATGGAACAACAGACTGGTTCCAAATAGGAAAAGGAGTTCATTAAGGCTGCATATTGTCACCCTGCTTATTTAACTTCTATGCAGAGTACATCATGAAAAACGCTGGGCTGGAAGAAGCACAAGCTGGAATCAAGATTGCCGGGAGAAATGTCAATGACCTCAGATATGCAGATGACACCACCCTCATGGCAGAAAGCAAAGAAGAACTAAAGAGCCTCTTGATGAAAATGAAAGAGAAGAGTGAAAAAGTTGGCTTAAAACTCAGTATTCAGAAAACTAAGATCATGGCATCTGGTCCCATCACGTCATGGCAAATAAATGGGGAAGTGATGAAAACTGACAGACTTTATTTTGGGGGCTCCAAAATCACTGCAGAAGGTGACTGCAGCCATGAAATTAAAAGACACTTGCTCCTGAAAGAAAAGTTTTGACCAACCTAGACAGAATATTAAAAAGCAGAGACATTACTTTGCCCACAAAGGTCCGTCTAGTCAAAGCTATGATTTTTCCAGTAGTCATATATGGATGGGAGAGTTGGACTATAAAGAAAGCTGAGTGCTGAAAAATTGATGTTTTTGAACTGTGGTGTTGGAGAATACTTGAGAGTCCCTTGGACTGCAAGGAGATCCAACCAGTCCATCCTGAAGGAAATCAGTCCTGAATATTCATTGGAAGGACTGATGTTGAAGCTGAAACTCCAATACTTTGGCCACCTGATGAGAAGAGCTGACTCATTTGAAAAGACCCTGATGGTGGGAAAGATTGAAGGCATGAGGAGAGGGGGTCGACAGAGGATGAGATGGTTGGATGGCACCACCAACTCAATGGACATGAGTTTGAGTAAACTCCAGGAGTTGGTGATGGACAGGGAGGCCTGGCATGCTGCAGTCCATGGGGTTACAAAGAGTCAGAGCGACTGAACTGAACTGAACTGAAGTTCCTTAACTCTGTAAGATTTTGTCTATAGAAGATTTTATCTATTAAATAAATAAAAGTAAATAAAAATAAATAAAATTTATCTATAAGTTAAAAATTTACTTATAAAATAAATCTATTAAAGATTTTATCTATAAAAACTTCAGAGTATATTTAGTCTGTTCTCTAAATATGAAGTCCCTAAAATATGATCTTTTGGTTTTTTTTTTTTCCCTTGCAATTTATTGATAGAAGAAAAGGACTCACTTGTTCTGTTTGCTGATTGCATCCATATGGTCTTGTTTATCAAGTTTAACATAGTCCTTTGTTCCCTGTATTTTTGCAAACTGGAAATGTGATATCTAGGTGTTTTCAGATTCAGGTTCAGTGTTTGGACACTCATACATCATAGGTTGTGGTGTATATATCCTTCCACATCATGTCAGGAGGTACGTGCTAAGACTTGGAATCCACTGATCTTTGTTTATACAGATAAGATTGAGGCAAAAGAAGAAATGGAATAGCTGGAGAAAAGGCCCTGGAAGCGTTTGTGCCTTGTTACCCCTTATGAGTGAAATGTAGGTTTTTTTTTTTCCAAAGCTACTTATTTGCCTATCATATTTGTTATGGTGGGGTTTATAACTCATTCCTGAGAAGCTTATGTAAGTGTCTGTTGGTGTTTATATAACTTTGTTGATTACTGCTCACAGCTGGCTTGCATGAGGGAGAAAGTTCAGAGGTATTTGTCACCAGATCTGATTCCATGATCCTGAGCTTAGGTGGTAATAGTCACTGACTTTTAAACCACTGAAGACACTAATTTTCCTTTGTCAAAGCACATGCCTCTACTTCTTTGTTGACTTGAATCTTTTTTCCTCGGTGACTTTGGTGGATTATATTTTAGAATTTTGGAGTGAGCTATTATTTGAAAGTCAAATCAATGATTTTGGATAGGTTGTAAATTCATGTGGTTCAATATTGAGAAGGTACAAAAGAGCACAGTGAAAAGTTATATTTTGACTCAGGGAAAATCAGTTATATTAATTTTGAAATTACAGTTTTATTATTAAAATTAGTTTAAGACGTAGTGTATATCAGGGGTCCCCAAGCTCCAGGATCTGATGCCTGATAATCTGAGGTAGAGCTGATGTAATAATAGAAACTAAGTGCGCAATGAATGTCATATGCTTGAATCACCCAGAAACTCTCTCTCTCCCTGACCTTGGTCCGTGGGAAAATTGTCTTCCACGAAACTGGTCTCTGGTGCCAAAGAGGTTGGGGACCATTGGTATATGTTATAATGCTATATAGAAACCAAAAGCATCACAGTTAAGTGTCGTGAAGCAGTAACGAAACAGCTGTAAAACACTGACTTCCATGACAACAGACTTTAAATACTAGCACATCTGGGCACATCTGTAAACTAAAGCCACTTTAACAAGCAAACAGTAGTTGTTGAACACAGAAGCTGAGGATTCATTCAAAGAATAGTAGGTGGTGAGAAACTGATTTAGACCTGTGTCCTGTATATAAAGGCAAGGGGAAACCTGTGTCTGAACTCTTTGTTCATGAAAATTTTATCTACTGTGTTTGATCATTTGCAAATTGCTACTGTGCTTGGCTACATTCAGCCCATGCCAGATAGAAATTCATAGCCAGGCCTCACAAGTTGGAATGTTAGGTAGTAAATTTGTGACATTCAAAGGCTGTCAGGTTTGTTCTTCCCCCTCCCAGGGACAGCCCACTCTGCAAGGCAGAAACCAGAAGAAATAAATACAATAGTTGGCAACAAGTTTGCAGTACCCAGTATATGAAGTTCAGACCCTGTGCCTGCCCACTATACTCTGACTGTGTCCTGCCTAGTTTCTAACCTTGCCTCCAGCTGTTCCTCCAAGTGGTTACTCAATAAATTTGCTTGTGAAATAGAAACAAAAACAAAAGGCTTTAAGGCCAGGAGAGCATCAAAGGTCATTATCTAACCAGGTCAGAGGACCCAGCAAAACACTAACTTGAGGTGTGCCAACCCAGCCCTGAGTGGAAATTGGTGTGTAGGTCAAGCTGCAGTGCCGGGGGAGTGCCACTCCTGCTGCGGTTTTGCTTACTTCACTTTAGCCAGTGTTGAACTGCCTGTACTTTCCTAACCATTCCACCTTGTTCCTCTTGCTTATGCTCCTCTGTCTATCTAGAATGTTCTATTTTTCCTTTACTAGCTGGTGCTTATCCATTCTGTTAGGTTAAACCTAGGTCTCACGTTTCCCAAGGAAGTGCCGCCATTAACCGCTGATAGGCAAGGCTGGATTAGGTGTCCTTTCCTCAGGTGTTACTGCTGTAAAGCACTCCACTGTATAGGTATGTACGTGTGTCCTCATGAGGACCGCTGCATTGTGCCTTGGCACAGGGCCTGGTACATAGCAGATACTCATATTTATGTTAGGCTAAATTAAAAGCAAGGGGACAGGAGAGGCAGCAGTGTCTAGTTTGTGGCAGTATCAAGTGGAAAGATTTAGAATGTGGGGTGTGTGTTTTGTAAGAAATACTCATTTTCTAATAACAAAATGCACTTTGCATATGTCAGTTCTACTTTTCCTTTTCCTTTCTTATTTCTCATCTTTGATTAGGATATATAATTGAAGTTTGAGATCTCCACACAAATAAATACTGCTACCCAGCGTGCCTGACCAAGCCCCAGAGCTCTGTGTGCTCCCAGACTGTTGAATGTAGTTGTGGGAGTATGGAGTTCCATGGAGTTCAGCAGACTAATAAAGAATAATATTTTCCATGAGAGAACTGTTTGCATCCTCATTTTACAAATGTGAACTATGGCTCGGAGAAGTTGACCTCATGAGCATAGAGCTAGTAAGTGACAGAGCCGAGATTCACCACCAGGGTTGCCTGACTACAAAGTTCATCCTTTTAGCTGTCTGCTCCTGTTTTTCTGCTTATTTCCTGTATACCCATAGGCAAGTCTTTTTAACTTTTTAGTGCTTCAGTGTATCATATTTAGAATGGGGGGGGGACTAGAATGAGGGGAGCATAATTCACCTTGTAGAATTATTGTAGGAAAGAAAGAAGAGAAGAAACCAAACCCATTCTTTGTACCTGGACTAATGGTAGTCATAGTAAAAGCAGCAGCGGTTTTATATGGTGTTTACAGTGTGCCAGGCACTGTCTTAGCACTTTATTTAGGCCACCTCACAATCATCGCCACAATCCTCTGAGGTTGAGGAACGACACTACAGTTTCTATTCCCTTTTTATAACTGAGGACCAGAAAGGTTGTCATAAGGGGCAGAGCTGGTGTTTACAGCCCGGCAGTCCGGCTTCAGTGTCCATACTGAGACCATTTGCTCTGTTACCTCTTAGGAAACATCAGTTTCCAACTCCATGCTGTTTTGGAATCTGGCATCAACATGAAAGAGACCATAAGGAACCCAGAATGGTATCAGGGTGGCCAGGGGCTACATCAGACCGGGTACGGTGAGCAGTAGCAGTATCTGGGACACTCATGATTCTCTTACTCAATCACTGACTGGTGAGATGGCCGTTTGGTATTTTTTGGTGGTTAAGTTCATAGGATGATGACCCATGGTATGTCTTTTTTCAGCTTGAGGGCATCCACTTACTGGTTCACTTAATGAGGTGTATGAAATCTCTGGCCTCTCTTTACCGATGTCTACAAGGTTAAATGTTTCTTCTTGAGTCCATACTGATATATATATATATTTTAATGTTGAATATATAAATGAGGGAGAAGGGACAAATCTCCCTTACAGAAAAATTCCAGATAATAAGTGTGTAAGGAAAGATGGAAATAGAAAGCCACTGTTAGAACACCACCGTAATAATTGCTCTAGGTAGAATCCACTGATGAATGTTAAAATTAGTGGATGAAACTTTTGAGGATATTTGTGTTCTCAAAGCCTCAAAATATTCCCCCCAAAAAACATTTGTCTGTGTGTGTTTATGGTTTTTGTTTTAACCCTGTTCTTTTTTTTTTTTTGTATGTGGTTTTAACATATGTCCAGAAATTCTTTGATGCCCTTCCGTCCAGGAAATGGAGTGTAATTCTCTTCCCCTTGAATGTAGGCTGGGCTTAGTGATTGGCCTCTTATGAATAAAGTATGGGAGGGGGAAAAATAGTAGTTTTACAGTGGAAAAATCCAGTAAACACCACTTAAAGGTTAATGTCACCAGGAATAACTCATGTTGATATCATTACCCTGATCAGACGTGATGAGAAGAACACTTCACCTGTGTGATATTCTTTCCTAGAAAACATAACCTCCAAACTAATCATCAGAAAAACTGAAATTTGGGGACAGTCTACAAAGCCACCTGACCAGTATTCTTCAAAAAATGTATTAAGGTCAGGAGCTCCCTGGTAGTCCAGTTGTTAGGACTCAGCGCTTTCAGTGCTGGGGCCTGGGTTCGATCCTTGGTTGGGGAACTAAGATCCCACAAGCCACATGGTGTGGGCAAAAAAAAGAAAATCAAGTTTGTGAAAGACCAGAATAGGCTGCCACAGTTAGGGAAGACTGAAAAGACATTGAAAGCTCAATGCAATGTGCTCTCTATCCTAGATAGGATCCTGTTGTAACAGAAAAAGGATATTAGTAGAAAACTGGTAAATCCAAAATAACAAACAGAAACAATCCCACCAAAAGGGCAGACTTTCTGAGTCCTTGCTGCCTGAGAGCCAAGTGGCATGGACTAGATCACCCAAGTTTCAGCACTTCTGCTCTTGTTTTGAACCCTTCTTACCTTTGGGAGAGACCTTTTGATTGTGGAGCTTGTATCTGGGAGGCTCTGGCAGATGTGGGGACAGGTCTGAGTGACTGCAGGACCTGCCCATCCCACGAACAGAATGCAGTTCAGCTTATGAGGAGAGGGACATGCACAGGGACCTTCCCCCCCCAACCCCAGTTCTTGCTGGTGGTCGATACCACAAATGACATTCCCTCTGCCAGGAATTTCTTCCCACTTGGCCCCCATCCTGAAGGCAATAATATACCATTAGTCGTTCTGTTCATCTTTTAAGTTCTCACTTACATTTTACTTTCCATATAATTCTTTGTGTGATTATCCTATGAAATAGTACCTTTCATATTCCTATGACCCTAACACAATTATTCTTGGCTTAGCTAATTACTTCTGGCTCAAATATGGTACCTTCTTTGAATTGCCCTGCCCCTCCTATGGTAATGGTATTTAGCACACTTTGCCTTATTATGTCTAGAAGACAAACTCCTGGAAGGGAAGGAATCTTACAAGTATTCCTTGAAGCATCTAGGACAGTACCTGCCGTGTTGTAAGCTCTCATTAAAGGGGTGGCAAATTGAATGAACACTTTTAAGGCACTGATGGGAGGAGTGGTCTCCCTGTTGGCCAGATGAGACTTGCTTAGAGTCATACAAGTGAGTGTGAGCTGTATTTGAAACTCGGTGTCCCTTTCTGAGTGGTCTGAGGCCCTGACACTTCCTCACTCTGAACATAGTGCTAAATTACACCAAGAGTGATGGCTCACATTTGTTGTGAGCCTACTCTGGGCCAGGCTTGGTTTTAAGCATGCCCTCTATTTAGTCCTCACAACAGCTCTGAAGTGTGGAAATTACTATCCTCGTTTTATAGATAAGTCCATTGGGGCTCAGAGAGATGTAACTTGCCTTCTTAGCTCACCCGCTAATAAGTTCTAATAAGTTGCTGAGTTGAGATCTGACCCTGGCGTGTCTGGCATCAGAACCTGCTTTTCCTCCAGTAAAGTTGATCCCTGGCACCTCTTTCCATTTGTCTCCTCAGACCCATCCCTGGAAGACATGTGTGGTACTGAGTGTGCCCAGCTGGGAGAAGATGGGCAGCAGCCACCGCGGTGCACTTCAACTACCTCATCTCAGTCTGAGCCTTCAGAGCAGCTTAGGCGCCACCAAGGCAAGGGCCTTGCCTCCGAGGACCCCAAAAAGAAGAGAGCTCAGAAACCCTCCCACATGAGAAGAAACATAAGGTGAGCTATGCTCTGGGGGAGAGAAGGGAGGGAGTAGAAATATTACCTTCATTTGAAGGCTGTCGGTAGAACAGCCTTCAAAGAAGGACTGGTTTGATCGGGAGAGTTCTGTTTCCCAAGGAGAAAAATGTAGGCTATGTGCCCCAATTAATAGTGAAGCTGCAACTCGGGACCACTGGGTCTGGACTATCTGAGGATGCAGAGCGGATGCGGTTGGCACTTGAGCACCACTGGGGATGTCCGTCTGGAGGCCAGGGAAGCATCCATAGGATGCTCTGGTTGGAGTCTGTTACTTCCTTTATTTTTTTCTTATGTTTCCAAATACAAGGAGATAAAAGAGTTTGAGTTCTCATCTTCTCAGAATTCAACATCAGTTGGAAGAGGATTGTCTAGTCCAAACCAAGGCTTCTTCATTAACCTAAGAGATCAGCAGATGTGAACTTCCTTACCTGTCCAAATCTCCAGCAGTCCTTTCTTCTACCCATGACAGTTTTCCTCTTGAAAGAAGACAAAGGATATTTTTCTCCTCCTGCTACTGCTGCTGCTAAGTCGCTTCAGTCATGTCCGACTCTATGCGACCCCATAGACGGCAGCCCACCAGGCTCCCCCATCCCTTGGATTCTCCGGGCAAGAACACTGGAGTGGATTGTCATTTCCTTCTCCTCCTACCCTCATTTTTTTCTAAACAGAATGATGACTTGAAAATGTACTCTTAAGTTTGGGAAATAAGGATGCAAAATCATCCACAGTCTTATTTTCCCATATAGCAAGTCTGTCTTTTGTACTGCTTTCCAGCTTTGTGGATCACATATTACTCTATTTCACTCTTGATCTGTTAGGTACCAAGAAGAGTCAGCAGGGTGATGTGTCAGAAAGTTAAATAATAGAAAAACATACTAGCCCAAAAGCACCTGAGCCTTGAAGTCCTATTTATGTGTGTGTTTGTTTGTTTGTTTACCTTACCCACTGCGTGGGTGTAGTGGTACTGACGCAGCTTCTTCTCCCAACAGTGATGATTTCCCTCTTCAGCTTGACATTACCTTACCCAATCACAAGTGAACTGAAGCGCTCGCTCTTATTTTAATGTTTAGAAAGCTTCTCCGGGAGGATCAGTTGGAGCCAGTTACCAAAGCAGCACAACAGGAAGAATTGGAAAGAAGGAAGCGCCTGGAGCAGCAGAGAAAGGATTACGCAGCCCCCATTCCCACCGTCCCCCTCGAGTTATTTCCCGGTAAGCCGTGGAGGGGGCAGGAGGGGCCCCACACCCAAGTGAGGAGAGACCCTCGGTGCCCACAGTGTCAAGGACAGATCTGGAATCAGATGGTGGCCTCTCAGGAATCCTTTCAGTCCATTCATTTGCTAAGAAGCACACGAGCAGAAGGCTCTTGTTTGAAAAGTTAAGATGGATACTTAACTTGATGCTTCCTCAAATTGGTCTTATTTAGATTTTCCCCCTGAATCTTAACGTACCAAAGGATTAGGACATTTTCTAGTGGTCAGGTGAGTGCTAGAAGTAAGAGCCGGTAGAGAAAAGGGAATTTGGGAAGAGGGTTGAGGTTTTTAAGATGTTCTCTACTTGTCTCCTCAGAGGATGGTCCCCCCAAGAACAACACAGGAGGAGGAGGGCAAATCATTTTGGAAAATATGTTTCAGCTAATTGACATTCTCTTCCATTTAAATCCACCTCCCCCCACCCAGAGGAAATTGTCTTAAGAGCAAGCGATGGTCCCCAACTGCCTCCTCGCGTCTTGACCCAGGAAGTCATTTGTTTGGACAGTAGCAGTGGCAGCGAGGATGAAAAAAGCAGTCGAGATGGTAAGATGGAGCCAGAGGTGCCCCTCCTTCCTCCCGACCCAGTGCTCACCCCGAGAGATTAGCTTTCCCTCCGAATAGAAAAGAGTTCCGTCCTTCCGTATTCCGTTTAGGGTCTGACCGTGGCAAATTTCCCCGAGTCTCCTTGGTAAATTTGTTTTTCCCTTGTCTTAACTTGAAGCTGGAAGAGAGAAAAATGAAAAATCAAAATTTTTATGAATGGTAACAAGTTCTAACATTGTTTCCATGCTCCCTTACCATAAGTTGCAGTGAATTATATCTGCTCCCTGAGTCCTTGTTTTCATTTTACTTGGTTGGCTGTCTCAGAGGTGATTGAACTGAGCTCTGGAGAGGAGGATACTCTGCACATTGTGGACAGCAGTGAGTCTGTCAGTGAGGAGGATGAGGAAGAGGAGAAGGGTGGCACCCATGTGAATGACGTCTTAAATCAGCGTGATGCTCTGGGGCGGGTCCTTGTCAACCTGAACCACCCTCCGGAGGAGGAGAATGTCTTCCTGGCCCCTCAGTTGGCACGGGCGGTGAAACCTCATCAGGTGCAGTAAATCTGGATTCTCCTCTCTGTCTCCTTTCAGCTTCCTTGCTGTGGACGTCGCTTGCTGGCGGTTGTTAGCATCACAGCCTGTGAAGTACTTGTTTGGTACCATGAGCAGCTACTGATTGATTCTTCCTCCTAACAGTTGATGCTTCAGGATTTCTGATGGGTGGGAAAGGACAACCCTGAGACATGCCCTGTTATGTAAAAGGTGCTAATCTCTTGGGTTAATAATCTTGAGCCACCTCCTGTGAGATGACTGATCAAGATACTCTCTGAAGAGCAGTGCCTTGGTGGGAACTTGTGGCTCCAGGAGAGGTGTGAGACTCAGAAGTCTGAGAGACTTTCTGGTAGGAAGGCTCAGAGCAGTTTGTGTTGACCCAGAACCAGAAGTAGGACCAGTGAATAAAAGCTCCAGGAAGGCAGAGGTTGACTCAACAGAAGAACTCTAACAGTAAGAACTTCTCCTCATGGAATGGGCTGCCTTGAAGTAAGCAACCAGGGGCAGCCAGGCCAAGACTGAGTGAAAGACCCAAGCAGGAGTTTGGTAGTCCAGATTCTTGCCTCAGATGGGCTGCTCTACTAGGTCAGTGCTTTTCTCTGTGTTCTCCAAGAAGAATGTCACCAGTCAATAAACTAGCCAGGGTTCTGGGAAACTTTTGTAGCCACTCACACCAGCTGTCTGGTCTAATGTCTGCTCATTTACTTAATTTTGACTAGTTCCAAAGAAAGTAAACTAGACCCTTGGTCTTTGCCAGCCAAAGATATTTGTGTTTGTTCCCTGTCAGATTGGTGGGATCCGATTCCTCTACGATAACCTGGTTGAGTCCCTGGAGAGATTTAAGACCAGTAGTGGCTTTGGCTGTATCCTGGCCCACAGCATGGGCTTGGGGAAAACTTTGCAAGTGATCTCCTTCATCGACGTTCTCTTCCGCCACACGCCAGCCAAAACTGTCCTTGCCATTGTGCCAGTAAGTGTTGGGGCGGGCACCACTTGCTCACCCTCTGCAGAGCTCTGGGGTAATGCCTTATGGGCTCTAAAAACCCTGGTAGGCTCAGTTCTGAGCTTCTTCCCTAAAACACCCTTTTTGGACTTAACTTTCTGACAGGTTAATACTCTTCAGAACTGGCTGGCAGAGTTCAACATGTGGCTCCCAGCTCCTGAAGCCCTTCCAGCTGACAGTAAGCCTGAAGAAGTCCAGCCTCGGTTCTTTAAAGTTCACATCTTGAACGATGAGCACAAGTAGGTGGCCTGCCCTCCGTTCGCCCTTTTCCTTTTAGACTTCTTCCCAGGGTCTGGAGTCAAGGCAGTCAGTCTCTCTGGCTATGTGCCTTGTCCTCCCAGATTCCTTCTGGTTTCTTGATGTATCCCCCTCTCTCTTCTTGCTTCTCATTTTTTTCTCTTCCTAGTTTTTCAATAGTCAGAGTTACGTAGCACAGAAATTTTTGTATTCTGCTCGAAGACGTTTTTATATCCTGAAAAATCTGTGTGCCTGGTCACATTTTCCCATGCATACAGTTCAACATGATAGCAGGAAACTTTCTGTCTTCTATCTTTTCACCTTTTACATTCATCTTCTATTAGAAACCTAACCATCAGTCTCCTCTTATAAGCACTAACCTATATTTGACCCTTTTTTTTTGGGGGGGGGGGCATATATTTGACCCTTAATGGTACAACTTCCAAGCTTTAAAAGATGCAAACCATTTTTTTGTTTGTTTTGGATCTAAATATAATGATTTATATTTCCATTCTGTAAATTGAACCTGCTTTCCAGAAATTTAAACCTATATCCTGATCCTGATCCAAGCCAGCTATCCATGCCATGCTTTCCCCTTGTTGATATGGATAACTGAGAAAGTAGACTTTATTTTCTGCGGAGGTCACCTTTTGTGATGTTTGGTCACACACATGAAAATGAAGAGCCTGTGCGTGGCTCCATAGGTAGCCGATCACCTGCTCTTTTCTAGATTTCAGGACTGTCAGTCCACATGTGGTTAATGAAATAGAGCCAGAGTTCAGTTGTTCAGGAGGAGAGGGATGTGCTGAGTGGCACCTGGTCTCAGCTATTCTTTTTCCTTTACTGTGTGTCCTTGGCTCTTCATTCACCAGGGCCTGGGCAGGTGAAATGCAGGATGTTGCCTTTGCTTTTACTACTTTGTATATATTATGATAATAACTTGCAGCTCTCCCTCAAATGTAGTATTATAGTCATGCATGTAATGTACACTTTGGCCACCTGATGCGAAGAACTGACTCACTGGAAGAGACCCTGATGCTGGGGAAAATGGAAGGCAAAAGGAGAAGGGGGTGGCAGAGGATGAGATGATTGGATGGCATGACTGACTCAGTGGGCGTGAATTTGAGCAAACTTTGGGGGAAAGTGGAGGACAGAGAAGCCTGGTGTGCTGCAGTTGATGGAGTCTCACAGTCAGGCACAACTTAGTGTCTGAACAAAAATGCGTACATCTAAGGGGATTGTCACTTCTATTTGTAACATTGAATCTCTGGTTTTTGCTGTTTAACCATCACCAGGACCTAGTCCGTCCTCAGTGCAGTTAGTATGTCTATAATGGGGGGAAAGTCCTTGGGCAGCTGGCCAGCCCTGTGATGCTGCCGCATGAAGTCTGTGGTGAGAGGGACTTCTGACTGTACATCAGCACAGCTTTGCCTGTGAGGAGTTCTTCCTGCAGAACCGGGGAAGCAATAATGTGTTCTTTCTGTTCACTCTTGCAGGACAATGGCAGCTCGTGCTAAAGTGATGGCTGATTGGGTGTCAGAGGGAGGGGTGCTGCTGATGGGGTACGAAATGTACAGGCTCCTCACCCTGAAGAAATCCTTTGCCACAAGTAGACCGAAGAAAGCCAAGAAACGTTCTCACCCGGTCATCATTGATCTGGATGAGGAAGACCGACAGCAGGAGTTTCGAAGAGGTGGGTGGCCTCTCTGGGGATATTCTAGGGGGTAACTTGGGGAAAAGAAGTAGTGTCTGCTCTAGTACCTAATCACATGGGGAGCATTATTGATGTGAGTCACGTGGTCATGAACCAGAAATCCTGGTCCCTGAGGTAAGACTGGCTCTGGCCAGTGGCTCTTGCAAGGCCCTGCTTTCTCTGCAGACAGTGGAATTCTGGGTTGGCCAGGCCACAGACTGGCTTGGGCAAGACTCCCCTATGTCTTCACAGAACAATTAGAAGAGCAGCTGCTCCCTTTACTGCTTCCCAGAATGTTCTGAGACAGCATTAAGACAATATAAAGTATTTAAATTACTAATACACGGAGTAGTAGTAGTAGTATTGTTTGTGTGAATATATAAAAGAAGAGTTTATCATAGTTTTCTTTTTGGTGAAAGCCATTCTTCTCATAGTTCTAGCTCTCTTCTCTCGTTTGAGGGGCCTTGGCCTATTTGGGAAAAAAAGTGCTTTTAAGTTTCAGAGGCTGTTTCATTTTATAGATCTCTTCATCTATGAGATTCTGTTTTCTCTGTTTGCTTCTGTGGCTTTGAAATTTAGCAATGAGCAGCAATTAACTCCAGGAAGACCTTGTCCTTTAGTTAGCTCCCACCAGCCAGCTCTCAGGTGGCTCCAAGACAGTGGTGAGAGCCTGTGGAAGGGTCTGGGTTATTCCCATCAGAATCATCCCAGATGCCTTTTTAATCCTTTAGACTAGTACTCTGAAAGTCATGCCGTCTGCTACCTAGTTGGTGTAAGCCCTAGGAATGTAAGTCAGTTTTATTCTTAGCCTAAAGGGAAAAGAAAATCAGGAAAGGAAAGAGGGAAAAGGGAGATTTACTGCAAGAGTCAGTAGGCTAGGGTCATGTGCCACACCAGATGCACAGGAACTGGAGTGGCCGGCTCCCTTTCACCACTGGGGGCTGACTCTCGCTTTCCTGCTTCCTTCATTTCTTCTGTCTCCTCCAGGGTGCACCCCCACTTCTCATATTGTTGACTAAGAGCAGGCCCTCTCACCCTCTTACTCCGGATCCTCTTCCCTCCCTAGAGTTTGAGAAGGCCTTATGCCGCCCTGGCCCTGATGTGGTGATCTGTGACGAGGGACACCGCATCAAAAACTGCCAGGCCAGCACCTCCCAGGCCCTGAAGAACATCCGCTCCCGCCGCCGGGTGGTGCTGACCGGGTACCCCCTGCAGAACAACCTCATCGAGTACTGGTGCATGGTGGACTTTGTGCGCCCAGACTTCCTCGGCACCCGGCAGGAGTTCAGCAACATGTTTGAGCGCCCCATCCTGAATGGACAGTGTATTGACAGCACGCCTCAGGACGTCCGCCTCATGCGGTACCGGAGCCACGTCCTGCACAGCCTCCTGGAGGGCTTCGTGCAGAGGTGAGCCATCCTCAGATTTTCCAAATCCGTGGAGAGTCCTGGTGAAACAGACCCCTCAAGGCTTTCCTGAAGGGGGAAGGTGGTTATGGTGGGAGGACCCCTTTCTCGTAGGGCAGTAGTAAACCTCTGCTTTTGCTGAATAGCTTTTCCTGAGCAGGTAATAGATGGTGGATATCCAGTAGTTCATTCTCTGAAAGTCTGGCCCAGAAATGCATGTCTCAGAAGTTAATCTGTGAAGTTACTAGGGATATCTGCCTTACTTGCTGAGAGAAGCAAGAGACAGCCATGCCAAGGACTTGAGTAAAAGAATAAAATGGTTTTCAGGGGAATGGCCTCACCAGTTTCAGCGTCTTGGAAGATGTAGGTTTGGCCAACCTGAAGCATTCCCTCGTTTTTCCTTGTGAAGACGGCGTGTGTGGAGAAAGCTTAGAGAAGCAGCCCTAGATCAGGTTAAGAACCTGGAGTTCCCCTGGTCTCTGTCTCTCATTCAGTCACCTGGGACTTTGCTTTAGTTTTTATCCTCAAAATAAGTTTCTTGCTGCTGGTTGCTCAGCATGTCCTCATTATTACAAGGCTGTTGTGAATGTTGAGGTTCTAAAGAAGGATATGTGGCGCCAATGCAGGATTCTGTGGTTCACCTGCACTGACACCTCCTGGCCACACTGCCTTGTCAATTCTGATCTGTACCTTTGTAGGAGAGGCCACACTGTGCTGAAGATTCATCTCCCTGCCAAGGAAGAAAATGTGATCCTGGTGCGACTCTCTCAGATCCAGCGAGATTTGTACACACAGTTTATGGACCGCTTCCGGGACTGTGGTAACAGTGGCTGGCTGGGGCTGAACCCTCTCAAGGCTTTCTGTGTATGCTGCAAGGTGTGTTGAGGCCTCGGGGGAATACTAAGATACAGACTAAGATGCTCATGGTCCCCAGGGAGTCACGCCTGCTGGGAGTCCTTGATAAAGGAAGAAGTTCATTACACTGAGGGCACTGAGGCAAAGCAGTTCCCCGAAGTGCCACTCGTAGACTATAATGTAAATGGTGCCCCTTGCAATTGTGCAGCTGCACAGCTTCTTACACCAAACTTGAGAAATCACTTCCTTTCTTACTGATTGTTTTTCAACTGAGACATGGAGTGATTGGAGGAACATCATGGGACAGAGTTTTTGACTGCTGGCATAATCAGGATTCAAGAAATATATAGCTTAGACTTGCACATTATTAGGAATACCTTCCATTTAATTCTATGTTTAATCAGGTTGAGATCTGTTTTATTCTGATAATGCTTGAGATGGTTTGGGGACAGTCAAGTCTAGTATCTTTAGCACTGAGCCTTGTGAACAGGCTGGCGAACCCCGGCTTGTCTTTGACCTGGCCAGATGCTCTCAGTTGCCTCACAAGCGATCTGTTCCTTTGACAGCTCTCAACTAACCTTGTTGGATATTATTCCCACTGCTCTAATAAATCAGCTGAAGGTGTGTGTCTGGGGACAGATGACTTTCAAAATATTTCCTAGATCAGGGCCAGGGAGCTAAAGCAGACCTGGTCTGTGAGCATGCTTTGGTGCTGGTGTGCCCTTCTCACACCACCCCCCCAGCACCACCCACTTTGCTCAGGAATTCTCAATTCCTGCCAAGAATGTCCCTGAAATGATTTTTAGTTGATCATCATCTTAAGTTAGAAACATTTTTTCATAGGAGAGATTTCATAGCTTCATACAGTAGTTGACTGTAACCACATGGGGAAACAGGAATGTTCTTGTTTAAGAATGCAAGGCTTGTGACAGCCTTTTTGGTCATGTACCAAACATACTGGCATGCCTCCTGGTGTGAATTCTCCCATTCATGTATCATGGAAATCAGAGTCGGTTAGTGAAAATGTGCAGGCTCTTTGGCTACGATGGGGTTGGGGAGACTTTAATTTGGGGTGTGACAGTGGGTGCTGTGGGAGGTGTGTGTGGGCAAGTGCCTGTTGCCAGAGTCCATGGGACACCCTTAGATTGTTCTCTGCCCTGTGCTACCTCCCCTTTAACTTGAACCTCAGATCTGGAATCACCCCGACGTGCTGTATGAAGCCCTTCAGAAGGAGAACCTGGCCAATGAGCAAGACCTGGATGTGGAAGAGCTTGGTTCAGCGGGAACTAGTGCCCGCTGCCCGTCACAGGGAACAAAGGGCAAGGTGGAGGACAGCGCCCTGGCCTCCTCAATGGGAGAGGCGACCAACAGCAAGTTCCTCCAAGGGGTCGGCTTCAACCCTTTCCAGGAGCGAGGCAACAACATTGTCACATATGAATGGGTGAGTCAGGCAGATCCATAAGCCACTGCTGGAAGGGGATGCCGGAGAGCCTTCGTGGGGAGAGGGTAGGGCATGCGCAGTGCACTGTCCACTAAGGTCTCTGCAGGGACCTATTCAGGTTGCCCGTGAGCTACTGCCTTTGAGGGCGAGAATTGTCTTTCTGGTAGTCTGGCTACAGCCTGCTCCAAGCTGCCTCATTTCCTCTCCTACAGGCCAAGGACCTTTTGACTAATTACCAAACTGGTGTCTTGGAGAACTCTCCCAAGATGGTACTGCTTTTCCACCTGATTGAGGAAAGTGTGAAGCTTGGAGACAAGATCCTTGTGTTCAGGTAGGAAAAGAAATGGCCTAGTGTGTGTCTTTGGTAAAGACTGACGCAGCGCCTACAGCCTGCGACTGTCCGGGACTGCGCCGGCCCCGTTTTACGTCCATCTCTGCAACCAGTGCTGTTTGTGCTTTGTCTCTTAGCGTTTCTTCTTTTATCCGGCGCAGTCTCTGCAGAGAACAACTTGAGACCTTAGGTCACTATGTTGGAGATCATGGTCTAACCCTTCAAATTGTGACCCAGGCCAAATCTGGCCTATTTTTGTAAAGCCTGAGAGCTAGTTTTTACATTTTAAAAGAATTTTTTTGTTTTTGTTTTTTTAAAGAAGCATATGCAGGGACTTCCCTGGTGGTCCAGTGTTAGGACTTTGTTCTTCCACTGCAGAGGTCACAGGTTCAATCCCAGTTGGGGAACTAAGATCAAGGAGCTGCACAGTGTAGCCAAAAAAAATTTTTTAATTAAAAATTTTTAAATTAAAAAGAGACAGAAAAACATATGTAGCACAGACTAAGTATGGTCTATGAAGCCTAAAAATATTTACTATTTGGGCCTTTACAGAAAACATTTGCTGACCTCTGGTCAAATCTGCTTCATATCCCCAGCCTCCCCCTACCTTTTTTTTAAAGCTTTGTATATAAGGCCAAATAAATAATGTTATTTATTCCCACTTTTGAGAGAGCTTTGAGTCCCATCAAGGCCTCACTTCTCAGAGAAACAGGTGTAAAGTAGATTGCCTCTCCTTTGTTCCAACTAGATTATGCTCCGGTGAGAGCTAAGTGGCAGGAGCCTGGCTTGGGAGTCTCACAGTGGGGGTTCCCATGTGTGACATACTCTGACAAAAAAGCGGGGATTCTGACTTTGGCAGAGCCTAGTGTCCTGCTGCTTTTATGGTCTAGCTTTCTGCTTAACTTGGAAACAGCTAAATGATCTGTCTCCTTAGTAAAATCCTAATATTGCCTGTGGCCTATAATTCGATCTCATGTGTATTCATACAGTTTTTAATGCTGATGCTATGTGTTACTCTGTACTGAGCTAAATCTCAGGATTTTTTCCATCAAGGAAGTAATAGGTTAGAGAATTTTTTGGTGGGGTGGTGGTGATAAGTGTGTGGATGATTGTTCTCCCTCATGAGCTAGGGTGGTTCTTTGTGGGTAGTTGGATGCGTGAGCTCTCATTCTTAGAGGGGAGCCTACTGGGGAACAAGATTCCCTCGGGTCCGGGAACCTTCTGAACCAAATGTGTCCCTTTCAGCCAGAGCCTTTCCACCTTGGCTTTAATCGAGGAGTTCCTAGGGAAGCGAGAAGTGCCCTGTCTACCTGGTGCTGAGGGGCAAGGAGTACAGAAGTGGATTCGAAACGTCAGCTACTTCCGTGAGTTCATTGCTGCTTTGTTTGCAGAGCCTTGGCAAGGTCTGCCTAAGGGTTTCCTCTCCCTCTCTCCTCTCTCCTTTCTCCATTCTCCATCACATGCACAGGAAGATCTGTGATTTAGCTAGGGAGCAGAGAGATACTAAAAGCAAGCTGCCGTGTGTGAGGCACTGCACAAGGCTGGGGAGCTTAGGCCAGGTACGAGGAGGGCAGAAATGTTGAAGGCAGATGCCCTGGCATCACCCTGGCATGCAAGAACAGATTTAAGGTAGCACTGGCTGACTGCCCTCACCGGAGTTCTACAGCAGACAGAATCGACATGGTGAGGATGCTTGGAGAAGGCTTCCTGGAGGAGGTGGAACTTGGACTCGACTTGCAAAGATGGAGAGAAATTGAATATACAGAGCTGGTGTGGCCTAAAGATCATCCTAGGCCACACAAGAACAGTGAACACAAGCCTAGATCATGTATTCTCACTGGGGAGAAGGTGTCCCTAACGAGGTGAAAATCGGGTCACCAGGGGACCAAAAAATGGGAACTTTTTAGAATTATAAAGCACAAATATGCATGTAATTAATTAATTAAATAGTATACAGTATATCTGTGGTATGAAAATTTAATGGAGAGCATGGTGATTGGGGGTGGGAAAAAAGAGTGTTTAAAGGCTCCTTAATGGGGTGGTAAAGAAAAAAAAAGTTGAAAATTACTGACTTCAGGCACTTACTGACCAGATACTGACATTTTGGCCCGTTAATTGTTACAGAGGCCTGCCTTTGGCATTGTAGAGTGTTAGCAGCATCTCCTGTCCCCACTCACTAGATGGCAGCAGCATCCATGCAGTTATAACAACCCACCCATCTCTAGACATTGCCAGATGTTCCCTGTCGGGAGCAGGGTGGGGAAATCCCTTTTGTTGAGAAGCCCTGGCCTAAAGGAAAGATTGAGAGAAATGGAGGGTCAGGGGATGGCGAGGAGACTCCACCACCCAAGATCCGTGTGTTGACTGTAGGCTTGTCCCGTGATGAATCAGTGCTGACCTGCGCTTGGAAATTGTGGGAACTCAGGTTGAAAGCCAGGTTGGGGTGTTGACTGAGGGAGCCTTTAATACCAGGCAGTTAATACCAGGCTTCCTACATCAGTAGTAATTCAGTTCTCCATGTAGTATTTCATGCCCTTAGCTTTGCCTTCTTCTCTGCTTTCCTCCAGGTGACAAATGTAACCTCTCCTCCCTTATTCCTTTTTCTTAACTGAAGCCTACTTTTTCTTTCTTGTGAGCGTCCCTCCTTTCATTCTAGTGTCCCATCCGATTGCTCCAGATCATTTGGTTTTTGTATTTTTTTAATGTCTCCTTCAAGCAACTCCTTAGCCTTAAGAGTTTGTTAACTGTGGATTCCTGCCTGGTGAAGGAACATCATCCTTCCTTATCAAAACAGAAAACCCTTGGTCCTTTTGTACTCACTCACAGGACTGAGGCAGAGCAGTTACCTTAAACCAGTTCTTACCAGGCTTGCTTAACTAGGGTGATTCTTATGCACTCTGAAGTCTAGGAACCTTGGCCTTAGATTTGACCCAAGGTACTAAAGAGAGAAACACAGTTTATAGATGCCTGGGTCTCATGGTAGGTGCCTACGGAATGTCCAGGGCATGGAATCTGAGCACTGTAGTGTTTGTCTTGTTTTGTTTTAAAAATCCGTTTGCTCATTGATTTTTCTGTGTATCCCTGTGCTCATCATCCATTTCTTGTTTGTTTCCTTCTGTCCCAGGGCTAGATGGTAGCACCCCTGCCTTTGAGAGGGAGCGGCTCATTAATCAGTTCAATGATCCCAGCAACCTCACCACCTGGCTGTTCCTTCTCTCCACAAGGTGAGTGGATCCTGAAATGGGGAAGTCAGAGGGCTGCATTCAGGGCATTTGGCCACACGGGCCTGAACCCCAAAGGCTTGTCCAAGTTCTGTCAGAAGAGATAAAGATCTCAGATTTGTGACTTGTTTTTGAGGTGAGAGAGGGGGCCCCCAAAGGAAATTTTGTTCGAAGGGTAATAACGATAGTGTTATGAATTTCTCTGAGACTTTCATTCACAGTGGTCATAATTAGCTTTTCTCTCAGGACTGTTCTGAGTTTTAGACAATGTGATGAATGTGAAAGTGCTTTTATAAAGTACAAAGTGCAATATAACTATAAAAGGCTGATGGCATTTAGTTTGTCTCATGCCAAGCAGCTTGAAGGCTGTGCTGCCTTCTGCATCAGAATGCCCTTGATAGGGTATAAACTAGTCATTCTCCCAAGCTGTTAGACCAAACACATCAGAAACATTGGAACACAGACACTTCCCCTCACTCAGTGACATCACTCCTCACTCATCACAGAGGGGTGGGAGAGTGGATTTTCTTTCTGATCTGGTAGGTACTTCTGTGTTGGAACTTCAGGGCACCCTTTCAGTGCCTGAGGAAGGTACTATTCTTCAGCAGAATCCTCCAATATGTTCTGCTTAGGATAAAGAGGAGGATATTCAGGTAGGAGTAACAGGGGATAAAACCTATCTGAAAACTGTCTTTAAACTAATCATTTGCTGTGATTATTGGCTTGTGTTTTAAAGGGCTGGGTGTTTGGGCGTGAATCTGATTGGTGCCAACCGAGTGGTGGTGTTTGACGCTTCCTGGAACCCTTGCCATGATGCTCAGGCTGTATGTCGGGTATACCGTTATGGCCAGAAAAAGCCTTGTCACATCTATCGCCTTGTGGCTGATTTCACCCTCGAAAAGAAGATCTATGACCGTCAGATTTCGAAGCAGGGCATGTCAGGTGGGCCATCTCTCAGGCTCAGAAGAGGACGTTTATACAGACTGCCATTCTAATTGTATCAAAGGAGGGGAGGAGAGGGGCAGGATGAGGAAAGGAAACACAGGCAGGCTTTCGATTTTTGATGCAAATAATTGCTTATGAGGACATTTAGCTCAAATTGTTGAAGATGGGTTTAATGATAAGAGCTGAGCCTGATTATGCAGGTATCTCTTAAGATATTTCTGTTTCATGAGGGTCTCAGACCTGCTCTTTGACTTTTAGGTACGGAGTAGCTTCAGGTGTTCTAGATATTAGTGACAGTTACACCACCCACCACGTCTCTTCTCTCTGCCAGTCCTTGGAGCGGTGCTTTTGTGGTCTCCTTTGCCGAGACCTGACTTCCTCATGTCTTTTCCGTTCTAGATCGGGTGGTGGATGATCTCAATCCGATGCTGAACTTTACTCGAAAGGAGGTGGAGAACCTACTGCACTTCGTGGAGAAGGAGCCAGCTCCCCAAACATCCTTGAATGTAAAGGGGATCAAGGAGCCAGTCCTCCAACTTGCCTGTCTGAAGTACCCTCACCTCATCACCAAGGTGGGACCCCGGTGTGAATGTGTCTCAGTGCTGCACTCTCCACTGGGGGAGGCTTGTCTGCTTCCTTCATCCAGAGTTTTATTTCATGCAGATTAATTCAGCTGGTTCTTTCCCTTGCCCCAGACAGTCCCCCCCCTCTCTCCCCATCACCTATCCTATCCTTGTCTCATCCTAGCAGTGTGAGCTCAGCCATGAGGATAATTTGGCCATGGTGAGTTTTCCTAGCCAAAAGAAGTTTTGAAAATGTAGTGTGGTGATTCTCTGAACTCTCCTGTTCTTTTGATATGGAAGGCAGACGTAGGTTATCTAAAGCTGGTGCCAGGTTAGAGTTGAGAATTTATGCTCTTGACAGAAAGAGTAAATGTGCCTGTGAGTCTGAGAGCAGGCTCTTTGCTAAGTACTGTAGACAGCCAGCTCTTTCTTGGTTTCAAAGTAAGGCTTTTTGTATATCATTCATGTTGGTACAAAGACTGGTAATTAAATCAACATCCTCCTGTGTCCCCAGGAGCCTTTTGAGCATGAGTCATTGCTCCTTAACCGAAAGGATCACAAGCTGACCAAGGCTGAGAAAAAAGCAGCAAAGAAGAGCTATGAGGAGGACAAACGTACATCAGTCCCCTACACCCGCCCATCATATGCGCAGTATTACCCGGCCAGCGACCAGAGCCTGACCAGCATCCCTGCCTTCAGTCAGAGAAACTGGTGAGTCACTGAAAAGGGAGGAAGCTGTGCTGCTGGGCCAGGCCCAGACCTCTCAACTGGTTCCTTTTGTAAATAAAAGGAGGCCTACAACTTGCTCTTAGGCTGCCTTGAATGGATAGGTTCTGCTCTTGGATGAGGTGCTGAAGCAGTACTGCAGCCCTGGTGTTTTAAGTGGTTCTGGCTGGAAGAGTGAGCTGCTGGTCCTGTGACTCAGGAGAATCCTTCTGGCCCACCGGGAGGCACAGCTTCCCCTAACACAGACTCCCAGGCCTCCCACACAGCCTCCTCCTATCTGCAGCGTCCTGGTCCTAGCCCTCATTTCACAGTTAAGTTCAAGAGTGAAGGCCAGGTCTTCTATGCGTCCTGAATCGTACTCGAGGAATTCCAGTTCTCTTAATGGGATCTCATTCTGTGTCTGTGCCTTATTCCTAAGCAAAAAGATCTTTTTCTTGAGTACAGTTTCCAAAACTATTAAGATAGGAACAGCATGGAAGCCAGTTGCTAAGCAGGGACAGAGGCTCTTTGTAGGAAATTATAGAATAGTTAGTTATCAGTATTTTTTTTTTTTCTTCTTCTCAGTAGAAGACAGAGTACCTCATAGCCTTTATCACATCAGCTTCCTGCTTGGTTGGTTTGCATTTTTACATTGTTTGATTATCTTGAGTTAAAGATACTAATGGAGAAGGCAACGGCAACCCACTCCAGTACTCTTGCCTGGAAAGTCCCATGGACGGAGGAGCCTGGTAGGCTGCAGTCCATGGGGTCGTGAAGAGTCGGACGCGACTGCGAGACTTTACTTTCACTTTTCACTTTCATGCACTGGAGAAGGAAATGGCAACCCAGTCCACTGTTCTTGCCTGGAGAATCCCAGGGATGGCGGGTCCTGGTGGGCTGCCATCTATGGGGTCGCACAGAGTCGGACACGACTGAAGCGACTTAGCAGCAGCAGCAGCAAAGATACTAATAATTATTTTAAGAGGGATAGGTTTTAGAACTTTTTCTTTTGAATGTTCCATGTTAAAAAAAAAAAAAAGCTTGCCAAATGAGCTTCTAAAGGAACTGAATGAAGCCATGTAAGATTTTATACGACTAAACTTTGGTGATTAAATTTGCTAATTTTTATGTGTAAGATGCTTCCAAACAGAAAATTACTATCTTTTCAAAGACTTCAGACTTTATTTCTGTGTCATTTTCCAAGATACTGTTGCCTGCTCACATTCTCCTCTCTTGTCCTCTACCCCTTTTCTTTCTCTTTTCTGGGCTTTTCCTTGTAACAACAGGAATGGACTAAGTCTGAACCCAGTGGGAAAAAAACCATATGGAGACAAGGTGTGGCAAATGGGCTGGGCTGTAAGGAGATGTCAGCTCCTTTTCTAGCCCAACTGTGGCCCTGTGGAGGGCACCGGCCTTTCACCGCATTTGATCCTGCTGATTCCTTATTCTGTCTGGGTACATGTGAGGAGGCCTTCCCATCCAAATTCCTAGCCTTAGCCTCTGCAGAATATGGGCCTTGGGCTAGATCCTGAGTCCCGCTAATGTCTGAGTAGGGCCCCAAACCCCAGTGAGCGTGCTGTGCTCTCTGGCCTATCCCGGCCATCTGCGGGGCCCCAGGGCTTGCCCAAAGGCAGCCTGAGAGCAGTGACTGAGCACTTCTGCAGGCCTGCTCCAGCAGCATGGTACAAAAGTGTGTTCTTTTATGTGCCAGGTTTCAGTCAGATGACGAAGAACATACCAGTCCCAGAGAGTCTCTTTCCCAGAACTAAAGCCCACAGACTTTAGAAAGCTTAGAGATACGGACTTAATTTCAGAACCTTTAAATGAGTAGCTTCCTCAAGGTACCAACATCCAGCTGAAAGGAAGGTAAAGAATGAGGAATGCCTCGTTGACCACAGGACAACATTTTGGCGTGTTGGTAGTAAGAGATGCACAACCAGGGCTCAGGCTGGCCACAGCCGTGTGCCACTTAGAAGCGTGACTTCTGTGCGCAGTGTTTCGCCTGCTCCTGCTTTTGTGGTGGCTGTGACTATAGAGCCATTTTAGGGACTGGCCCCAGGAGAAGTCCACTGAAAAGTAAGGCAGAGGAGAGAGGTGTCTGCCTTACTTACCAAAACTTGAGGATTCAGAGGGTGATGATGGTTAATGTTGGACAGATGGTCTCAAGGTCACCAGCACATGTGATGTCATGCGGCCTTTTTTTTCTTGGTGAGTGGGAAAATTCCACCCATTTGTCCCCATTTGTCTTGAAGTTAGCATGCACCATGCACCTGTGTGCCCCTCACCCCCCACCATGACTCTGCCTCTTCCTGACTTCTAAGGACAAATTCCTGATGCATGTAGACAGGCAGTCCCAATTCTAGAGGAGCAGATGTCACCTCACATTTCCAAGAAGACATTACTCCACTGACATCTGATTCTTCTTAGACACTGAGAGGCTTTATGCCTCGCTGTGTCTGTCTCTGCTCTGTCTCCAGTCTCCTTTTTAATTGACCATACCCTGCGGCTTCTTTTGATCCTTCTGTCAGCAGCTCTCTGGCTATAGAAAGGGGAAGTCTGGAGAGGCTTAGCAGTCTTGCAGAAAGGTAAGTAAGGGCTGTTTTGCCAAACTCTTGGTATGCTTGTCTTTCTCTCCTAGGCAGCCAACCCTGAAGAGTGATGAGAAGCCCGTGGCCAGTGTTCGCCCCGTACAGTCCACCCCGATCCCCATGATGCCACGGCATGTCCCGCTGGGAGGCAGTGTAAGCTCTGCCTCCAGCACAAACCCAGCTATGAACTTCCCGATCAACTACCTGCAGCGTGCGGGAGTCCTTGTGCAGAAGGTGGTCACCACAACAGGTTGGGAGCTCCTGAGTTCTCTTCCAGGGATGCTGTCCCTTTTAAAATTCCTCTGTTCAGATTCTTTACCTACTGAGCTATGAGGAAAGCCCAAGAAGGTGAAGTCACTCAGTCGTTTCCAACTCTTTGCAACCCCATGGACTGTAGCCTGCCAGGCTCCTTCATCCATGGGATTTTACAGGCAAGAATACTGGAGTGGGTTGCCATTTCCTTCTCCAGTGGATCATCCCAACCCAGGGATGGAACCCAGGTCTCCCACATTGCAAGCAGACTCTTTACCATCTGAGCCACCAGGGAATCCCTGTGTTCATTCAGGAAATATTGATTAAATAATGTCTGCATTCTAGGCAATACTGCACTGGCACTCTAAGTGGAAGTAGAGAAGGCATTGGTCCCTAATCACGAAGAATATGTATTCGAATGAAATATCTTAAGAGTAGCAACACAGTACTGGGTTTCATTGAATATGGTGGGTGAACACGCTAGAGACTGTGGGAAGGTCACTGGACATAGGGTTTGTCTTCAGAGTGAGGTTGTCAGTGTGTTGAGTCCTGCCTGACTTGTCGGGTCAGCGGGCATGAAGGACAGCTCTCAGTGTCCTTAGTTAAAGACCTTGCTTTGTTCTTTGTAAGTTTAATATGGATCGAGCATGAGGGGCCAGCAGTCAGAGGTGGGCAGCGCATTCATCCCCGCAGTTGATTCTGTGGTTCAGAGTAGTTGGGAAGGAAAGCACCTCATGATGTTGTTTTTCATCTTGTTATGTAGAAATATTCATGATAATTCATTTTAATGAAAATATCTTAATTGCTTTGAGTATGAAAATTAATAGATATTCATGGTAAAAAAAAAAAAAAAAAACTTCTTTTGAAACAAATTAAAAACAAAGATAGAGCCTCTCGGGACTTCCTGGGTGGTCCCGTGGTTAAGACTCTGTGCTTGCGCTGTAGTGGGTACCGGTTTAATCCCTGGTTGAGGTACTAAGGTACATGCCCTGTGGCACGGCCAAAAAAAAAAAAAGAGAGAGACAGCCTCTCATAATCCTACTTCTCTCCTGATTCTTGAAAATACTCTTCTCTTCATTCTTTAGTTAGGTGAGGAGTAATACCAGCAAGGAAGATACGTGGCCTCTTGGAGCCTAAAGTGATAGGAGCAGATACATGCAGATTGCTTAGGGAGGAGAAAGAAAATAGAAATAACCATTTGAATGGAAACTTTTTTTTTAACTGAAATTTTCTAAATCAAAAACTCTATGATTTTTCAATTAAACCAAAGAAAATTGATGAGAAGGATGATCAGGTTTCTGGAAAGTGTTTTGTTTTCACGGTATTCTTTGTTGAGGCAGTTGCAAGCAGCACTGCTTGCTTCCTCTTCCTTGGTTCTGACCTCTGCTCCACTGGGATGCTTTGGGAAAACCCTTGAGGATCGAAGGGTGGATGTGAACTTGGCCTTTTCTCCCCCTTCTTCAGTCAGGCCCCATGTAATCTAAATCTGAGGTCTGTGTCTTCACTAGATATTGTTATTCCCGGGCTCAACAGCTCCACAGATGTACAGGCAAGAATTAATGCTGGCGAGAGCATCCACATCATCCGTGGGACAAAAGGTGAGCACCTGCCTGAGGGGCCCCTCCCCTCTCTTTTGGTTGAGAGTGGTGAGCTGCCCAGCAGAATCAAGACATATGGCTTGAGCTGGAGCGGGGATAGGAGTCATCCTATAAGAGTGGGGGAACGTGGGGGAAACCTGAGAGAATGACATTTCTAGGAGCTTGGCCAGTTTGGGGTGGACTCTCAGAGTGGGTTTGGATAGACACATTGTTCTCTGTTGGTCTCAGCCTATCGATAGTATCAGCTAGGAATGCCTGAGACACTCTCCGGTCCTGTACTACTTGTGGCCAGCCCCACATACCTTTCCTCAGAGCCAGTGTTGTGACTGGACCAGCCCTTGTTTTTCTTAATTACGATGGCAGGATGCACCTCAGCAACAACCATCAGGCAACTTTGAAAACACGAGGCTTATTACTCACAGGTCCTCTAGGGCACACAGCATACTCCAGGGCCACACAGGAAGGTGGTGGGTAGAGAGTCAGTGTGTGGGCTTGGGTCTCTGTCTTATTAGGGTCCAAAGTGGCTAGGCTTTCACAGGCTCACTCCTTATTGGTGAATTTAAAACATAAGAGTGGGAATTGGTGTGTGGGAAGGAAAAGGGGAGAATCACTCAAGGATTATTTATCTAGGTTACCCTAGGCTTTCTAATAAGGAACTTTTCAAGGGTGAGAGCAGCCAGGTGCCTTACCTCGTAGTTTAGCTAGTAGCTGTGCCTGACAGCTGGCAGTTTGTTATCCAAGATGGGTGTCTTGGCAATCAAAAGCTTAATATCTGGCAGTTACACTGCACGTGGGGAGGCCAAAATTAGAATGGAATAGGTTATAAGCAAACACATATATTGCTGTGGTGTCTTACCTTCTTGACTAGAGTGAAGTAGACATCTCCAACTAGGAAATGTAGTCGGTGGATGAATTAGTATACCTGGGTCACATGACAGGATTTTCGAGTGTGGTCATTTGAAAAGCCTGCTGCCTCTGGCCTCATGAAGTTCTCCAGATGGGATTTCTGGAGAAATCCGGGCTGGTGTCAGAACACAGTTGCAGCCTATATTTCATGCCAGCTCGTGCTCTGTGATGCTCCCAGAGGGTCTTTGTTTAGTAAGGAGACTTTTGCCCTAGTCTCTGTTGGGTTAAAGCACCCTTAGTTTCAGGGAAAAGATGCTATGAAATACATGATAGCCAGAGAAGGTTGTCCACAGCCCTCTTACTGGGTTCTTCCTAGCCTAGAGCTGGGAGGAGGCGGGGGAGGGTATGCAGACTGTGGCCCACGGGCCAAATCTTGCCTGCTTGCTGTTACTGTACTTGTGAGCTAAGAATGGGTTTTATATTTTCTGTCATTTTCAGTTGGTTGGAAAAAAAATCAAAAGAGTATTTATTCTGTGACATGTAAAGTATATGAAATTCATATATCATTGTCCATAAAGGTCTTTGGAGCACCGCCATGCCCAGCTGCCATGCTGTAGCAGCCGAGTTGAGTAGTTGCAACAGAGCCTTTTTGGCTCACAAAGCCAAAAATATTTACTGACTGATGCTTTAAGAAAAAAATTTGCTGACCTCTGGCCAAGAGGCAGCCCTGGCACCAAAAACTAGATCAGAAGACATGCCCAAGACCAAGGGAAGGTTGACTAGTGCCACGTGGGAATAGAATGCCCATCTTGATTTATTCCTTCCAAGGGAGGGCGGTTATTGAGATGGTGAGGCTGCTTCCTCCCCAATCAAGAGGAGGACCTAGACCGGAGAACCTGGGCCAGAACAGAGGGAGCCAACTTACTGTCTTTCACAGCACCCCGTTAATTTCTTTCATTGCATTTACCCTTTCCTGATATTTTCTAGTATAACTGTGTGTGTCTCCTCCCCCTCCAGAGTTAAGCTCCATGAGACACAGGGCCATTTTCTGTCTTGTATATACTTCAGTGTCTGGAACAGTGCCTGGTGTATGTTAGTCACGCAGTCAGTGTTTGTGGAGTAAATGAGTAATATTGGGTCCGCAGCTCAGTCATCCCACTCCTCACTTCAGGGTTTTGAAAAAGAGTGTGAGACCACTTTATAGCTCCTTCTGAGCCCACAGTGGCTAAGCCTGGAGTTCCCAGGGCTGGCTGTATTGCATGTCTGCTCCTCATAGTCTTCCTCATGCTTCTCCTTAGGGACATACATCCGTACCAGCGATGGGCGAATCTTTGCTGTCCGGGCGACTGGCAAACCAAAGGCCCCTGAAGATGGTCGGATGGCTGCCTCAGGTATAGTGGCTTCTACTTTCCATTGACCTACATAGTATTTTTGACAAGTTTGGTTGGTTACTATTTTTTGAATAGATAATATATACATAGTTCACAATTCAAAGATTTCAAAAAGGAGTAAAGTGAGAAGTTTTTCTTCCCTTATACTTCCAGCCATCTGTTGCTCCTTCCTGGAAGTGCTTATTCCTGTTTTTTGTTTTTTTCTCAAGAGATATTCTGTACATGGTACAGGGATATGTATGTGCACATGTGTATATATTAAAACAATATATGTTATGTATATACTATATATGTATGTAACTTTGTATTCTGAAAACAAACACTGGACTTACTATAATATAGTGTTTGTTCTTGTCTTCATTCACTGGTGCGTCTCAGTGCTTGTTCCTTATCCTTCCTTGAGATGTTCCTCGGGGAAGGTTTGCACAAGATGCAGTTAGATGGGTATAACACAGTGCGTTACCGAGTTCCCTGTTCCTGGACCTGTCGTGCTACTCTGTTACACTTCTGGTTCACAGTCCCATGGTGTATCTATAGGAAAAATTCCTAGAAGTCAGATGGCCAGGTCAAAGAACATACGTGTGGCACATGAGCAACATTAAGCACTCTCGCAAAAGTCCCCTCTGGCTAGGGGAGTGGTTCTCACTTATCCTGCCACCGTGAGGTGTGAAACTAGACTGTTGTTGCTCTCAGCTTTTATCATGGAAGTTGTCAAGACACCAGACAAGGTGAAGCACAGCACTGTGAGCACCCACGTACCCTGCAGCTCTATCCAGTGGCTGATACCTTTTTCAGAAACTTTTTCCTTTCTTTCCTTTCCTATTATTTGAACTATTTGTAAGTTGAAGACATCATGTCATTTCACCCCTAAATATTTCAGTACACATTTGCTGAGATTAAGGTATACTCCTAATCACAGCACCATTATTACACTAAAAAAAAGTTTAACAACTCTGTAATATTACCTACCACTCTTGCCATTTTAGATTTCTTATTTTACCAGTCATCTTTCATGGCCATGGATTTTGTTTTGTTTTTAACCAGGATAGACTGCTTTTTAAACTTCCTTTTCCTCTTTTTTTCCCATCATGGGCACTGACCATCTTTGTCCCCAGAAAGTGTCTTACTGAAAGAATGATGGCATTTCATAACCATTATTTTATAGGATTCACCTTGGTGGGGTTTTACAGGGAACTGAGGTACAGCAAGGTTACAAGTCTTTCCTTGGATAGACTTATTTCCTAGATCAAAAGACTTCTTTCTTTGTGACTGGGAAAGTTGACTAGATGATGTTGTTTGCACAGGAAACTATTTGAATTTTGAGAACCACAGGACAGGGTTTTTTTTCCCAGTGGACTTTTGTCTTATCCTCTCCTTCCCTCCCTGGCCATTTTGGTTCTCAGTTACCTACATTTTGTCCCCAGGTTCCCAGGGGCCTTCTCTCGAGTCTACAAGCAATGGCAGACACAGTGCCTCATCACCTAAAGCCCCCGACCCCGAGGGGCTGGCCCGGCCCGTCTCTCCAGACAGCCCGGAGATCATCAGCGAGCTCCAGCAGTATGCGGATGTGGCTGCTGCCCGAGAGTCCCGCCAGAGCTCCCCAAGCTCCAGCACCGCCCTGCCTGGCCCCCCGGCTCCACTTGTGGACAGCAGTGCTGTTCCTGGGACAGCCCTCGGGACTGAGCCTCGACACGGGGGTCATTGCCTCAATAGTTCCCTCCTGGTGACCGGCCAGCCCTGTGGTGACAGGCACCCAGTGTTGGACTTACGGGGCCACAAGCGCAAGTTGGCCACCCCACCTGCTGCCCAGGAGTCAGCCCGCCGGCGGTCCAGGAAGGGCCATCTGCCAGCTCCCGTGCAGCCGTATGAACACGGGTATCCAGTTTCTGGCGGGTTTGCCATGCCACCCGTCTCCTTAAACCATAACCTCACCCCTCCCTTCACCTCCCAGGCTGGGGAGAACTCCCTGTTCATGGGCAGTACCCCCTCCTACTACCAGCTGTCCAATTTGCTGGCAGATGCCCGCCTGGTGTTTCCAGTGACTACTGACCCTCTGGTGCCGGCAGGCCCCGTCAGTTCCTCTTCCACGGCTACCTCAGTCACTGCCAGCAACCCCTCCTTCATGCTCAACCCCTCTGTAACAGGGATACTCCCCAGCTACTCACTCCCATTCTCACAGCCACTCCTGTCCGAGCCAAGGATGTTCGCGCCTTTTCCTTCCCCTGTCTTGCCCAGCAACCTTTCACGGGGCATGTCTGTCTACCCCAGCTACATATCCCCACACACAGGCTACCCAGCCGGTGGCCTCCTCCGGTCCCAGGTGCCTCCATTTGACTCTCATGAGGTTGCTGAGGTGGGGTTCAGCTCCAATGATGATGAGGATAAGGACGATGATGTAATAGAGGTCACTGGGAAATAGCTGAGGATCCCCTCTCCACCTCACTCGGGGCCCCCAGCAGGTCGCCCACCCAGACGGAAGGCAGCAATCTGGGGTTTCTGAGAATAGGGCCCTTGACAAGAGGGGAAAGGAAGAGGACAAAGAAGGGTGGTTGACCATAGGTGGCAGGGCTCTGTTGCTGTTTTAACAAAAGAGGCAAAAAAAAAAAATTCCAACAGAGCAGCAATAGTGGGAAATCAGGGACCTAAAACAGGAATGGAGGGGCAGGGCAGCCTGCCTCTCTTCCTGCCTGCCTTGCTTATGCTGTCTGCTTGCTTGCTTGCCCGTCTGAGGGTAGAAGCTCACATCCCATTTCTGTCTTTGGGAACATTCTCTCCTGAGAGAGCTGCCTTACTGGGTGACTTAGCTTGGTCTGGAGAGGGGAGGGGAGGGAGGCAGGGGAAGAGAAGAAGGGTGGGCAGACTGAGATTCCATGCAGTCGGGTCTTTTTAGGGGATGGGAAAGAAGCAGACCAGGTGTGTGTGCGTGTGTACGTGTGTGTGTATGTGTGTGTGTATATGTACTTACATGTATGTAACAGAGCAGGGGTGCAGGTGGGTGGGAAGGGAGGGAGGGAGGGAGGGACTAAGGGGGAAACTAAGAAATGAATTTATCTTTTATAAAATGGAAATCAGAGCATGGTGGTTCATGGCAACTATTACTATGAACATCAGGGTGAGCCCAGGAGAAGAGCCATGGGAACCACAAGTTTCCTTCTAGTTGGGTGAAGACCAGGCCCAGCTAACCCAAGTCCCCGGTTATCAGAGCCACACTTGATTCAAGACTGGGGGGAGATTATCAGAGAAAATGGGCATTACCAATCTCTCTTTCTCCAGTGGCTTTCTCTGAGCAAGATCTGCCTTTCTGGCGTGTGAGAGTGTCAATCTGCCGAAGCTGGGGGGGAGAAGCACTGCAGAGTGTGAGCAGGAGGTCATGGAGTTGTGGCCAGAAAAGACATTCTTCACGAAGATGGAACCGAGCCCCCAGCTGCCCGTCCTGGTGGCCTTTCTTGGCCTTTCCTTTCCTTCCCCATTAGCGAGCTCCATGTTAATTTATTTCTTATGGGCAATTATTTATTATTTGGACTTTTCATGTGTCTTGGTTCTTTTTTGGGGGGTGGGTGGGAGGGGAGGTTAGGGTAAGGAGGGTAAATGTTGGGAAGGGAAAGTTTATGTCTCAGACCCCACAGCTGCTCGTTAGTAAATTCCCAGTGGATGGCGAAGTGACCAAGGATAGAGAGTTAGCCTTGATGAAGGTCTACACTAAGCAACTATGTTTTCAGCAAATGGCCTCTCAGGAAGTTCAGGGAATCCTGCGACTGGGTATTAGCGATGATGCGACTCATTACACAGCGATTGAAACTTAGGATCATGGAGTTTGCAATTGGGAAGTAAGTGACCCCAAATTCGGAGGTGTGTCCTCTTGGGATGACCTTAGAGGCAGGCTCTATGCTGAATAGTGAAGCTGGGTGTAGGTGGCTGCTGGGTTGACAGAACAGACAGTTGAGCTCATATCGGGAAATGTTTGGCTTCCTCAGCCTATCAGGTGATCAGTGTGGGCCCTGGTGTCTGCTACCTCCATCCTCTGTGGAGGAGCCCTTCCTCTGTAGAAGCCTTAAATCATCATAACACATTGGTCATTCTGAGTCTCCCCTTATTACCAGTGCTGGAGGCTGAGGGGCATCTAGTCTAAGCATAAGCACTGTCTTCCTTTTGGCTTTTCTGCCCCTACTGCTGAGACCTTGCTGGGCAGTTCTTTAGGGAAAACAAGCCCTGTCTGGCTTCAGAGCTGTACCGCCTCCCCATTGGTCCCTCCTCACTGGCTGGGCGGCTGCCGCGCCTGCCTCTTCTGAACCCTGGGGGCAGCTTAGCTGGGTCGCCCCTAGTAGTAGCTGCTTCTGCAGTTCTTCTGAACAGCCCATTTCCATTGGTGGGGGGGTCTTAGCACACTCTGGGGACACTCTGGGGTATTATCCCCAAGAAGGGACAAGGAGATGGCTGTTACGTGCGCGTGTGTGTGTGTGCGTGCGTGCGCACTGTTCAGTTACACCAAAAGTGGAACTTAAGGAGCTTGCTTTCTCTGTTTTCATAAGCACCCTGTCAGACACTTAACTTTCCTCTTCATAGAAGCCTTAGACCTACAATTTAGCTATGCAAATTATTTTAATAATTTAAAAACAGCAGTTCCAACAGTGCTTTCTCAGATGCATCCTGAGAATGAATGGTGAAGGGGCTGAGTTGGAGTGGGCTCTCTGGCTGAGGCTGGTGCAGAGGGAGTAAGCTAGCCTGGATCTCTTGATTTGCAAGGAACACTCACCACCTGGGCTACAAATGATGCCTCTAAGGCCCCAGAGCACTGGGATCCCAGAGAATGTGTGTGGGGAAGGAGGGGTATTTTTGTGTTCACCTCTAGGAAATCACAGCAGCAGACTGAGAATCCAGAAACTATCCCAGTGAGGAACTAAAAGCAGCCACTGGAGGGATGGGCTTTTAAATGTACTGGGAACCAAATGGGTGTTCTCTGCCATACAAGCCTGCCCTCTTCCCAGTGGTTCTAGGGGCTGAGTCGTGCTTCATTTCAGGAGAGGCCGCAGTTTTGGGAGGCTGTCCTGGGTAGACAAGGTTTTCTTTGATTTATGCAGCTTACAGTGTATAAGGGAGTAGGGCTAGGATCATGGGAAATTAGAGTGCTGCTGGTTCCATGGTTTTCCTTTTAAAAAAAAAAAAAAACCTGAAAACACTTCTCTGACATTTCTGCTATCTCTGTGTGCAGGTAGGCAAGCGTGCATGCACACCAAATATGAACATATGTGTGAGGGAAGCAGGAGCTGTTTTAGAACCTAAGAACGATGTTTTACTGTTTCTCTGATGAGAAACAACTTGGCAGTGATGCCCACCCACCATTCCGGCTTGAGTAAGGGAAGGATGGTAAGAGGGAGGGCAGATCAGGTTTAGCCATCTTCCCTCACTGCTGTCTTCCATAGCATGTTTTCAAGGGCCTCTCAAGCCCCATCTGTCTGGTTTAGCCTAAGTCCTCAATCTAGGGGATATAGTACTATGTAATGATTCAGGATTACCACTTGTAGTAATGCTTGACTTGCTGTCTCAGTATCTTTGTAGATAGAAATTCAACAGAGATTAGCCGCTGAAGTGAGAAAGTAAGTGAGCCATGTTGGATCCATGTCATTTTCAAATTAGATATCTGCAGAGTTCTCACTGCCTCCAGTTACGCTTCTCAAGCATCTGTCTTAAGCATCTTCTGACTTTAGGATGTCTCTGGTCCTTAGAACTCTATTCCCTAGGAACTAGTGTGTAGAATCTCTATATACTTGTGATTCACAACTAAATATGAACATTTCCCACTCCAGGACATGAAGCAAGTAGCTGGGGTAACATTTTGCTGATAGGTTGAAACACTCAACCAAGATTTTAACAGTCTGGGTGGGACTGTCACTCCCACAGCAGTCAGAGCAAGGCACTCTTGTCTGTGCATGCCTGGCATCGCTCTGAATTGAGTCCTCATCCGTTGGGAGAAGGTCTTCTGGGGCTTTACATTCCTGTTTCTCTGTTCATAACCCCCTTGTGCTTCCCAGTCCCCTGTGATTCTACAGGAGACCCGTCTCTCCTCTTTGAGCGGTGGCCTCCTGTGCACCCAGCTCAGTGACTCTCCTTGCACCAAAACTCCTGAGAGAAGAACAGCTCCCACCTTTAGATCCCTAGCAGACTTTCTGGCCCTCGGCAGACGGTTTCCAAGAAAGAAATCTGCACCTCATGGTCTGTCTGAGAAGGGTATGCTCTCTAATCCCTCACTGCAGACTCTCCTTCTGACTGACTTCTGCCCTGTATATTCCACTGTGACCCCTTTGCGTGTGTTCTGTGCCACTGGCTTGGCTCTAGTCCTTTTATGAATACCCTAGTCTTACCGATGAACTTGCTGAGCAGGCAGAGTCCACCTTCTCTGCGCTTCGGGGACTTGGTCTCCTTTCCTCTCTCAGAGGTCTGTTTGCTGTCATAATCTAGTGCGTTGGGGAGAGGTAACTAGACAGGCTGTAGTGATGGGCCGGGGGAGATCTGAGTACTCCGTTACCACTATTGGGATAATATTCAGAAGAGGGGATCTCATACTGTGACCTGACCTAAGGCCCTCCCCTGGAAGAGAGCTCAGTCCAGGTTTGTGTGTGTGTGTGTGTGTGTGTGTGGTAGAGTGTGTGTGCGTACATGTGCTTATGTGCACATGGGTATAACCTGACTTATCTGGTTGTGTTACTCAGGGTGGGCTGGGGACTCAACAGAAGAATCCCCTCAGCCTGCCTGCCTGTGTTTTTCCTGTACCCTCTCCAGAGGGGTTGGGGAAGGGGGTCCAGGGTGGGTTGAGGGGGTCGCAATGGATAACCACTAAGGCCACACTGCTGCCAGGGGGAGTCAGGGGGAGATGAGGTGGCCCCAGGGACCTGGCACCTGGCTTTGGTTTTCCGTCTTCTTTCCTCAGGACGCCCCCTGAGGCCTGGGACCTGCGCCTGGCTTTGAGGAGCACCTGTAGCTGAGTGCTCCGGCTGCTGGTGTGATCACGGGCTTCCCTCCTCTCTCAGCAGGGCAGGTGCTCCTGCCCTAGAGACTGGGCAACTGGCTGTTTCTATGACGTATTTATTTTTACTTGTGTTTCATGTCACTTTTTTAAAAAAAAGCAAACAGAACAATTGTAAGTCAGTATAACTGCCTATCAGTTTTCTTTATTTCTCTTTTTGTAAAATAAAATGTAAACTGAAGAAGGCAGTGTTGTTTAATCAAGGAATTGTCTGAACAGCTCTGTGGCTGGGTGATGGTGTAAGGGATATAACTTAGAGCAGTGTGGATGCTGAGATGGCACCTCTGGGGGTGGGAACAGAGGACAGATGGCTGGCAGGCTCTTTTTATGCTGTGTTCTTCACTAGACTTTTTCTGCCTTGACTCACCTGAAGAAGACTGCATTTCCTGGCTCTAGAGGAAATAGCAAAGCTGACTCCGAGTGGCTTGAGGCTAGTTGGTCCCTCAGTCATGGCAAGTCCTGCAGGGGTAGCCCTAACTAGGCTGTGAGTGGCCAGGGATTGGCCTTCAGAGGGTGGGAGATGGCTGGTGGCAGGGTTTGCAGAGCATCTTACATTGCATGTACATTCTCCCTTTGTCATCTGAATTAGAGGATCTAATCACCACTTCAAAGAGAACTAACCTGAAGAGGGAGAAGGAGGGGGTTGTCTCTGCTTTGTTTCCTGTTTGGGGAAACTATCTGGAATTTACTAAGGGAGAATTAAAGAGCTTCTGTGGGAATTGTTTGGACAGGGAAGGAAGGAGGAGACAAAGGCCAAGTCTGGGCTCATGAGAGAATACAGGCTGTTGGGAGACAGGATGGACTGGAGCATGGGGGAGGGAGATGATCCCAGAGGCTAGGTGATCAGCTCTGCTCAGACATGCCACTAGGGGTAGTGGAGAGTGCCTGGACTGCTGTCTCCTGGTGGTAAGGAGAGGCCTTGCAGGAATCCTACCAAGGGCAGAGCTGGCTTTGTTGAGAGCAGCCTGCAGTGAAGCCTGGTAGGCTGATGGGCTGCAGCTCCAGTCACAGGCCAACTCTGCTTTCACCACAGAGGTACTGAGGCTCCTAAGACACATCCTGAACTCTGACGTGGGACTCTGGAGTTCCCCTACCACGCTAAAGGAAGTGAACAGAGAGGACAAGATGAAAGGGCCTCTCCAGACAACGGTTTCCTGGGTGAAGTTCATCAGCTTCTGAGAAGCAGAACTGACCGTGCAGAGAAGCTGTCTGTGTCTGAGGCAGTAGTCCCAGTCCCGCCCTTCCTGGTCTCACAGGAAATGCCTTCATACCCATTTGCCTGGGGGCACCCAGAGGGTTTGATCATCTGCCTAATATCCATCAGTAGAACAGAACTGCCACAATCCTGCCAGCCCAGCCCTGAGTGCCTCTGAGAAGTCAGCTACCCATTCTGGTTGGCCCAGAGCCCTGTAGATGAGGTTCAGTCTTCCCTGCCTGTGGACAGAATAGTGTGAAGTAGAAGGAAAAGAAACCAGCTACAAGTGCCTCCGTGTGCTCAGTCTGCCCTTTGCTAGTATAGTGGGATCCCCCCCAAAAATGATTCACTTCCCAAACCAGTCCTCTGTGTGAGGAGCACCAAAGTAGCTCTTGACCCAGCCTGTTATGTAGACAAGCTTATGAGCAGCAAGTTGTCCCCTGCCCCATCCCCTCCACTGCAGGACTGGGCCTCTCAGGAGGGTGAGGTTTTATCTTTGGGGCCCTGGAAGAATGCTTTGTTGTTTTTGTAGTTCCTCAAAAACACCAGCTGAAGATTGAACCTGTCCTCAAGGAGCTTACAGTTGACTTGGGGTTTGGTGCAGTGGTAAAGAATCCGCCTGCCAATGCAGGAGATACGAGTTCAATCCCTGAGAGGGGAAAAATTCCCTAGATTAGGAAATGGCCACCGGATCCAGTATTCTTGCCAGGAAGATTCCGTGGACAGAGGAGATTGGCGGGCTACAGTCCAATGGGGTCGCAAAGAGTATGACACTACTGAGCACGTACACTGTGTGTGTGTGTAGAATATGAAACTTAGAAGGGCAGACAGGCCTCCCCCAACCACCTCTAGGGTAGTGAAGGAAGAACCACCTGGTGAGCTCCAGGAGGGCAGGCCCTTGATTTTGTTCATTTAGTATCCGCAGCCGCTAGAACTGTACTGCTGCTGCTGCTGCTTCAGTCGTGTCC
The DNA here is from genome assembly GCF_002263795.3 of Bos taurus. Taxonomy (NCBI): domain Eukaryota; kingdom Metazoa; phylum Chordata; class Mammalia; order Artiodactyla; family Bovidae; genus Bos; species Bos taurus. The sequence goes on along the minus strand of NC_037349.1, from coordinate 49,162,821 downwards.
GACTCTGCGACCCCAAAGACGGCAGCCCACCAGGCTCCCCCGTACCTGGGATTCTCCAGGCAAGAACACTGGAGTGCCTTGCCATTTCCTTCTCCAAGAACTGTACTAGCAGGAAGCAATGCTCAATAAATGTTGGATGGAAGAATGATCACCTCTGTGGTCCGTTTGGCGCAGGGAAGCGGGGCAGAGGAGGGAAGAGGTAGACGCTGAGTGTTGGAGGTAGCTGCTATCTGCGCCTCCCGAGATGGGATCCCGCTTCCTCCGTGAGCCTCAGCTGTAAAAAGGGAGCAAGTGGCCCTGCCTTGCTTGGTTCCTAGGTCTGTCAGGAAGCCTCAGTGAGACAAAGTGACGGTACCTAGGGTGATACAAAGGCCAATGTTGTACTACTGTGCTGCACTTCCCAACCTCTTCAAAGGATCCTTTCCGGTGCAGCCGTTTGGGACCCCAGACTGCCTCTCTACTCCCTCCTCATGTCGTGGCGCTCTCGACAGTCCAAAAGTTAAAAGATTGTTTCTAAGTCACCGTCGACCTGCAGCCCAGAAGCTTGTGAGAGGCAGGAAAGTACAGGGTGGCATTGGCCCCTGACCGCTCAGCAGGACAGGCAAACGTCTGTTGCCATGGACACGGGGCGGGGCAGGCCCCAGCCCTTTGGGCCCCGCGCGCACGCGCCCACGGCCACGGCCACGTCCTGCCGCGAGAGGGGGCGGAGCGAGCGTGCGCGGCGGGCGCGCGCAGGCTCCAAGACCAAGCCGCGTGCGCGGATTGGCGTCGGCGGCTGGTGGCCGCTGAGGTGAGGGCCAGGTCTGGGAGGTGTCCTCGCCGGGGCGGCTCTACACGCGCCAGAGGCCTGGAACCTCCGTGCGCCTGGGCGCGACCTCAGGGCCACCCGCGTCCCCACCGTGACCCCGGCCCAACCGCTCTTTGCATCTCATCACGCCCACAGCTCGTCCCGGCTGCATCCAAGGGCCCGAACGCGACCTTGGACCACTCTACTATCTCGGGCCACCCTCTGCCTCGGCCACCGGTGCACGGCACGCCCGGAAACTAGGGACTCCGGGGCGGGCGAAGGGGTGGGGGTGGGCGGCGAGGTCCTACAACTGGACCAGAACCGCACGTAAACTCCGCCCCTGTCTTCTGAGGCCGCGCCACACAGCGGCGGCTGCAAACTTTAACTTCCTTGTAAGTTGTAGAGGTGCGTGGGACCCCTAGAGGTCGTGGCTGAAAAGGAAAGGGCTGGTTACATAGGCGAGGCGAGGGTGAGCAGGGGCTGGACGCCGTGATTGCAGAGTGGAGGCAGCCTCTCCTCCCCTCGCAGGCCCCTCTGATTCTTAAATCTTCGGCACTAAAAGTTTTGCCTGTGGCTGGCCCTTTAAGGACGGGCCAGCCGCCGCGGCGCACGTGAGCGGCCTCAGGAAGCCAGCGCGGGGCCGCCCTCCCTGATTCTCTGCTCGGGCCTCTCTGACCCGAGGAGAATACCGAGAGGGGTCCCAGCCTGGTCAGCGGCAGGGGTTGGCTTAGGGCCAGGCGCGGTGGCTGGACCCCTTCAGGAAGAGGACGCTCCAGGTACAGAGGTTTATGCCCAGAAGTCTAGTGAAGAGCTGACATTTTTCAGGCGGAATCTGGCTTCTGATTTCCCTAAGGGGTCTGAGGGCGTGGTGGAGGTACACCACCTCTTGTGGAGGGGAGAGTTCTTGTCGAGGCCCCTGTGGGCGTTCCCTGATAAGAGATCAGTCAGGGCAGGGCTCCCGGCTTAGTGGTTATTTTCTTTCTGCCCTCAGCCCTGGAGCACTTGGAGCTTTGGCCCCTCCCGCGTTGGATGCCATGAGTTGCTAAAGTGAGCCTGGCTTTAGAGGTGAGCTTCCCCAGCCCTTCTTACCTTTCCCTTGCCCCGCCTCCTTCCCGTGCTGCCCAGAGCTCAGCGGGGACCCCAGGTACATTCCCCGCCTGTTTTGACCAGTTTAGGAAGTGAGAGGAAGAGAAGGGTTCCAGAAACTAAGCTCCTTTGAGGAGACAGGAAGTGTGCAGCCCAAAGAGCTAGGGCCAGAGGGCTGATCACTCCCAAGACAAGTGGGAGACTTAGATGCTGAGAGCTTCCAGCTAAGAGCCTTGGGTTCAGAGATGTCCTGCTGCTGCTGTTAAGTCGCTTCAGTCGTATCTGACTCTGTGCGACCCCTTAGACGGCAGCCCACCAGGCTCCCCCGTCCCTGGGATTCTTCTCCAGGCAAGAACACTGGAGTGGGTTGCCATTTCCTTCTCCAATTCAGAGATGTCCAATTCAGGACATTCAGGGATGTCCAACGTAGATTAAATTCTTGGGCTTTTCTGGAAGTCCTGTTCCCAGGGAGGAGAGAAGTGGAAATAGGGGAATCAGACTACCTGGATTCTCATGGCCTGCATTTTGTCCAGGCAGTTCTGTGTAGTACCTTTGTGACCTTGGGCAAGTCTCTTAATCTCTAACCACTTGTTTTCTGATCCATACCCATCTGGTTCTGAGGATTAATGAAGTAGCTGTGTTTCAATATTTAGACCGTGCCTTATCATCATCAAAGAAATCAGGTGTGAAACTAACTGAAGGCAGGTTGAGGGAGACAAAGAATGCATCCAAAGGTGCGCCTGTAGGGCAGGAGCAAGGGTGGGTGAAAAGACCATCGTGATACAACGCAAGGCCACGATGCCAAGGGTTTGGAGGTTCACTGTCCGTGTCTGTGAGACAGATTCTCTGTGCACATTCACTGCAAAGACAGTTCTTCTGAAAGAAGTTTTGAGACCCAGAACCCACAGGGAATAAATTATCCCATATAGCTAAGTTCTGCATAGAGCTGCAGGGTTGATTTTCTGTTCCTGAACCGTATAGTCTCTGTGGTGTGTGCCTCCCCCGCCGCCCCCACCCTGGATGATGCAGGTCAAGCCCTCTAAGAGAGTTAGTCTTCTGGCCCCAAGTTGCATGGAGGCCTGGGCAGTCTGTCTGGAATGGCTCATACGCCAGCCTATGGGTTGTGTCCCTCAGCCTGCTCTTGGATATCTTCTCTCTCTTTTTTTTTTTTTCTCCCCTAAAATGAGTATCTTTATTGCTTATACCATGCAGATAGCAAATAGGTGAAACAGGGAAAGTCCAGTGAGGAAGAGGGAGAATCATCAGATAAATGACATACACAGAAAGGAAAAGACACCCTCTAGCAAACCTACATGATGCTTCTCTGTGAACTCCCTAGTACAGGAGGTCAGTGGGGGAGAGCTGAACCCCCAAAATGAAATTCCAGACATCCAGAGATGCTGGGGAGAAGGGAAGGAAGGGGGAGGGGCGGAGCAGCCATTGGACCCCACCTTTGGCTTCCTGCCTGGCCAGCACCCCTCTCCCATGGGATGCACCACTCCCTGTTGTGTCTCCACTTCTCGCAGTCTTTTGTCCTCTGCCTCTTCCTTGCTGCTCTGTGGACTGGAGAAGTGGGATGGAGCTTGTTAGCCTGGGGAGCTCAGCAAGTTCAGGAATCGTAGTGCCGGACTTTGCTCTGGCTGCTCAGGCCCCCTTGAACCTGGCCTCTCCCTTGGTTCTGGATGGATGCGCTTGTTGCATAGCAGTATTTCTTGGACCAGATGTGTTTAGTCAAAGAGACTTTCCTCTGTGAGCCCCTTCCTGTGGCACATTTTTTCCCCCTGAGGTTTCATTCCTCATGGTTTCCCTGTTTTTAATAAGAGGGCCCTGTGCTTGCCCCTCCTCCGTCTGGCAGTGGCTCACAAGGTTTGGGGAGGCTGGGCAGGCAGTGTGTCTCAGTTGTAAGGAAGAGGCAGTGTGGGGAAAAGGCTGGCGGGCAGGCTGACGTCTGCCCATCAGGGGTGGCTGATCAGGGCCGAAGTACAATCAGCCGCCCCTGATGGGCCAGTCATATGTCCTCCACTGACTCACTCCTGTGCCTCTCCGTGACTCAGCTTCCCCAGGTGTGACCACGACTGCCAGCTGACAGAGTTGCTCGGAGAGCCTCCATAGTTGTGATGAAGAAATAAAGAGGCTTGTGGCTTCAGTCATCCTTTGTAGCTCCCTTCTAGGTCACTGTGTGCGTAAACACCTCCGGCTCCTCCCCCTCCCAGGTCAGAGCACCCAAGGCAGGGCTGAGGTTGGGCCACAGCTGGCTGGCGGGCAGGCGGGCACATTGGTCAGAGCAGGCTACCAGCCTCCTCTCCTTTCTGTCTCCTTTGCAGCTGCCTTGGGGTGTGGCGTGGGGGGCACAGAGCCATGTCGGACCTGCTCCTCCTGGGCCTGATTGGGGGCCTGACTCTGCTGCTGCTGCTGACGCTGCTGGCCTTTGCCGGGTACTCAGGGCTGCTGGCTGGGGTGACAGTGAGTGCTGGCTCACCCCCCATCCGCAACGTCACCGTGGCCTACAAGTTCCACGTGGGGCCCTACGGTGAGACTGGGCCGCTTTTCACGGAGAGCTGCAGTGTGTCCCCCAAACTCCGCTCTATTGCCGTCTACTATGACAACCCCCATATGGTAAGGAGCCTCCTGTGCCCTGGCTGGGGTTCTGCCCCCTGGACAGACGTGGGGCAGGGCTTGTTGGGCTAGGGGTGTTTTGGTTTCTGAGGAAGAGGTGGGGAAATCATTGAGCTGGCTATGCAGACCACCTCCTCTCTGACCTTGAAGCTCCTTCCAGATTTAATCTGGACTTCTGCTCCACGCATCCATATACTGGCTTTCTACTTGTCCAAGTCTAATTTCCCTGTCTTCCCTAACTTCTGAGTGCCACTGTGAATCCCTAGGCTCTGCCGGGTCTTTGCTCTATTGTTTCCTCTTCTGGCCTTCTTTCATTCCCATTTGAAGCCAGCATTCTAAAGCCAGGCCATTCAGACTCTGCCCTCTCTTTGGAGTTGTATCTTGTTTCTTTGGGGTCTTTCCTGGTGGCTCAGAAGGTAAAGAATCTGCCTGCAATGCAGGAGACCCGGGTTCAATCCCTGGGTTGGGAAAATCCCCTGGAGAAGGGAATGGCTACTCAACTCCAGTATTCTTGCCTGGAGAATTCCATGGATAGAAGAGCCTGGTGGACTACAGGCCATGGTAAAGCAAAGAGTTGGACACAGTGAGCGACTAAAACACACATACACACATACACACACACACTTGTTTTTTTGCCTTCCCTCTTTCAGCTCTTCTTTTGAAAGAAAATAAAATCTTATAGTCTTTATGATGGTCCCTCACCCAGGGACAAGGTATTTCTTTGGACGTCAAGCTGCCTAGTTCAGAGAGGGCCTTGGGGGCAACTGGAGCGTGGTGAGCTGTCCGGGATGCTGGGGTCAGAGACTAACCTGGCATCACGGGCACCCTGTGGGTGTCTGGCTGTACTTACAGCCTGTGGTGAGTCAGGGCTCACCAATGTGGCCTCCTGCCATGCTGTGGGGTGGTGCTGCCCACTGCTGCATGGGCTGGCAGCTCTGAGTCTTGGCAAACCAGGTGTTGGGAACCCCCAGCTCTGGTTTCCCTGCCTGGAGAGCTCAAGTGGGCAAGGCCTGTAGCCTCCACCCTGCGTGCTGAGCGGGCCTCACTGGGGTGCTCAGTCGGAACAGGGATATGCTGACTCCCTCTCTGTGCCAGGTTCTGCTCGACACCTGCACTCTGGAGATGAACAGACCTGGCCCTGCCCTCAGGAAACTTTGTGGGGTTGGCAAGTCAGCCCTATAAACATAAATATCCAGCAAGACACTGCACTGTGATCAGTGTTCATGGAACTTTGAGCTGTGGATTTGCCTCAAGTCTACCATGGAGGCTCAGAGAGGAGGTCTGCCATGAGGGTAATTTTACTTTACTGGGAAGGGGCTTCTGGCTAAGGGAACTGCAGAGCACAGGCCTGCAGATGTAGGATGATGGAAGAAGTGCGGCAAGTGAACACGTGGTGGGTGGAGAGCGATGGAGAAGGCTTGGCTGGGTCAGGCAGTGGGAGGAAGAGTGGGATGGGAGGACAGGTAAGGCACAGTTTGCCATCTCTGATTTAGGAAGCTGAGTACATGGCAAGGGGAGGAGACGCGGCAGGGGGCCATTGAGACTGGGCTGAGTCCAGGTGAGAGGTGACATGGCCTGGTTGAGGGATGAGTAGACATGGAAGTTTCGAGGTCACGTGACCGGGAGATGGCACTGAGACCCAAGTGGGATGGAGCGGCTCTGGGCTGCGGGAAGCTCCTAAACCAGACGCCGGACCCCCACCCTTGCCGGGCTCTGCTGTGTAAGTCTCTCCACTACCTTCCCCTGGCCCCTGCCCCTCCTCCCACATCTGACCCAGTTGGAACCCTCTGCAGGAGCTCAGTAGGAGGGACAAGGGTCCTTGCAGTGTCTCTTTCCTCATCAGCATGTCCTGTTCCAGAAGCCGTATGTTACCGCTTGGGTTGGAGGTGTTAATTCCAGAATGGGAGAGGGCTGTGGTACCTTTGAGTCATTGCCAAAGGCTGGCTCAGGGAAGAGTGAGGTAGAAGAATCCTGGCATGGGACGCCCTCCCCGTGGCCTCCTAACCCAGCCACCTCCAGGAAGCCAACCATACAGCTCTCCTGGGGATGTGACAGACTCTCTGGGCTGGGTCTTGATTTCCAGGCTTAGCCAGGCACATCCTGACTTGGGTACCAGTCTGAGGGCCCATGGCCTGAGAGCACAGCCTTGAGGTTAGCAGTCCTGGGTTCTGATTCTGTCTCACCACTGTCCTGTTGTGTGATTTGGGGCATACCACATAACCTGTCTGAACCTCCATTTCCTCATCTGCAGAGTAATGTTAAAAATACCTGCTTTTAGGTCAGCTGGCAAGGGTTAAATCAAGTGACATAGGTGAGGCATTCCCTAGTAGCTCAGCTGGTAAAGAATCTGCCCGCAATGCAGGAGACCTGGGTTTGATACCTGGTTTAGGAAGATCCCCTGGAGGAGGGCATGGCTACCCACTCCAGTATTCTTGCCTGGAGAATTCCATGGACAGAGGAGCCTGGCTGGCTATAGTCCCTGGGATCGAAGAGTCAGACACAACTGGGTGACTAAGCACAGCGCAGCACAGCACCTTGAGGTGCTGTGGTTGAGGATCAGAAGTTGTAACAACAAAAAGTGGGTGGAAAAAACACTCATGCTGATTAGGTGTGATGAGAATTGTTAGGCTGGGCACTCATAACCCAGGCCTAGGCCCTAGCCCTGGCTGTGACCATCGGGTTGGCATAGAGAATGAACACATAGAGCTGCCCCTCTGATCCTGTCTATCCCAGTCCTGGGTCACTCGGGAAGTAACCTGTGTCCCCATTCAGAGCTGAGTCACATCCTGACACCTGGGATGGCTCACCTGCCTGGCAGAGATCCTAGAAGGCTCAGGGGACCCTGGACCCCCAGGACTCATGTTCTCATGGCTACCGCAGACTGATTGGTCCATGGGAACTGAGGCCTCCTGGTCCATACTGCTGGTACCATAGGGGAGGAGACTAATGGTCAGTTAGCAAATGCTGCAGTACTCTCTCACCAAGTTTACTTATGTGTTTTTATTTGCATTTAACAAATATTTGAGCATCTGGTCTGTGCCACTCTGTCTTGGGCACTGGTGCACAGTGGGGACCAAGGGATGCAGCCCTCAGGCCCTCTCCATGGATGTGAGGGGTGTCAGGGAAGCCTGAAGGACAGGCCTCTTCCAGTCCTGGGGAAGGCCGAGAAGCGAAGCTTTCTGCTCCCTGGCTGCCTCCCCCAGCACAGTAGTGTCCAGCGTGGGGCCCTGCGTGCTGTGATTCACAGGAGGAAGGGACAGGATGTGGCTGAGCTCTGGAGTGTCCCATCCCCACTCTGCCCTCCCCAGCACAGCCCAGCACAACACAACACAACAGGAGCCAGAACCTGGCTTCTCTGAGTGTGGGAGGGAGTGAGGCTATTTCAGGCTCTGTGAGTGGGGCAGTGAGTGACCAGGTGAGGGGTGGCTACCCGCATGAGGTGTGGACTGACAGCTCCCAGCCACGCCCCTTCCAAGTCTCAGCTGGACAGAGGGAGATTGGTTCCTCAGAAAGGCCTGGCGAGGCTCCCCTGGTCTGGCTCAGGGCGCAGGAAGTAACACAGGAAAGGGCACCAACAAGGCAAGACTGTGGCACTGCTGTGGACCCTTTCATGTGAGATGCTGCTTGAGAGTGTGTATCCTGGAGAGACATGTCTATGTGTGGATGTTAGCTGGCCAGCCTTATATCTTGGAGTTCTATATGGGAGGAGCCTATAGATCTGGGTTAATGATTCTTGCGGTGCCAGAGGAATCATTCTGTTTTCCATCCCTGAGGGCCTTGGTGGTGCGCGCGTGCGCCCGCACACGCACAGTTCTGTCTTGCTGTCTCTCTCCTACTTGGACGGTGACTTTCGCCTCCCCTTCTAGGCCTGGTCCCCCTGGGAGCCTTGGTTGTTGGCAAGGCGCTGGAGAGGACCCTGCACACCTCGTTTGATCCTGACCAGTTCTGACCTGTAACCAGGCCCTAGTGGTCGGGCTGCTGTCACAGTGCCTGTGGGCCTGTCCCGTCTGACAGCCTGGCCCTTCCTCCTGCCCCACCCTCTGCTGCTGCCGTCTCTGCTGCTATTTGGGGCTTAAGTAACCTGCCTGCCCACCCTTGTGGGGAGCTTGGCTGAGGCAAGTGGGGTGTGGCAGCCTGTTCAGCTTACCTGATCAAGGCCTAGGAGGGGGTGCTTGCTCCAGGCATGGAGGGGGTGTGGGAGGGGACTGGTGGCGCTTGGGCTCTACCTTTAGTGAACTTGTTGTTGTTTAGTCACTCAGTTGTGTCCGACTCTGTGAGGCCATGGACCGTATCCCACTAGGCTCCTCTGTCCATGGGATTTCCCAGGCAAGAATACTGGAACGGGTTGCCATTTCCTTCTCCAGGGGATCTTCCCAACGCAGGGATTGAACCTGCATCTCTTGTGTTGGCAGGCAGTTTCGTTATGGATGAGCCACTGGGGAGGCCCCTTTAGCAAGCCGGACCACACTGAAGTTTCTTTCTCCCTCTAGTCTCTTTGAGAGTCGGCCCGGGGGTCACCAAATCTTCAGGGGCTGAGTAAGAGTTTTCTGGCGTTGGCCTGTGCTGTATTTTCTCTTCGGTGTGTATGGGGATGGGGGCCCCTCTCTCCCTGAAGGCACTGAGGCCACGTGGAGCCTGAGAAGGGCAGGGTGAGGGAGGAGGATTTCCCAGGACTGCACCCTCAGGACAGGCAAGGGGGATGTGGACTGAGCTGGCGCTTCCTGAAGGCCCAGACCATCGTCACCCAGCTATCCTGTGGCGATAGTGCAGGTCTTTGCTCACGGCAGGTTAACTGTAGGCAGCTGTAGAAAGGCGAGACTCACTGCCCAACAGAGCTGGCCTTGGGAAGGAGAAGGGGCGAGGAGTGGAGGAAAGGGCTTTGGACTTATCCTTCGGGGTTGGAATCAAGGCTCCATTGCTTACCAGCCTGTGCCTGAGCAAGTCCCATGGTCTTTCTCTGCTTCAGAATTTTAGCTTTCTTCGGGGGGGACTAGATAAGGCCAAATACCCAGCTCCTATTAGGGGCTTAGAATCTTGGCACATGCACATACACACCCACCCACCCACCCACTTATGCACTTCTGAGGGCCTTATGCCATGAAGACTTGATGCTTTTAGGTACTCTGCTTGCCTGTGGCCTGGCCTTCTGCAGATGTCCTGGGCCATGTGAGAAGGTGCAATGTGGGGAGAAACCATTATGCAGGCCATTCCGCCCTGTGCTCAGTCATTGAGTCGTCTCTTTGTGACCCCGTGGACTGTAGCCCACCAGACTCCTCTGTCCATGGGATTTTCCAGGCAAGAATAATGGAGTGAGGTACCATTTCCTACTCCAGGGTATCTTCCCGACCAGGGATTGAACCCGCATCTCTTCCATCTCCTGTAGAGGCAGGCAGATTCTTTACCCCTATCGCCACTTGGGAAACCCCAGGCCATTCCTCGGTAAGGCCTATTTCTTGGGCTCCCCAGTGGCTGTGGATTGTATGTGGCATGGGCCTGGAGTCAGTCTGCCTGGGTTTGAACCCTGATGCCAACATTGCCTTGCTGGGTGCCCTTTGCTGAACAGCTTTACTCCCTGGGTCTCAGGGATATAATGAGCTGATGCCTAGAAGGCAGCAACTGAGGCCAATGGTGAGCACCTTGTCAGATGCCAGCTGACATCCTTAGGATTATGCTTGGGGGTGAAAATAGAAAGGCCCTGAAAGACTTCTAGGTGGGAGCTCCCAGCAGCCCCTGGACCCCCCCTCTGAATGGTGGCATCCTGCTGACTTCCCTCCCCTCAAGCCTGAAGTGTGGGTCCTGTGCTCTGACCCGGTTGTCTGTGTCACCCATTTCCTGCTTAGTGCCAGTTCCACCGTGCCTTTGGGCCTGAGCTTCTCAGGGAGGTTGGATCTGGGGGCTTGTCGTGTTGACCTGCAACGCCCAGGAGAGTACGAACCTACCATTCACCCTCTAGTAATGGACAGGGGTGGCTGATCTCTTCTACAGGGGGCACCCGTGCAAGTGAAGGGCCTTGCCCCACTGCTCCCATTCCCTGGCAGCTCTGGGCTGGGTGGGCTGGCCAGGAAGGAGTTTAGGAAGCCTTCTGGGCCTGGGCCTGGTGGACAGTGCGGCTGTCCCAGTCAGCTTATGCAGGCTAGAGACCTCAGGCGGGCCGTTCCTATTGATCCTGAGGGCTGGGTTTGGTCTGGGCTAGCTGAAACCATTTTTCCTCCCTGGATCCTGAAATTTATTGATCTTGTCCACTTTCCAGATTCACTGAGGTCCTGGCCAGGCAGGGACTATCTCTTCACTGATATCACACAGCAGGGTACTGCAAGGCCTTTCCAGAAGGGGCAGTGGGGTCAGATTGTACTCGAAAGCTGTAGGCTCCAAGCCCTTTTCTCACCGGGCTAGGGCTCAGGAGGCCTCACAACCTGAAGGAGGTACTCTGGGATCTCTTTCCTAGCACTTGTGCTCTGAGGGCAGATTCTGGATGGGCCCCTCACTTAGCCAAGCTGGTGGTGGGTCTGGCCGCCACCCTGTCTCCCTGGTATGGTTCCTTGCTGGTGCTAGTTCTGAGCACCAGCTCTTGTTCTGAGCTTAGCTACCCAAATGATCCATACGGGGAGGAAAGGGAGAAGGCCCAGGCTGCCCTCCGAAGGTCAGTCCCAATAAGGATACTGCATTGAACCACGGTGGGTGGGATTTCCAGCCATCAGGACACTCCTCCTCTTTGGGCCTTTGACAACCTCAGTGAGCCATTCCCCTGAGGGAAGGCCTGGGCTGTCCTGGGAGCCCAGGAAAGCCTTCCCCTGCTCTGAGACCAATCTTGCCACTGCCCAGCTGGTCTTAGGACCTGTCCTGTCTCTTCCTTGCTGGTGCCTGGTTCGGCTGGCTCCCATCTCCTCTTGGTATGGGGCTGCTCAGCAGGTGGTGGGCGTGCTGGGTAACTTCCTAGGCTGCCCCTTAGCCCCTCGGACAGGGGAGGGGCAGGAAGTTTTCTCACATAGAATTGAAAAGGTCCCTAGGCAGGAAAGGAGCACTTGTGCCCAGGATTTCAGGAGCTCTGTCTCCTTACTGGCTGCCTCCCTCCCCGATGACAAGAGTTCCTCCTTTATCAAAGTGGAGGGAGCAGAGGTTTGCTCATGATGCAGAGCCCATCTGTGCATGTGTGTGCATGTAGGCATACCTGTACTGTCGCTGAAGAACTTTCCTTCTGCCTGGAGGTCTGGAGTGGTGGGGAGAGGGAGAGGCCACCGATTACAGGCAGCATGAGACCTGTTCCCTGCAGTCGACATTTGGGGGTCAGAGAGGAGGGAATGCCCAGCGGGGAGCAGCAGAAGCTTTCAGAGGAGGGTTGAGCTGAATCTTGAAGGATGGGGGAGTTTCCCAGGCAGAAGGGACTCAGAAATAGGGTTAGGAGGACATTCCAGGCAGAGGAAGTAGCCTACGCAAAGGGAGGAAGCATGGGAGGATGTGGCATGTTTGGCGAGCTGCAAATAGTTCCATGTGGGCATGTGTGGGGGTGTGGTGGGAGAGGAGGCTGGCAAGGCTGGCTGGCCAGAGCCTGGATTTGTCTCTCCCTCTGCCACTCAGATGCTTAGTGGGCGCCTGCCCACCTGGGTTTCGGCCCCTACTCAGGGCTAGGGATGCAGAGAAGGAGTGCTCGGTGAGTGTATGGACAGAGCCGGGCAGTGTGTACACAACACACTGAGTGTGGACTGCTCTGAGACAGCCTTGCATGTGGGCCTCAGGAGTTTCATCTTAGATAGAGGTGAATTGGGAGGATCCATTGAGAGGTGCTAAGCAGGATGATCACAGTGTCCTGGTGCCTTTGGGGGGCTGAGGAGGATTGGAGCTGGAGCCACTGAGGTGATCAAGACCGTGGGGCCCAAACCCAGGTAGGCCAGGGGCTGGAGAGGGGACTGTCAGTTGGCTTTCCATCCATTTCTCTGTTTAGCCTGTGGTAGATGTTTCTTTTGTAAGGCATAGGTCACTAGGTTAGGAACATGAAGATGGGCTTCGGCGCAGGCACAGTCCTTTGGTCTGTCTGAGACCTGCCCTCTGGAGCCGCCTGGCATTCTAGCCATCCTCAAGTCTTGGGTGTGAATGGAGCAGTTGCACCATCTAGAGACAAGAGGTGGTATTGCAGCAGTCTCAGCTCTGGAGACGGTGGCAGACGCGTTGGGTTGAGAGAAGTGATGCAAGGTTGACTTGAGGCAGGCAGCAGCTTACAGCACGGGGCTGCCGTCGAGCCACCCTGGTAAGGCTGTCCAAGAGGGTGTTTGGGCCTGAAGGATGGGCGAGGAGGAGCTACACGTTCAGAGGTTTGGGTAAATGGGCATTCTAGGCCAGTGGTTACCTCTTGTTTGGCCTGTGTCATAGCTACTATAACTGACAAGCAGGGAGCACTTGTCATGTGGACCATGACAAGTGCCAGACCATGCTAAGGCCTCCTGGGAAGTGTCTCATTTAATGCAGTTCTGTAAGTTGTTATCTAGGCAGTGGGCTTCAGGAAACCAAGGGACTCATCCAGAACACAGGACTCGAGATTCACACGTGGGCCTCCCTCTCTCCAGAAGCTGTGGTCCTGACCACTGCCCCATATTGCCTGCCCCCGAAGCCCTGAGCTATGCCTAATGACATAGGATTTAAGGGAACCAAGCTGCAGAGAGTTGGGGTGACCCCCAGGGACTATGCAGAGGTGGGATTCAGTGTCCACTTCAGCCAAAGTGACACTCCAGGGTCAGGGCTGATTTGGCCAGAACAGAAAGGTGGGGCAGGGCTGAGGGTCCCTTAGGGGACTGTTGACCGGGCCTGGAAAGGGCCATCAGCGGGCAGAGACAGGCAAACATGACTCCACGGTACTGGGATGGCAGGCTGAGGAGAGTGAACGTGCAGGTAGAAGGAGTTTAAACGGAGGGGTTAGTGGGCCCCGAGGAGGGCCTTCTGATCAAGGGAAACCCGGGACAGAGAGCCCCAGGTCTGGGGGCTGGTGTAGATTCAGGAGGCAGGAGGTGAGACACACCGGGGCCCCTTGATGCCAGGAGGAAAAGCAAGTGCTGGGTTTTGCAGGCCTGGAGTCAACCCTAGGAGGTCTCAGAGCCTGGGAGCCCTTATCTGGCTGCAGTTTGTGGGAGCCAGGGGAGGGAGGGGAGCAGAGCGCAGTGAGGTATAGGTACTAGGGGCCCAGAGAGGCTTGGAGGGAACCAGCATTCTCAGCCAAGAAGGGGCTTGGGAAGTGGGGCAGGGTTTAGGAAGGGGCGTGGGTTGGAGCAGAGGTACGGAGGCCCTGGTGATGGGGGCCAGCCCTGCCTGAGACCCTAGGGCCGAGGATCTCACTCTGCTTCCTGACCAGCGCTCCTGTGGCTTCTTTGCAGCCAGCAGGGGCCTGCCCTGGGCAGTGGAGGATGGATGAGACAGGATGCCACAGGCCTGGGTTTCAGCAGGAAAACTGTCAGCTCCATTGTGGGGTCTGGGCTGTGTGGCTTGTTGGAGCTGGTAGCTCCCCCATGCCCCAGCTGGCCCAGAAGCCAGGATGCAAGAGGCTTGTGGGCCTCCTTCCTTCGCCAGCCCTGACACCCCTGCTCTGCCTCCCCAGGTGCCCCCTGAAAAGTGCCGCTGTGCAGTGGGCAGCATTCTGAGTGAAGGTGAGGAGTCACCCTCCCCTGAGCTCATCCGACTCTATCAGAAATTTGGCTTCAAGGTGTTCTCCTTCCCGGCGCCCAGCCATGTGGTGACGGCCACCTTCCCCTACACCACCCCCCTGTCCATCTGGCTGGTTCCCCACCGGGTCCATCCTGCCCTGGATGCCTACATCAAGGTGAGACACAAGTCTGGTGTGTGTGTGTGTGTGTGTGTGTGTGTGTCAAGGTGAGACACAAGTCTGGTGTGTGTGTGTGTGTGTGTGTGTGTGTGTGTGTGAGGGGACAGCCAGTCCTTTGAGTGGGAGCTGGGAGGCCTGCCTCGCCTGAGGGGAAAGGTGGTTTGGGGAGGGTGGCACCTCACGGAGCAGGTGCCTGTGGAGCTAGGAAGACGGGCAGAGGCTACCGACATTTCTTCTACACACCCAAGACCTTGTGGGCCCCAAGCATCTCCCAGGAGCATGGGGAATTTGTTCAGAAATCCAGCCTTGTCCTTTAAGCTCTGACTTGGACCAGAGACATCCTTAGTGTTCAGCTCCCACTCCAGGCCCACCCTGCCCCATCCTGCTGGAGGCTCGCAGACCAAGGCCCCGAGACAGACTTTCCCTTCTGTAAATTCCTCCTCCTTCTCTAAAACATTTGGAAACTTGGGTGCTAGGGAAATGACCCCGATTTGGGCTTGGAAGTGATGGCTTTTTCATCTGTTCGCCTTGTATTTGTTGAATGTCTATGCCAGGTGCTATGCTGGACGTGGTGTGAGATCCTGGTGTGTGAAATAGGTGTTCACAGTGAGGCGGTGGAGATGGGTGATAACGTCAGACAAAAGTGGGGTGTGTACTAGGAAGGAGGAGGATGAGAAAAGGGAGGAGACCAAGTGAACAGTGGTCAGGGATGGCCTCTCGGAGGAGGTAACGTAACGTCTCAGGGAAAAATCCTAGAAGAGCCCTTGAAGGGGTGGTAAGAATGTTCTCAGCAGAGCAAGGATGAAGAACATGGGTTTGCTCTAAAGACGGTGGGAAGTCTGTACAGCGTTCATCCGGGTCCCAGGTTGTGGCTCATGGGGGCCGGGCGGAGGTGCTTAGAAGCTCTTACGAGTCCTGCCGTGCATGGTGGCAGCTTGGGCTGGGGCAGTGGCTGCGGAGATGCAGACAAGGGTGGAGATGTGCAGTCTGTTTTTGGAAGTAGAACTGTTGACTTTGTGGGTGGGTTGGATTGGAGGGAGGAGGAGTGGGAGAGTCACGCCACAGTCCCCTCTGGCCAGGGTGGGTGGGTGAGCGAGTAGGGTGCTCTCCGCTGACGTAAGAGAGGCGGAGGGAGGAGGTGAGGGGCAACCAGCTCTGTGGGCTCTGTCGGGGGGTCTGCCTGGGGGACATCCCAGCCGGGGTGTGGGTCTGCCCTGATGTGTGGAGTCTGGGGTTCACAGAGGGTTGGGAACAGAGGGTGGATATGTTTGGCAACATGCGCCTATTGACAGCATTGCCCCGGAGGACGGCCGTGGCAGCAGAGGGTGTGCAGGGGGCAAGGCCAGCATGGCCGGGGTCGGGGAACAGGAGGACAGAGTTGACAGGAATGTGACCCTGGCGGTTTGGAGAGAACCTGGTGGCTTGTTGTTCTCCAAAGCACCTTGGGAAATGACACAGGGCCTTGGCGATGGACGGTGGGCGGGGAGGGGGGCTCAGACACGTCCTGGTGAAGGGGGTGTGAGGGTCTGTGTCAGGGCTGGAACGAAAGGTGGGGCCCCGGGATCGCCAGTTGTGGCCGTGGTGGGCGGGGCAGGGGGGGAGGAGAAGCAGGAGGGCCGCTGTGGCGGGGAAGGGGCGTGGGGAGGACAGAGGAGGGTCGCCTTGGTGTGCTGGAGGGTGCCAGCCAGAAGGGCGCAGGGGCTGGGGGTGGGCTGGAGGCCCAGGGCAGGGTGAGGGGGCCTGGGGGGGCTGGCGGGTGGTGAGGGCAGAAAGGCAGGCATCAGTGCCCGAGGCCTACTCAGCGTTGGTCCCCAGGAGGGGCTGGTGTGTGGTGTCTCCGGTGCTGTCTGCGTCGTCCTCAGATTCAAGGGCCAGTCTGGGGGAGCACCCCTGGGAAGAGACTTTCTGGGTTCCAGACCTCAGAACAGGACGTGTGGCATGTGGTGTGGTGGTGAGCCACTCAGCCACCAAAGCCTTTTCTTGGCTTCGGGGGTTTATTTTTAGGCACCTTTGTCCACATTTCCCGGCCCCTGACAGCTTCACAAGTTGCCTGGTTCTGACGTCACCTCTTTGATGAAAGCCCTTCCTCCCTACCACCACCTCCCTGGGAGCCTGTCAGCTGTGCTCCCGGCTCAATTTTCCTGGGACTAGGGCGGCAGCAGGGGGTGTACCATCCCCTCTCCTGCCCGGGATGTGGAAGCCACAGGTGCCGGGCAGTGCAAGGGGCTTTTCAGGGATGTCTGTGAGGCGTGCTGTGTGGGCTGGGCCACCAGCTGGGGGAGAGAGAGACGCCGGGCTGCCCACAGCGGAGGCACGGCCCAGCTGCTCTGCTGGTTTCTGGGGGTGGGGTCACCTCTGCCCCCGTGTTCAGCCTGATCTTTCATCCTGGGCAACAAAGCCAGGTGAAAGACGAGGAAGGGGCAGGTTCTCTTGGTTGGTCTCCGCCTGCAGTGGCCAGGGGTTGGCCCTGTGACTCTTGGCCTGGGTGACTGCAGAGAATGTAAGGCTCACTCTCACAGCTCTCCTCATCCCCCTGACCCCCAGGGACCAGAGAAGAGAGGATGCTGAAAAGACTCTGGGCTCTTCCCACTCTCCCAACCCTGACAGCTGGCTGCCTTTACCTGTGTGTGTGCGTGCGCGTGCGTGCGCGTGTATACACATTACATACATGTGCACATGTCTTCTCTCCCCACCTGGCTGGCTTCTCTCTGGAGGAGGCTGGGTCTGCTGCGGAGTTGCTTCAATCACAGTGACAGCAGCCGGTCGGCTTTCTATTTCGGGGGCGGGGGGCGGGGTGAGGGAAGCAGTAGCCAGAGGAGGCAAGCTCACCTGCTTCCCCAGAGGCTGGGGTGAGGGTGGAAGGTGTGCAATCTCAGAGCCTCAGATGGGGCCTGGAGAGCAGCTGCTGTCCTGGTGGCAGGAGATGTTTCTGAGCTGGGGACAGGATTGGTCCACTGGAACAGCAAGGTCCTGGGGGTCTCTGTGAGGAACTCAGAGAGAAGCACTAGTCAGGCCTCTGGAGGGGTTCTGGAAGGACGGCTGGATCCCAGCCCTGTGGTCTATGGGGAAGCCCCTGGCTCTCTGGCCAGGCTTTCCCAGCTTGGCAAGCTGTAGGGGCTAGACTCTGCCTTCCTCCATGGGAACCACTGGGGCCCCAGGCCAGGCACTCTGGAACAGCACGTGTGTGAGGGGTCCCTTGGTGGAAGATGCCTCAGCTCTGTCAGGCCACTCCTCTGCAGTCCAGAGAATTAGTAAGCCTCCAGGGCAGGAGGAGACCCTGCCCTGAGGCCAGGAGGGGCGTTCTCGGTCAGCTGAAGGAGGGGACTGAGCTCCCTTGAAATTCTAAGGCTACAGAAGAGGTGGTCCCTGGATGTCAGCCCAGAGCAGCAGACAAAGGTCTCAAAATTCACCTCCAGGTGGGACCAGTCTTAACGAGCGTCCAGGGAATGCTTGGGGCACGCGAAATAGACCAGAGCAGAGCTGGAGGCCCAGGGTCCCTGTGTGGGATGGTGTGTGAGGTCACTGAGACTTGGCTCCTATCTTTCTGTGGCTGGCGAGGAGATCACTGGGAATGTTAAACTGGCCAGCAAAGCCCCCTGTGCCTGACTTCCTTCCAACAGGATGTATGATCTTTTCCACAAACCCCCTTCCCCAGGTCTCTGCTTTCCCCGAGTTTTCAAGAGAGGGTCCTTTTGAAGTCTGGACATCTCTTGAATTTAGGGAGACAGAGCATTGTCTGTGTGGAGGCTGCTTGGCTGGGAAATGCAGGCAGGCCCTGGAGGTCAGGTAGTGGCTCTTTCTGCATCAAATTGGAGAAGGGTGACAGGCAGAGCAGGATAGTTCCCCCAGTGGGGGAAGCTTGGTGGTAGAGTCCTGGGATAGCTGGGTTGACGGGGTTATCCTGCCAGGGACAGCTGTGAGCAGGGACCCCAGACCTCAGTTCTCAAACCATTCTGGGGTCAGGAGCCTCGGTTCTGTGCTCTGGTGCCCCCACGGCTGGCAGCCAGGTGTAGGGGCCGCGCTCAGATCTTTACCTGCTTCAGCCGGGGTAGCTCTGCCTCTGGGTTTGACACATCAGGTGACCTCCTGAGCTTTTGTTTGGAGGAGGATGTCTGAGACTTGCCTGGTTTGAAAACCTCCGTCTGCATCATTGGGCAGCTGCCTCCTCCGTCCCCGTCGACCACACGCCCGTCCTAGGTCCTGAGGACACTGCTGCAGTTGCTGTGTGAGTGGAGCGAGGAGGCGCCCGGGCTCATCCTTTGTGCAGGTTGGGGCCAGAAGGGTTCCCAGAAGAGGACTTTGTGGGGGAGCCTGAAGCTGGACCTGGAGGAAGCCCAGGGGAGGGTCAAGGTGGCGATCTCCCCGCAAGGGCTGTGCTTGAACTCCAGGTGGTGGGTGAGAGGCTGCCAGTGCCCAGGGATGGCCAGCTGAAAACTGAGAAGTGGGGGCCTCCGTGGGGTGCCTGCGGAGGTGGTCAGCCTGTAGGGCTGTGGGCAGAGAGGCAGCTCCCAGCACCATGGTCAGAGTCTTGGTCCCGTCCAGTGGCTCCAGATCGCCTGTGTTTGTTCTCCCTCGACCTGTCCAGGTGACTTTGAGGGAGTCAATGATGGGGGCGGTTTGAGACCCCGCTGAGGCCAGAATGCCAGTAGGGTGCAGGGTGCTCCTGGCGGCGGGAATCCAGGTGAGGAAGCCCCCGTAGGATATGGCATTTAGGGTCCTCTCTTTCCCTGCCCATCACCTTTGCTGAGCTACTGTGGGAGGGTTTCCAAGCCTTATTTTCAGTAGGAAAAGCCCTCCTGGTATTTCGGCTCAGTCACTTACTCCAGTTATTCACTGAGCCCTCTTCTTTGCGGCGTTGTTCGGGCCCTGGAGGAAGCAGCTGGGAAGCAGGCGCAGGATCCTAGTCAAAGCCGGCGTCCCCATTGTTTTACCAGTGAGGACACTGAGGACAGGGGAGTGAAGGGTACTCAAGGTCGGGGCTGAAGCAGTGGCCGAGTCTCCCCCGGACAGAGGATCGCTGATGGCTGCATGTCTTCTGTCACTCTGCCCTGTCCATGATTGGGGCTGGGCCCCAGAGGCTGAGGAGTGGTCACAAACTTGGGTTGTGCTGGGAGTGGTCCCCAGAGTGGGCCTGGGATAGCAGCCTGGTGGCCTCACACCCACTCAGCCCTCTGTCTCCAGCCCTGGTGGGCAGAGTAAGGCGCTGAGGCTGTCAATTTAGGAGCCTGCTGGGGGAGCCAGAAGCAGGGGCGGGGGGAGCCAGAAGCAGGGGCGGGAAGAGCCCGGCTGCCCATTTGCCCAGCAGGGACTCGTTAAGGGAGACCTTGGCAGCTGTTCTGGCACAGGAAGCAGCTGCTGCCGTGCCTCTTGGGGCCACGTCCTCACCCTCAGTGAGGTGGCGGCGTCTCCGTTCCCAGGCTCCCTCCCTGGGGCTCCAGGGCCAGCTCGCCCCCATGCTGCTGCCATCTGCTCATTGGCCTGCCCCAGCTCAGTACCGCCAGGACAGGGGCTGAAGGGTAAGCCTCCAGGACACTCGCCTTCCACCAGCTCTCCCAGCCACAAGGCTTAGCCGTGCCTCGGGGGCACGGGGTGGGGACAGGAGAGGTGGGTTCACTGGGAAAGGCAAAGCAACCTTTGGGGGTAGAGGGTGGAATTTGGGCTGAGCTTTGAAGGATGGGTAGCGTTCTCTAGGTAGGAAGGCAGATCAGGCAGAGGCAGTGATGCGGCATGGCTTGTGTATCCGCCGTGGCCGGGGTGCAGGGGAGGAGCAAGAATTTGGGCCCAAGAGATGAGGCTGGGTCCTGCAGGGTTTAGGGAGCCACGGATGGTATGTGAGCAGATGAGTGACAGCTTCCGGGCTGGCTTTGCAACAGGACTTGAGCACTGGGAGGAGAGGCAGAGTCAGAGGCTGCAGTCAGACTCTCAGTACCAGCAGTTCAGCAGAGAGCAGCAGTGACTCCATTCCCAGGTTCCCCGGAGCCAGGAGGAGACCTCCACCCCCACCCCCACACACACACGGGGGCTTGGCTTCCCTGTCGTCCCTGGATGCTGAGAGGTAGGGAAGCCCACACAGGAGGCTGAGGCTCTCCCCTCTGCCCAGGCCCTGGAACCTGCTCCTCAGCATCTCTGGCTTCACCCCTCCCCACTGCCCTACCCCAGGAATGAAAGCAAAAGCCAGCCTTTGCTGGGGCGGGCGTGGGAGCCACCGCTCTCGAAATACCAGCTCGGATATGGTAGCTTGGCAGCCCTGCAGGACCCTGGGGGCTGAGGCTTATCTGGATGGTGCTGTGGGCTTGCGCCGTCAGCAGTCCCAGGAGAGCAGTCTTCCCCAGGCAGATGGGCTTTTCCCAGGGAAGAATTCTTCTACTCTTCTCCACAGAACTTGGGATTCCAGGAACAAGGAAGGAGGAGAGATTCCAAGGAGGGAGGTCCCTCCACAGCAGAACAGCTCTGCCTTTTAGTGGAGCCCTCAGACCAGGAGAAACTGCCTGTCTGAATATGGAGACAGGAAACCTCAGGCTCCAGAAAGAGGGTCTTCCCTGAGAGGAGATGAGAAATTCAGGGCCTTCTCCTCCTCCCCTGATTCTTCCTCTCCCCCGCTTCTCTGTCCCCAGTGGCCCACCTGTCCTTCCCTCTGGCACTTGCTGATTGCTCTTGGCTCCCAGGTGCCTGACTTCATGGCTCCATCTGCACCAAGCAGCCTTCCCGCTGGTGGATAATCAATCAGCAACATTTTCATTGGCTCATAAGCCGAACGGGGCTCAAGGTCCTTGACTGCACAGATGCTGCAGACAGCGGCAGGATCTCGGAGCGGGGTGGGCTGTGGAGCCTGCCACGGCAGCAGTGTCATCCAGGAGGCTGTGGCTCCCCTTCCAGATTGGAAAGGAGAGTGGTAGGATCCCGGGTCTGAACCCGCAAGCTGCCCTTGGGGGTCCTCACCCCCACAACTCCTCAGCCATCTGCTCCTGCTGCACAAGGGCCCAGAAGGCCAGAGCAGGGCCGAGCTGGGATTGAGTATTGGCCATGTGGACCCTGGGGAAAGGCTGGGCATGGCTGTGGGTCAGGGCCTTCCCAATTGACCCAGGTATTAGGTGCGTAAGGGCCTGTGCCCCTGTCCCTGCCTAGAGGGAACCACCCTCCTCAGCTTCTCCATACCCCAGCCACCCTAGTCTCCACTGCTGCTGAGGTCCCCCTTCCTGGGCTGCCCAGGAAGCCAGGGCTTGGGTGTGTAGGGATATGAGCAGAGGTGTAAATTGCATGGCAAGCTGCCGGTTCTGAGGTGAAAATGAAAAGTTTTCAGGCAGTGGCGGTAGCAGGCACAGCAGGCTGGGGTGCCAGGCACAGCGCCCCGCACTCCCTCACACCTTCCCCTGTCTGCAGTCTTCCCCAGACTCCTGCCCCGTCCAGGCCTGGCTCCTCTGCCTTCCCCTGCCATTGGGGGCAGGGCGGGCCTTTCAGCCCTTGGTGAGACCTGACCCCAAGAGGGTCTTCATCTCTTGCTTCTGTTTTATCTTTTAACTAGCTGACGAGTGCAAAGACAAACGGGTTGTGCTTTTGTTAATATTGTGAGCTTAATGTTTGTGGTAGTTTCTCCATTGATTCTTCTTCAGTTTTCCAGACACACAATTGTCCTATCTTTAAGTGGTAGGGTTTTTACTCATCTCTTCCAGTTCCTCACTTACTTTGAGATCATCTGTTTAGTCTCTTTCATTTTACAGTTGGGCAGATTGAGACCCAGACATCTTTGGTGGCTTAGCAATAAAGAATCCGCCTGCAATTCAGGAGACAAGGGTTTGATCCTTGGGTCGGGAAGATCCCCTGAAGAAGGAACTGGCAACCCACTCCAGTATTCTTGCCTGGAGAATCCCATGGACAGAGGAGCGTGGTGGCCTTCAGTCCAGGGGATCACAGAAGCTAAACAATAAAGACTGAGTCTGAGGGAGAACCCGCCCATTTGTCCATAGCCAGACCAAGGCTCTGGGCTCCTGCTCGGAGCGCTTTCTGCCACTTCGTGCCTGCTCTGGTCTGTTGGCTCCCAGCAGCCCCTCTTCATTCCTGTTCTCCTTTGCCTCTCATTTGCAGAGCTCTGAGCCCTCCTGCTCCAGGCCAGAGGGGACTCACCAGCCCTTCTAATGGCTCCCC
This sequence comes from Bos taurus, assembly GCF_002263795.3. Classification (NCBI taxonomy): domain Eukaryota; kingdom Metazoa; phylum Chordata; class Mammalia; order Artiodactyla; family Bovidae; genus Bos; species Bos taurus. The sequence goes on along the minus strand of NC_037349.1, from coordinate 49,140,385 downwards.
TGTCAGCACTTCAGGGTCTCCGGAGTGTCTCCTGCTGTCACCTTCTGCCCCAGACAGGTTTGGGTTCTGGGCCAGAGGTGGCCGGAAGGCCCACTGGGGGTGAGAGGGATCCAGGGAGAGGGAAGTTGACAGAAGTTCCTGGGCAGAATAATAACAATGCGCCACGTTCCAGCCGCAGCCCCTGCTGCGCCTCCCCCATCGCTTTGCACAGACCGGCTGCCTAAGGGGCCTCCAGGGTCTGAGCCCCCACTTGCAGGGACTGCTGTGTGCAGGCGGGTGCACGTCAGTGTCTGTGTAATTAAAAATGAGCATGCCTGATTTCACCCAGTGAAGAGATGCCGGCACCTCGGGTGGGATGCAACAGCTGTTTGCTGGCTTTGTGGCTGCCCAGCTGTCCAGACTGGCATGGAGAGGCAGGTCGGACTGGGCCGCTCAGAGTGAACAGGAAGACCCGGGGCCCCTCACCCCAGTGAGACAGGAAGTAGAGGGCTGTGTTGGGGTGGAGGTGGATAGAGCAGCCCTTCTGCGTTTCTGGGCCTAGGGCTTCTCTAGGAGATGCATGACCCATGGCCATGCCCTTTTGGGGATCTGAGGCCACTTATCTCTGAGCAGACCCAGGCTCTGGGCATCCAGGTTTGGGACCCATCCCATCTCCCCGGCTCCCGGCCTGACCTCTTCTGCACGCCACATGCTGCCCACCCCAAGCCCAGGCCAGGGCACAGGCTGACGGTCTGGGAGCAGAGCACCTAATGAGGGCAGTTCCAGTCCTCCTCTTCCTCCCCGCTCCCTCCCTCATTCCGTAAGAACCATCAGGGCGGCAGTGTGGGTCCTGGGGGAAGCCTTGGCCTGGCATGCCAGTCTAGATCTTTTGCAGGACGCCTGAGCTGCACCCACCCCCGGGATGTGGGCTCAGCCTGAGGTGAGGAGGGAGTGTGTGGAGCGTTCCCAAGGTGGCCGAGACAGTGGCCCCACAGTAACCTTTGCACGCTGCTCCTTCCCTTGTCAGCTGGCTTCCGTGGGGGTGTGATGTTGGTGCAGGCATGGTGGGGGGAGTGCTGATGACAGGTCTCCTGGAAATCCCTGTGTTATGGGTGGTGTCCCAAGTCTCCCCTCTAGTTTCTGTTTGTGGAAGGCCCAGGTGGGAGGGAGGCCTTGGAGATGTGTCTGAGGGACTGGAATGCTCAATCCAGTCTCTAGCCATTCCCAGTGGCACCTTGGCATGAATAGTTGACTTCTTCCTGTTAGGTGAGGAGAATTGTAGACACCTCAGTCTCTCCTACCTGGGAGCAAGGCATTACGATCCCCTTGAGTCTGTGTGGCAGTGAGTTGCCCTGGGTAGTGGCCTTATCACGTGACCAGTGGCTTCAGTGGCCAGAGCAGGTTCCCCTGTCCTGGCGATGCTTTCTCAAGCCTCTGACTATCTGGGCTGTGGGAGAGGGAGTGCCTGGGGCTAGGAAGACTCCAGGCCCATCTAAGCCCCTCTCTCCAGCAGTACCAGCCCAGTGTGGCATTGGCCTGGTGTCCTTGGCAGTCAGTTCTCCAAGGGTTCCCTGGGGCTGGCTGAGGGAGAGACAGCTGGCCTTGCCTTCCTCCGATGATTTTCCAGTGTTCACCAGGTTATCACCATGCTGCTGGGCGGTGCAGCAAGGACCTGAGAGCTGGCCCCTGGCTCTCCTCTTGTCCCGCAGAAGCTGTCCCTGTCTGCGCGGGAAAGGGCTTGTTCTCTCTGCCTGATCACTTAGGGACAGAGCATATGGCCAGTTCTGCCCCCACCCTCTATATCCTGACTCATTGTTGGTCAGTGGGCAAAGCATGGAAAGGGGTCTCAAGGAGAAACTACTGGACAGTTACAAGCCCCTCCACCTGCTTCTGGGCCTGGGTTGGAAGTTTGTGCCTTTGCCTTCTTCCTGCCCCTTCTCTGCTCTGATCCTGAATTTTGACAGGATCCGGCATGTGTTAAAATGATTTAAGGCTGAGCTGTCAATGAGATTTTAATTAGCTCCATGCCTCTCTCCAGCAGGGAGGGCCAGGGTCCCCCCACCCCCAGGTGGCAGGGGTAGGAATGGGCTGGGTGCGGTATGAGGCTGCCCCTCCAGGGGCCTGGGGACAGGCTTGGGCAGCTGGCACTCTGTGTGGGATGCTGTGAGGAGGGAACGCTGGGCAGGGAAGGAAGGGCCGGCTAGCCCCAGGCCAGTTTTCTCTCCCTCCTCTGTCTCCCCTGTTCCTCTGTTCTTGCGGATGGCTTTGAGATGAAGGCGACAGCAAGGATGGAGGATGCAGTTTCCATGGCAACAGGGCTGTCCACAGCCAGGCAACTTCAGAGCCGGGCTCTCCGGAGGAGGCAGATGCGCAGAACAGCCACAGTGCTGCCTCCCGCCTGCCAATGAGGGGGCTGGCAGAGCAGGTGGCAAGGGTGGCTGCTTGGTGCTACCCACCCTGATGCCTAGTCTCAAAGAGGGGGCGGAAAGGGCACTGATCCCTCTTATCATCCCTGTCACTTGCAGAAGGAAAGCTCGGCAGGTGGCTTGAGTGTTTGCGAGGGCTGTCCCTAGAATTTCTGGGTGCCCACAGCCTCGGTTCCTGCAAGCATCCCCCAAAGCCAGCTGTCTCCAGCCTTGAGAGACGGACCTCCAAGTAGTCTGCTGCTCTGATGGCCACTTGGCAGCTTCCTTTTGGACCCTTTGAATGCCCAGAGCATGGCATGCTGGTGAAGGCCATGCCCTGACTGGGTTTGGGGGGCGCTTTTTTTCCTTTAGCTCCCAGGGCATGACCTGGACCTCTCCAGGGAGCCTCCCTGACCCTGGCCTTGGTGACGTGACCCAATACACTGAGGGGTTCAGGTTTGGCACATGCTCGCCCCCAAGTGCTGGCATTAGAGGGGCCCCAGAGCCTGGTAGCTCCTCATTCCTGATGCTGTGTTCTTGTTCATCCTCCTCCTGAAGACCAGGGCTGGGGTGGCTGTGTGGGTGGGTGGAAAATCAGAGGCAGCCACCGATGTGTTCAGAGATGGAAGAGCTGGGGCCATGGACTTCTGAGATGACCCAGGTTAGCAAAACGATCAGATCCAAACTGTTAAAAATAATGACTTTCTTTCAGTGTTCTGGGACGCGTCAGGGCTAGGGTGGCCTACTCTGTTTGAGTGCAGAGAGACTTGGGACGGAAGGCCTTGTCCAGGTCTTCCACGGAGTCACAGGCTGAGCTCCAGCTAGACCTTGGGCCAGGACATCCACCCCCACATGGCCTCCAGCCAGTTGCTGAGGGCCCTGGCTGGATAAACCTTCCTTCCTTCTCTCTCCTGGGGGCTCATTTTTACCTGTTTCCCCTTGCTTCAATTGAAGGGGGTTCCTCAAGCCTAAGCTTGGCCAGTCAGGCAGACAAGTGGAGTTCTGGAGAGGCTTCTCCCCGCCAGGCAGTAAGTCTCTCATCACCGCTAAGTGGAAGGCTCATTTCAGAGCTCATGGTGAGAGCCAGGCGGGCGCTATAAATAGCCATGTTGTGGAGATTGGCGGGTGAGCAGGGGCAGGGCAGGGGCCTCTCGGTCGTCTTGGTGGTAATTGTGCTCTGTTGCAGGGAGGGGGGCAGCTGAGGAGCAGGATGCATGACCCCTGTTCTGGTTTGTCTGCCCATGTCAGGGCAGCTCTCTCATGTGTCCATGCCACTTCCACATGCGCCGGGGGCTGCGGAGCTCTGGGTTCTGTGTCCAGACAGGAGTGGACTGCCTGTCTGCACTTAGGGCCTATAAGCTGATACTTCAGCCCACTGTGGTGTCGGGCAGTGTCCAGTGTTAGATCCGCTTGTCCTGTCTGCCACCTCCGCTGAAATTCTGGACCCAGGTCTGAGAAGGGGTGGGAACCAGCCATGTCCAGTAGTCTCAGAGGTTGGGATAGACCTAAACAGGCAGGGAGATGGGAGTAGGAGAAGGGTTTAGCTGGCCTGGAGCCCCTCTCCAGGCTTTGTCAGTAACATGCCTGCAAGGGCAAGGACTAGAGGCCTGAGAGGCAGGCCCTGGCCTCCCCTAACATTGGCGGGTAAGACAGCCTTGTCCAGGGCAGAGAGGAGGTCAGCTCCAGGGATGGCAAGTCTGGCAGGTGAGACCTTGGCTTGGGTGCCTGGGGCCACAGATTTTGGGGTCCCTGTCCTAGGGAAGTTGGGGTGCTCAGCTTCAAGGCTCTGTGAGACAGTGCTTTCTGGAACAGCCTTTGGTACCAGGATTAGCAGTGCCAGGCTCCTAGCAGGTCCAGCACCTGTCTAGGACTCCCAGGTCGTTAGAGCACTGCCCCCTGGGGTGTGGGCCCTGCCCACAGGATGCTGTGCGGGTGCCTCCCTCAGCAGAGATTTGGAACTTGGGGGAGATTGGGACAGGAGGAGCCAGCTCCCCGGGAGGGAGGAAATGGTGAGCGGTTTCTGGGTCCACCTGGGGACGCATGGGTCAGAGGCCTTGTAGGGTTCATTCTGCCTTTCGTGCTCTCCAACAAGGAGCGGAAGTTGTGTGCCCACCCACGGCTGGAGATCTACCAGCAAGACCAGATCTATTTCATGTGCCCCCTGGCACGGCAGGGAGACTTCTATGTGCCTGAGGTGAAGGAGACAGAGCGGAAGAGCCGAGGGCCTGCAGAGGCCAACGACGCCCTGGTGGATGGCACAGGTACAGGGTCGGGGGTGAGGGTGGGGTCTCACCTGGAGCCCCCCTCCTGGACGTGTGGGCCTGGTGAAGGAGCCTCCTCCCTGGCTGTGTGGCACTGTCGGTGTCCAGACCTTGGCTTGGCAGAGGTGGAAGAAGGAACCCACCTCCCCATGTGCAGAGTTGCCTGTCCCTATTCACAGGGATCCATGGAGGCGTGGCTTCACACACGTTACCCTGGCAATGCAGATAGAGATCCTGCCCCGGATTCCCTTCACCTTCAGATGCAGCAGGCGAACCCTTGGAAGCTCAGATCACAGACAGCTGGATGCTCATGGCGGGGTGGGGGGCATTTCTGAGGCTGCTCAGGAAAGGCATTGCTTAGGTCAGGCTCATTAGAAGTGAGATTGATGCTGGATGTGGAAGGTAAGGAGGGGAACATGGTGTCCCTTTGGTCTGGGTCCTGACCAGAGCCAGCTGCTTTCTCCCTTTCAGAGAGGAGCCAGAGAGCATGCAGAGGGAGACAGGAGACAAGCACCCACCCCTTCCATCAGAGCCAGCCTCCCTACCCCAGGTCCAGGCACCAAGTTGCTTGCGTGCTCTCAGCCTACCCCTGGGCTGTCCCCAGGAAACCAGGGGGCCTGCTGGTAACATCCCAGCCTTGGCCATGCCGGAGGAGCCCTGTGGGAATCTGGTGGTCCATGACCTGTGGGAGTGGCACAGGACCAGGGAGTGACTGCCTTCTTCACCTCCTGCTCTAGGAGGCTCCCTCTGTCCTTCCAGTCTTCAACAGCCAAGGTCACCCTGAGAGACATGTGTTGGCGGGAGCGGGGGGCGGGTATTGGGAGGCTGTCTTCACTCCCTAGGGGCCATGTCCAACACAGTTAACTTCATCTGCCACTTAATTACCTCCGTGGGGCACTGCTCCCACCCGCCTGGTAGCGCCTGGCAGACACTCTTCAGCACCCCTACTGTGGGCCCAGGACGTGGCACAAGGTCAGCAGACCCTGGCAGTCCCCAGGGCAGGGAGGGGAGCACCCTGACCTTGCTTCAACCTCCCTCTGCTGCCCGCACCCGCGTCCTTGGCCCACCCACCCAGCTCCCCTTCCAAACACTGCCTGCCAGGGGTGTTGAAGGACTACTTGGCACCCGCTCCAGCTGGCTGCAGCATTGCTCCCACGCCCCCAGCTTCTCGGCCTGTCCTCCCTACCAGCCTGCCCACCCACTCCCTGGAATTGGGGGCCAGAGGGTCTGCCCACCTCTGACAGGTCTGCCCTGGCACCTGGGGAGGACTCCGGGTGTCCGCCTGCCAGGTGCATGCCACTTGAGCTGCAGTGCGTGGTGGGCGCCTGGCTGCCCAAGACTTGGCCTGTCCCTTTCTGCCTCCCTGCTGTGGCCCCCACTTGGGCTCAGAGGTGAAAGGGGTGATTAACTGCTTTCTGCCTGTTATTACATTGATGTATTATTTAGCTCCAGAGAGGCGATGAATATTTGATCTCCTTGCATTGGCTGTGGGCAGTGGAGGAGAGAGGGACTGGGGTGCGGTGGCAGCTTCATTCTCTGTCTCAGCAGCCTTGGGGGTTTGGGTGATACCCTGCCTGGTCTGGCCTGTCCTGCCCAGAGACACAGGCCCAGGACTCAGACTTGGTCCTGCACAGACCCCGATGGAGCTGGAGGGCTGTCCCTTCCCTACCTTGCACTCCTTAGTTAGGATGTCCACTTGTGCCCAGGGGCTGTTCTCCCCTGGCAGACTGGCCTGAAGGGGCAGCCCTGGGCTCCTCCTCTGATCACCCATAGCCAAGGGGCTGGGAGAGGGAGGAGGCAGGCAGCTGGCAAGCAGGCGGGTCCCCACACCTGGGTCCCTAGAGAGCCGTTGGCTGTGTGGGCAGGTTAACAATGGGGCCAGGGAGAAATTATCCCTCTCTTGCTCCGTACAGGCCTGCAGCCTCTGGGTCACCAGTCATTTAAGGAGAGAAAGAGGGACTGCTGTCCTTCCCCAGGGTCACAGAGAACCACCCACAGCTCAGGGAGCTGTCCTGGCTCACTCTTGAATGCCTCCACCCTGGGAGCCAGGACTGAGGCCCCAGCAAGATGAGGGCCCTGGGCCAGCAACCTGGCCCTTGCAGGGCTCATTTCACCCCTGCAGTAGGGCCCAGAGTCATCTGGGGGCCGAGGAGGCTTAGGAAGCAGACCCCCTACACATACCCACCCTGAGCCCCAGCTGAGGCTCAGTGAAAGTTCCAAGCCAAGTCCAAATGCCAAGCAGTCCCCAGCTGTGCCGGGCCTGGGGCTCCATCACCATGGAGACAGGATCTGTGGAAGCTGGTCCACCCCTCACCTTCTGTGATGTTTGACTGCTGCCCCCTCCCTCTCCCACCAGAAGGGAGGCATGTCCACCCTCTGTCGGTCTGAATTCCTACACACAGTGGGCCTGAGCTCTCTGCCTCTCCTGCCGCCCCCAGCCGTTGTTGGTGCCTCTGGTCTGAGGAGATGAATTGAGAGGCTGCTCCAGAAGAGGGCAGATGACCTGGCCCGGAGGGTGTACTGGGGATGAGAGGAGCAGGCTTGGATGGATCTCAGGGCTCCCCAGCAGGTAGCAGAATGCTCCCATGGTCCCCTCCTCCTGCTATGGGGCTCAGGAGCCACTAGAAGTTGGGGATGGGTAAGGGCTCCTCTGGGGTGACCCAGGCATAAAGGAAGAAAGTCCTTAAAATGCTTCATCCCCACACCCTCCTCCCCTGTAATTGGTTGTTGAGAATTTCTCAGGACTTCTCCATCAAACTCCTCCCTTAGCATCCTCCTCAAGTTGGGGCTCAGTGCGGCCAGAGGCAGGGACATGGCTGCCCCTTGGGGAGCCCTGCGTGTGGGGAGTGGCACAGGAGAGCAGGCCTCCTGGTCCCTTCCCCTATCCTCAGGCCTTCTGGGCTGTGTTCTGGCCTTGGACAGACCCCTCTCCAAGCCTGAAATGGGAAGTGGAGGAGGGGACTCTACTGGAGTCTTTGTTCTATCCTCAGCTCCTTAGGTCAGGGCTGAAAGGTCCTTAATGGGCTGCTGGGGGCTCAGGGGGCAGCAGGCTGACCTCCTCCCCCTGCCCCCCTCCCCCACCCAGCCCCTCTTCTCTGGCTCTGCCCTGTCAGTGGACCCCCAGGCAGGGCAGAGGGCAGTGGGAACGAGCCTCCTGAGCCTGGGGCAGCTTTATTATTCATGAGCACACTGTAGGCTGAGTTGCTGTTGCTGGTCGGAGAGCCTCAGTCCTCTCCCTGGAGGAGGGGGTGGGGGTCCCAGCTAACCTGAGCCCCACTCTTCCCCCTCCAGGTGCTGACACAATGAGCGACACGAGTTCTGTAAGCCTGGAGCTGGGTCCTGGCAGCCGGGACACTTCAGCGGCCACACTGTCCCCCGGGATGAGCAGCCGTGCCTGGGACGATGGTGACACCCGCAGCGAGCACAGCTACAGCGAGTCAGGTGCCAGCGGCTCATCTTTCGAGGAGCTTGACCTGGAGGGCGAGGGAGCCCTGGGGGAGCCAAGGCTCAGCCCTGAGACTGAGCCCCTGGGGGCTCCCAAGTGGCCCCGGGAGCCCAGTACCCCGGAGAAGGGCGAGGAGTAACCGCGGCCTGCACCTCATGTGGCGCCGCTGCTAAGGAACTGAGCGTCTCTGCAGTCCTCCCCTTCCTCCACCTCCCGGCCTCAGGCCGGGGCCAGGGCTCTCACGCAGCCCTGAGTTCTTCCGCCCCAGGCCTCTGGCCAAGCCTTCTCCTCACTGTCCTCTCGGCCCCTAGAGCCAGGGGACCCAGGACTGTTATCTGCACCCAGCCCCTGGGGCTGCCACCCCTGTTACATCTCTTTTTTCAGATTCACGTTGAACTTCCAGGACCCAGAATAAAAAAAAATGATTTTCTTGGTTTCACCTGGATTTGTGCTGTGCATTTGTTTGTTCCCCCTGTGCAGATAGGCCCGGAGTGGGCAGGAGCACCCCTGGCCTGAGAAGAGGAAGGTGCCCTGGTGCCCTGGGCTGGGCTGGGGTGGGGGAATTGGAGGCCCTTTGCCCCTGCTGTGTAGCTCTCTTTGACAGCTGCTCCTCCATTGCAGTGGCCCCAGGGCCTCCCCCAGACTTCAGGAGAGCAGGCCAGGTGGGACAAGGGGCGTGAAAGCTGAACCCCGGGTGCCCTCTGGGGCTCGAGTGGGGAGTTCGCCACCCGCCTTTGCCTGCCACAGAGAGCGCCTTTGTGTCCATAGCTCAGGTGCTGACCCTAGTATCTGCCCCGCTGGTGAGGGCATCCCTGCCAGTGCCTGTGTACCTGCGTGTGTGCAGGCAAACACACACGTGCTTTTGGCTTTTTATGTGTAACCGCGGATGGGTCAGGTGACGGTGGTCCCGGGCGTGGCTGTCTTTGTGTGGATGGCGGTGTGACTCTGTGCACATGCTGCTGTGCACAGTATCTCAGTGTAGTTGTGTTACAGGGGTGAGAACCTGGCTGTCTGGAACCATCACTCTGGGGGCTTGTCCGTATACAGCTGTGTGTGTACAGCTCTATGTGTATGGGGGTGTGTTCAAGTGGAAAGCTGTGTGTTTCTCTGTCCATATATAAAGCTGTAGTAGGTCTCTGCAGCTGTGTGTCCATGACTAGCCATATATGTGTGAACATGTCCCTGTGTACAGCTGTGTGTCCACATGTAGAGCTGTGTCTGTGTGTACAGTTGTGTGTGTGCGGGTAATACTGTGTGTGCGGCCGTGTGCACATGTGCAGCTCTTCATGTAAGGCTGGGTGTGTGCGCGCATGTGCATAGCTGGGTGTGTAACTGCATGTCCATGTGCTGCAGCAGGACCGTGTGGCTCGCTTGCTGCAGGCTGCACACCAGGCCACCCGGGCTTGCACTGTGTTTAAGGCCCAATGTCTTTGGCGTGGCTGCCTTGGTGGGTGGGCTGGGGTTGCTGTGCAGTCCCCTCACCTCAGCACCCCACTGCTGTCAACCCCTCTGCTCCAGGGACCCGGCCCATCGCTCGCCGACCCCAGGGAGCAGCTGCGCTGAGACAGCCGGAGAGGGTGAGACAGCGGGAAGTGAAGACAGCGTGTCTGTCTCCGAGGCCTTGTCTGACAGCTCTGCACCCTTATCCTGCTGCCACCTCACCTCCCATTAGCGATGGAGTTTGTGTTTGTTTGGGTTTGATGTGCTGGCCTGTGGCACAGCTGTGCGCTTTCCAGAGCAGTGGGGTGTTGGGCTTCTGTGTCCAGGGCAAAAGCCTGTCCTTCCTCGGTGAGAATCCCCCGAGCCCACATGTAGCTGTGTGTACCAGAGGCACCTGGGCGTGCTGTGTGCTCACAGGCCTGTGTCTGAGTTGGCCTTGCCTCTCCTGACACCTGTGGAGCAAAGGGCAGCGCCTGGGGAACACGTGTCGAGAGACCCTGTGCGGCTCGCACATGCTAGTTAGCGTGTGTGCAGAGTGGCTCCGGGGCTACATCTCGGTGCAGCACCCCACCTTCCCAAATCCTTCAGTATAGTATGGCGATGCCGATTACCCCCGGCCCCTACCCAGGGGCATCCTTTCTTACTCCACTACAGGAGGGAACAAGAGTCAAGAGCGTCTTCTCAGAGCTGTCCCCACTCTGTGCAGGCTCCAGCTCCTGCTCCCTCCTACACAGCCGCCAGTTTCAGGAGCCTCTTCCCCAGCCCCCTCCCCTCCCAGATCCCCCTGCTGGCCCCAGGGTTGACCCTAAGTCCCTGGGCCTGCAACCCCACCCCCTACCCAAGCTTGGTATCTCTTTGCCATTAATACCTTTTACACATGAGAGTGGAGATTCTTGGAGGGGTCAGGGGAGGTCAGGGTTGGGGAGTGTGGGGGGTATAATGGCTTTAAAGGTCATCTGCAGGAAGGAAGACAAGGTTCCATCTTCCTCTGACCCTTTCCCCCCTCC